>NC_134279.1:0-300000 GCF_949628215.1 Phalacrocorax aristotelis
ACGGGCTTCCCACGCCGGGCCGCAGAGGGGCCCCGGCACCGCAAAGAGACACCTCGCGGCGCAGCCGCCCCACGCACCGCTCCCACCTCCGCTCCGCCGCGCTGCGCCACCGGAAGCCGGAGCCCCGCGGGGCGGCCCTTAGAGGGCGGCCGGAAGGACCGGCCCCCACCGGCCCCTCCCCCGCGCCGGACCGCCCCCGCGCCCAGCCGTTGAGCGCCAGCGCCCCCTGCTGGCCGGGCCGCGCTCAGCTCGCGAGGGCGCCGTGGGCCGGGCGGGGGGGGGACGCGCCGGCTCGGGGCCAGCTCCTTTCGGGGCGAGCGAGCGAGCGGGAAACCCCTGCGGGCCCCGGTCACGGCCGGGCAGAGCCGCGCGCCCTCCGAGAGCTGCTCAACAGGGCTGCCCCTCGTGACACATACCGAGCCGTCCGCGACGGGAGCGGGCAGAGGAGGAAGGGGCCGGCGGCCGCGGGGCCCTGGCCGCAGGCACGGCGAGGGGTGGGGGGCTGGGGCCCGTGGGGCCGCCCTGCTGGGTCACTGCCCTGCGCCGCACCGCGCTGGGGGCTGGGGCCCGACCGGCGCCGGGGGACCGGGGGCAGCCACGAGCAGAGGGCCTGAGCTTAGCCACGGCCAGCAGAACACCCCGAAGCGTGAGACGCTGCAAGGCCAAGGTGGTCCTTGGCAATGGGGGCGCCTGGGCTCGGCCTCCGCCTTACCTGTCCTGGGTCTGCGTGGCGTTCCAGGGGAATGGTGTTTTCCTTGTGCGGAAGGTGGGCTGGCCGGTCGGCCGTGCCCCGGCCGTTACCGATCCTGCCAAAGGCGCTCGCACGCTCTGGCCCATTACTGCTGCGGTGCCGCGCTGTAGCGGAAAGAAGAGGTGTTGTGTTATCTCACAAAAAGCCTCCTATGGTCAGTTGAAGAAATAACCTCTTTCCGTGGCACTGACTCTTTTCGTACAGTCCATAGCCGGCTTTCGGCTTTTGTCTTTACAGCATTCAGTTTGCTTTCTGCCAAGCTTTCTACCTGCTGTGAAACATTTGGATGGTTTTTTCTTTTTGGTTTTTTTTTCCCCTACTTGCTCCACAACTCCCACACCAACCACCCAGCGCGGCTCGCCTTTCAGCCCCCAGACCGAGGAGCCTTGCCCTGGGACGGCCCTTACATGTCAGCAGAGTTGTTCCAGCTCTCACCCTGTCCCTACCCAGCTGAGGACGTCTGTGTCCGTGGGAGGCACCCAGAAACTCCCCCTGCTGCGTGGCAGTCCCCTGCCCCGTCAGAGAAAACTGCGGCAATATCGGCTAAGTTTAAAAGCGTCGGCAGGAGGTGCAGAATACGTAAATAAAGCGGCGGTTGGCTGCCGGGTATGGGTGCAATATAAATACATTTTGTTTGGCCTTCGTGCCTATTCAGCGTTGAACGGCACCGCAGCCCACCCAGCCCGGGGCTCGGAGAAGGGTCTCTCCAAGGGCACAACCTAAGGCAGCGCAGGAAGCCCAGCTGCCACGCTCCCAGTCGCTACGGGACGCTCGCTTACAGTTACACTAACGAGGGTACGGATGAGGCTGGAACTAGCAGAAATGCTGACTCTTCTGGCCTTTTATTCGTGGAAGGTACAGCGCGCGAGCCTCGGCAGCTCACAGGAGAAGCGTGCAGTGCTGCCTGACTCTCATTCTCAGCTCACGTACTACTGCCAAAGCTCCTGCCCTGTGCTGTGCCAGATGCCGGCTGGCGTGAGCACCTGGGCTCCTGAGGGACCCCCTTGTCCTGAGAGCCAGAAGTACTCACTTCCCTTTGCATGAGGCCTGTAGGAGATATACCCTGCAATTTAAAAAATCTGTATCAAACGTGGCAGACTCAAAAGAGGGCATTTTTAAAAAGGCAGGTTTGTTTTCTTTTTTAACTTTACGATCTACAGCCTAGCAAAGAGAGCTCCCTTTCAGTGTCAGTCGCTTGGCTTTCTCCCCTACTGACGAGGGTCCCAGCCGCCCGGTGAGATCTCGCTGGAGATATTCTCAGTTTCCCTCGAGTACGTGGCTGCCCTGGCCCGAGGCCAGCGAAGAAGCTGACTTTGCCCGTGCCTGAATCAGCAACACGTCCAGCAGGCGACTTGCAGAGCCCAGGGAACCCTCGTAAAGAGGTTTGGGGGTGGGGCGCGCCACATCTGCGGCATCGGCCGTGGGAAAGGACCGGCGCAGTAAAACAGGTGGGTGAAACCGCGGCGCGCGCCAATACGTGCTGCTGCCTGGGGCATCGCTTTGCTGCGGGTCAAGTCAGATGCTCTCTGTAAGAGCGGGTCAGGGTAAAGGCAGCAGCAGATTTCTTTTCTGCTCATTTTAACAAAGGCTGGACGGAGCCCATAGAGGAAGGCACTACGCGTCTTGCTGGGTTTGTTTCCCTGCCTTCTCGTAAGCTGTCGCGGAAACTTGCACGAGGAAAGCCTGTGCAAGCTGATGATGACAGCCACACACGGTTGAAGAGGGAGCAGATGGTGAGAGCAGAGGTACGCGCTCAGGCTGCGCGCTGGAAGCTAATGCTAATGCTGCAAAATAAAGAGTGGATTTTCTTTTTTGGGTTTAGGTGAGCGCTAAACATTACACGTGCGTGTGTGCGTGTGTCTCTCGCAGGTTTTTGTCATACACCCCACCCTCCCACCCCAAAAAAACAACCCACACATGCCACGCGTTAAACAGTGGTTTTCCATTGTATTTAGACGTGCTTACATAGGTGTGTTGGTTTGTTACTTTTTTTAATGCAGAAACAGCAATACGATAGATTTAATACAGCTAGCAGTTAGACGGGTGTAGCTTTAGAGCGTCGGCTGTTTACAAAGCAACTGCACACCTTCTTTAACTCACAGTTTAAACAAATGAACTTGCAGTGCATCACACGTGCTTTGTACAGTCACGTTCCACACGGCAGGTCAGGTGCTTCACCCTGCCTTGTCCTTGTTCCCCCGACTCCGACGGGACCGCCGAGGCCATCCTGGGGACAGCGCCGCTTTCTAGCAGCTGGGTTGCTTGCCTGGACGCCCCACAGACAAACAGTCATTTCCCCACTGAACCTCTTCTCAAATATTTTCCTACCCCTGCAGGCCCCACGTCCTTTGGTTCATATTTCCTTTTTTCCGGGCTTTATGCACAGGACCGATGATTTCCAGAAATAGAAACAGAGGCTGATTCAGTCCAGGCTAAACATTCTCTGACCTAAACCAAACTGCCTTCGAAGAGATAGCTGTACTGTGGGCACCACCTCGGGAACAGAAGTTGCCCTGTCATAAAAAAAAAAAAAAAAAAAAGAAGGAAAACTAGGCATTTCAGGCTGAGGAGGCTGAACGGTGTGCTGGGGGCGGTGGGGAGTTGGAAAGAAACAGTTCAGACGATCAGAGCGAGCTTAGCGTTGCAAAGCGTGCCATTATTTTTAATTTGGCAGTCAGAAGAAAATAGATTCCGACACTGATTTCCTGTGTGCTGCGGGAGTTCTCGCCTCAGCATTCCTGTGCACCATTTTACTTTTGTGTCCCGTCTGCTTTGCTTTTGCGCTGTAGCTCTCCGGTTCTAGCTACGCTTCCCACCACCCCCGTTACTCTTTGACAAGCCCAGCTCTCACTGTGCTTCCCTTCCCGTATGCGCGTGCAGGGAAAAGCCCGCGCGTCTGCCACTACAGGACACGCTCTGGGAGGCAGGAGAGATGACGACGCTCCCTGACAGAGGACACAGCTGAGGGGCGGTCCGCCGGGGCTGGGGAGATGGCAGCACCTTCCCTCAGCTGCCCCATCCGAGCACGGGTGCAGGTGAGCACTGAGGAGAGACAAGCAGGCAGGAGCCGCAGAGCGAGAGAGAAAATAAAATTCACGGGTGGGTGCTACTTACGTCTCATTTTTAGCGCAAGGGATGAATTCTCAGCACATTCTTGGAGCTGCCCCTTTGGGACTCACGGAGAAGAGGGAGGTTGGCCACGCGGTGCAGCCCAGCTCTGCTTCCCCTAAATGGTTTTACTGTTCAGGTGTTGCCCTAATCTGGCCGGTACCCCTGCAAAGAGTTTGGGATTTCTGCTGCCTCTCCGGGCCAGCCGCAGACCCTGACTTCATCGCAGCGAATGACCCTGCACTCCTCAGAGCGGTTGCCGAGTCACATCCCGCTGCCTTCCCTGCAGAACTGGAGACCCTTTTTCAGCCCTTGCCCCCTCTTCTCTCAGCTCGTTGCCCATCCCTTTTTCAGGGCCGGCACCGATCCCGCCTCCAGCTCGCCCTGTCTCCACCTGCGAGCGCCCAACAGGAGCTAAATGTCTCCTCAAGGACGCACGGAAGAGACGCGCAGGCAACCCAGCACAGACCCCCTGCAAACATCTTCTTTCCATTTTCTTTCCTCTCCTGACACGAAGAGATGACTTAGGAAAAGCGTACTGCTCGCATTTCACCTGCACTGCTTCTACTTTCACTTTCGCTCTCCTTGGCAGTAATTAATAGCGGTGGTTGGGGAGGGCTGGGGCATTCCCCCAAAGCGGCTGCAGTTACATCCGGGCGGTTGTGGCACTCCATTAGCTTTGTCATTTTAAATCTAAATCTTCTGGAATTGTTAGTTCTCGTCAGGAATCACCCGCACCTGCAAATTTTCTTAATGCCTACGCTTGAACCCAGCCACTGTTTAACAGCTCACCTTTATTTCTGTTCATTTAAGAATCTAAAGCTTCGTTTACTGCTTGGGTTGGAAGCAGGAGCTGTCGCTGCCTCTGAACTTTCTAACAGCCCTGTTACAATTTCAGTATTACCCACTCCCAATTTAGCTTTCCAGTTCAATTTTCATTGTAGATTCTAAAACTGTCCTTATTTTGTTTCTGATCAGGAGTCATTAATGCCTGCAGTTGATGTAATAACGGCTGTATTTAGATTGAGCTATTAATGACTCGCAACTCTATTTATGGCATAAAAAAGGACTGCCTTTATTTTTTTTTTAATTACAGATTAGGAATAATGACTGCCTGGTTTGCTCAGTAATAGGTGCGATTAAATTTAGTCACGACTCCTCCCTAAATAAAATGTATTTATTTGCACTCTAACAATTTAACCTTCCCTTTACCGGCCAGGGGCACCGACAAGTGCCCGTGCGTACCTCCGCTCCCCCTGCGCCGGCTCCCCAGGGAACAGCCTCTTACCCTGACCAGAGCCTGCAGCGGCCCGTTGTCGTCCCAGCTCCTCGCCCTCGAGAAAGCGGCCGCCTGAAGCGGCAGCAGATCCGCTGCTGCCCAAAGGGGACGGAAATGGCGCGGGGTAAATGATAATATGAAATGATAAATGAATGAAATGATCTCACAAGGGGGAAGAAAACCAGCAAAGCAAAAAACAAACCCCAAACAGAACACCATACCACTAACCCGTCTCACCGCCCCCTCAGCGCCCGAAACAACATCCCGGGAGAAAAAAAGCAAAGCAGGCCACAAGGGACCTTTCTAGTACAGATGCTGCCAAAGAGTGCCAAGCTCTGGAATCCTTACCTCAGGCAACGCCTCCGCTTCTCTAAACGCCAGAGCACGCCTGCGCGGGGGGCTGAGACAGCCCCAAAGCTGCGACCGCCCGAGGGAACACGGGAGCACCGACGGCAGAGAAGCCCAGGGCCAGAGCCGGGGCTCTTCGACCCCCGGGCCCCGCCCCCGCCCTTCCCACAGCGCCCCGCAAAAGGGGCGGGCCGAGCCCCCCCCGAGGGATGAAGGCTCGCAGGGTGGCAGCAGAGAGCAAAGTGCACCGCACAGCACCAAAGTGGGTGGGTGGGGCCAGGTGGGTCGGACATCAGACGGCCCGCCTGCCCATCGCCGGGGGCAGGGCCCGTTGCTAAGAGCGTGGCGAGGGGTATCAGGACCGCCCTCAACGGGCTATCGCAAGGGGTCAACACCTGTCGCTAGGGGCTGTGCCTACACGGTTCCGGCCCCCACGGTGACGTCACCACGTAGCGTGCGGGGGGTCACTAAGTGGCGTGGAGAAGTGAGCGCGGCAAAATGTCGCTACAGCCCGTGCACGGCTGCTGGCTGCAGTACCGCGGTTTGGTCGCACGGTGGCAGCAGAGAGCTAAAAGGTCGCCACTGCGCATGCGCGGCTGCCCACCTGCGGTACGAGGGTTTGGGCGCTCGGTGGAAGTAGGGGGCAGAAAATAAAGCGCCACCGCGCATACGGAACTGCCTGGCTGCAGTACCGGCATCTGCTTGCACGGTGGGAGCAGCGACCAGAGGAAAACTTCAGCCTGGGGAACGGGCAGCTTCCCGTCTGCAGTAGCCGGTTTTGATCGACCGGTGACTGCCGCGATCGGGTAAGGGGCGGGTGGAAATCTCTACCAGGGTAGCGCAGCTCCCGCCTGCAGTCCCGGGGTTCGGTCGCTTGGTGGAAGCAGCGAGCAGAATACAAAGGGTGGCCACTGCGCATGCGCGGCTGCCCACCTGCAGTACCGCGGTCTGATCGCTCGGTGGCAGCAGAGAGCAAAAAGGCCCACTGCGCATGCGCGGCTGCCCACCTGCAGTACCGCGGTCTGATCGCACGGTGGCAGCAGAGAGCAGAAAGAGACGCCACTGCGCATGCGCGCCTGTCCACCTGCAGTACTGCTGTTTGATCGCACGGTGGCAGCAGAGAGCATGAAGAGACGCCACTGCGCATGCGCGGCTACCCACCTGCAGTACCGCGGTCTGGTCGCACGGTGGCAGCAGAGAGCAAAAGGGCGCCACTGCGCATGCGCAGCCGCCCACCTGCAGTACCGCGGTTTGGTCGCACGGTGGCAGCAGAGAGCAAAAAGGCGCCACTGCGCATGCGCGGCCCCCCACATGCAGTACCCGGGTTTGATCGCACGGTGGCAGCAGAGAGCAAAAAGGCGCCACTGCGCATGCGCGGCTGCCCACCTGCAGTACCGCGGTCTGATCGCACGGTGGCAGCAGAGAGCAGAAAGAGGCGCCACTGCGCATGCGCGGCTGCCCACCTGCAGTACCCGGGCTTGATCGCACGGTGGCAGCAGCGACCAGCAGAAAAGGCGCCACAGCGCATGCGCGGCTGCCCACCTGCAGTACCCGGGTTTGATCGCACGGTGGCAGCAGAGAGCAGAAAAGGCGCCACTGCGCATGCGCGGCTGCCCAGCTGCAGTACCGCGGTCTGATCGCACGGTGGCAGCAGCGAGCAGGAAGAGACGCCATTGCGCATGCGCGGCTGCCCACCTGCACTACGAGGGCTTGGGCGGGCGGTGGAAGCAGGGGCAGAAAGTAAAGCGCCACAGTGCATACAGAACTGCCTGGCTGCAGTACCGGCATCTGCTTGCACGGTGGCAGCAGCGACCAGCGGAAAACCGTCACCGTCGGGAACGGGCGGCTGCCCGTCTGCAGTACCCGGTTTTGAGCGCTCGGTGACTGCCGCGAGCAGGGTAGCGCAGCTCCCCCCCGTGCTGTTCCGCGGTTCGGTCGCTCGGTGGCAGCAGCGAGCACAAAAAGGCGCCAGTGCGCATGCGCGGCTGCCCACCTGCAGTACCGCGGTCTGGTCGCTCGGTGGCAGCAGAGAGCAGAAAAGGCGCCACTGCGCATGCGCGGCTGCCCACGTGCAGTACCCCGGTCTGGTCGCACGGTGGTAGCAGAGAGCACAAAGGCGCCACTGCGCATGCGCAGCCGCCCACCTGCAGTACCGCGGTTTGATCGCAAGGTGGCAGCAGCGAGCACAAAAAGGCGCTACTGCGCATGCGCGCCTGCGCACCTGCAGTACCGCGGTCTGATCGCACGGTGGCAGCAGAGAGCAGAAAAGGCGCCACTGCGCATGCGCGGCCGCCCACCTGCAGTACCGCGGTTTGATCGCAAGGTGGCAGCAGCGAACACAAAAAGGCGCTACTGCGCATGCGCGCCTGCCCACCTGCAGTACCGCGGTCTGATCGCACGGTGGCAGCAGAGAGCAGAAAAGGCGCCACTGCGCATGCGCGGCTGCCCACCTGCAGTACCGCGGTTTGATCGCACGGTGGCAGCAGAGAGCAAAAAGGCGCCACTGCGCATGCGCGGCTGCTCACCTGCAGTACCGCGGTCTGATGGCACGGTGGCAGCAGAGAGCAGAAAGAGGCGCCACTGCGCATGCGCGGCTGCCCACCTGCAGTACCGCGGTCTGATCGCACGGTGGCAGCAGAGAGCAAGAAGGCGCCACTGCGCATGCGCGGCTGCTCACCTGCAGTACCGCGGTCTGATCGCACGGTGGCAGCAGAGAGCAAAAAGGCGCCACTGCGCATGCGCGGCTGCTCACCTGCAGTACCGCGGTCTGATGGCACGGTGGCAGCAGAGAGCAGAAAGAGGCGCCACTGCGCATGCGCGGCTGCCCACCCGCAGTACCGCGGTTTGGTCGCACGGTGGCAGCAGAGAGCAAAAAGGCCCACTGCGCATGCGCGGCTGCCCACCTGCAGTACCGCGGTTTGGTCGCACGGTGGCAGCAGAGAGCAGAAAACACGCCACTGCGCATGCGTGGCTGCCCACCTGCACTGCGAGCGTTTGGGCGGTCGGTGGAAGCAGGGGCAGAAAGTAAAGCGCCACTGTGCATACGGAACTGCCTGGCTGCAGTACCGGAATCTGCTTGCACGGTGGCAGCAGCGACCAGCGGAAAAACTTCACCCTCGGGAACGGGCGGCTGCCCGTCTGCAGTGCCCGGTTTTGATCGCTCGGTGACTGCCGCGAGCAGGGTAGCGCAGCTCCCCCCGTGCTGTACCGCGGTTCGGTCGCTCGGTGGCAGCAGCGAGCACAAAAGGCGCCACTGCGCATGCGCGGCCGCCCACCTGCAGTACCGCGGTTTGATCGCTCGGTGGCAGCAGCGAGCACAAAAAGGCGCCACTGCGCATGCGCGGCTGCCCACCTGCACTGCGAGCGTTTGGGCGGTCGGTGGAAGCAGGGGCAGAAAGTAAAGCGCCACTGTGCATACGGAACTGCCTGGCTGCAGTACCGGCATCTGCTTGCACGGTGGCAGCAGCGACCAGCGAAAAAACTTCACCCTCGGGAACGGGCGGCTGCCCGTCTGCAGTACCCGGTTTTGAGCGCTCGGTGACTGCCGCGAGCAGGGTAGCGCAGCTGGCCCCCCGTGCTGTTCCGCGGTTCGGTCGCTCGGTGGCAGCAGCGAGCAGTGACACATCGTCGCCACTGCGCATGCGTCTGTTCCGGGTGCGGTACCGCACTTTGGCCGCACGGTGTCAGCAGGGTCCACCATCGCCACTCCGCATGCGCGATTCCCGGCTGCCGTAGCACAGCACGGCGCCAGCGGCACGACGTCCGTCACTCTTCTCTGGGGCAAGACCCGCGCCGGCTCTGGGTCACGTTCGCCGGGATAACGGAACTGTTACTGCGTGCGCAGAGCTCATGTTTCTCTGCACCTTCCCCACTCCCGCAGCCCCAGCAGTGTCAGTCATTGCCTCCGCACCGCCCACCACCAAAGTGCCTCGAGCATTTTAGTCCTTCCGTCTCGACTGCTTTAAAAATCAGGTGGCCGTTACCGTCCTCCCTCCTGCCCCACTCACCCCCACCCCACGCCCTAGGGAGGAGAAGCAGCACAAACGACCTGGGGAGAAAGGTCCCCTTTCCCACCCCCCACCCCCCCGGAGTGAGCCCCATCAGTTGCTGTAGGCCTGCGGCATCAGGGCTGTGACAGGGAGAGCAGCAAGTCAACAGGTCCTAGAGGGTTAAAGAAGAAAATCAATCAGGGGAACACAGCTGCCCTTCCGAAGGCAGGCTGCCTGCGGTGAGGGGGGCAGCTGTGCGTCAGGGCACGGGGCAGCCAGGCAGACCAGGTGCCAGTGGCTGACCTGCAAAGGACTTGTGCGCTGCTGAGCCTTGGGCTTCGTTGGCTTGGCAGCGCCTCGCCTCGCCTCTGCACTGCCAGGACCCTGCTCTGCTCATCCTGCGTAAGCACAAGGCTTCAGCGAGCACAGAACAGGAGGCCAGGGAGAGGGAGGACGTCACCGGGGGAAAAAAGAGTCATGCGGGGGGGCCATGTCAGGGGAAAGCGTTTGGGAGGGCACAGACACACGCAGAGGGAGGGCGGGGGAGGAGGCGGACACCGCTGGACAGGGGCATGTCTGGGCAGACACGCCACGGGGAACATGCATGGGGATGACTGACACCAGGGGGTCCCCCCAGGATAATCCACAACGGGCAACTCACCTGGGCTAACCTGCAGCAGATGATCCGCTCCAGATAACTGACCCGCTCCGGCGAATCCATTCCAGATAAGCCCCAGCAATGCCCCTCAAACTGCCGGTGTTTCACCCCAAATTTTCCCCAGTTTAGCGTTTTCGGTGGTTTATTTAGTTTTGGTGATTTCCGGTTGGATGGTTTGGCTTTTTTTGTTGTTGTTCGGGTTACTTTGGTTTTGTTCGTTTGGGGTTTTTTTTTTTTTTTGCTTTTCCATAAGGTAAAAGTTGGGATTGCTTTTCCAAACGGTTCACTTCCGGGTTTTTTTCACCCTTTCCACAACATTGAAATTGGCGATTTTTTGCTTTTGTGCATGAGAATGGTTAGCAGGGTTCCGCCCCCCCACCCCCGCTTTTTTTACCCCCCTCCTTTCCAACTGCACAAACCCAGCAGGAGTGGGCTTTCCCAAGAGCCCCGAATTGTTGTCTTTCCCCCAAACCTGTTTGGGGTTTTTCACCCCCCATTGCAGACCCAGACTCAGGGGCTTTGGAGTGTGTGTCTGCCCTGGCAGCAGCTCCCAGGCTGCCTACGCAGCCCCAGAGGGGAAAGTCCCCATTTGGGGGAATCGGCCCCAAATCGGGATGGGAGAAGGAGAACGGGGAAGGGGCAGCATTTGAAAGCGCTTTTGTGCCTTCAGTTGATTGGGGGGTGGGCTGTGTGTCTAATTTTTAAATCTTCTCTATAAACATCTCTATCAACGTGGTTTCTTTGCATTTTAAAACCTTACATAGCATAGACATTTGCACTATGTGTCTACTTACACATCCTTACGGAGTACATCTATATTTTATATATACTATCTGTTTTACATTTACATACAACATCTGTTTAGACTTAGCTATTATATTTACACTTACACCTATTTAGGCTATTTACACTTACACAGAATATCTCTTTACACATACCTGTTTAGACTTCCATATTAACACGTACATAAAACAGCTATTTAGGCTAGCTATCTGCTTACTTACCCTTTGACACTTCAATCTTTTTCGACTTCTCTATTTAGACATCTACTTACAGTTATACCTCGGCTTATTTCACTCTATATAACCTCTATTTAGATTACACATCTACTTAGACTATGTAACACACACTAAGCGTAGATGCTCGCTCTAGTCAGACTTTCTTCTGCTTTGAATTCCTTCATCTATCCTTTTCACTTTAAACTCCTTTATTTTTTGATCTAGATATATAGACGGTCGAGTTACTTTTGTGTTTTAAAACCCTGCATCTCGATGCAGAATTTTTGTATCCCGAAATCCGTTATATAATATAGGAGAGATAAGTTCTTATCTCAAAATCCCTTTATGCATCTATAAATTAATATTACACATGTCAATATATATAAGAGGTTTTTGTAATAGCCCCCCTGAATTTTCAGGCATTTTGGGGCTGTAACCCCCCTTTTTGGGGGGGAACCCCTACATGACGCCCCCACTCACCTGTTCCTCTGACGCATTATCAGCTCCCCCAGTGACACCGGGGCACCCCACATGACATCGTCACACCCCCCCCAGGACTCCCCCAATTTTATTCACCCCCAAGAAGGGCACTAAACAAGGGAACCTGCTCCAACCTGCAGCTCATTACTTTAATAGTGCCATTTACAAAGGTACACGCACACCCCTCCCACACCCCCCAGAAAAGGGGGAGCTCTGCTAAAATCTAAAAGGTGGGGCAGCCCCCCCAAACAGCTGCAGCCCCCCCAGCCCCTGTCCGCAGGCTGGCGCCTGCCCCACGGCAGAGCAGGAGCGTGCCAGAGGACGGTGTCACGTCTCTCTCGGGCTCCGCTCGGACATGTTCCCGCACTGGGACGGGCTCCCCGGGGTGACAAACAGCCCCGGTCCCTGGGGGCCCCGACTCTCCCCACCGGGCAGCCCTCGCGGCCGCACCTGCGGGGCACCCGCTGGAGACAGAGCCAGGAGCCTCCAGGCCGAGGGATGGCCCCTTACCTTCACCACGCTTAACGACCGGCAGGCATCTCTTGAGCATCACGAGACACTTAGACGACATCTGAAAAACAGAAATCCCAAACTATATTTCAGCACGTTAATAAAATAGCACAGAAGAAAATGGAGGAGCTCAGTCAGCATACGGGGTAGGAAGGAAATTGAGCCGCAGCAAGATTCCAGGCAAACGGGTCACGTCAAAACACAACACATCCTTTAAAAGCTAGAGTGATTGGAACGCTTGAAAACGGTATTAAGACTAACCGATACCATTTTGAACAGATCCTTCGCGTAACACTGAACGCTCTGGCTGGTGCTGGAAAACGTCTCATCCCTTCCTTACGGCACCGCTGCGGGGAGATAACCCCGTGAGGCTGCGGGGCAAAGTTGTACCGGAACCGGAACCTCCGCTTACAGACCCACCGCAGCAGCTACAGCCCTCGCCCTGCCGCCGCACGTCTTGCTGCCTGGCTCCACGAAGCCTGAAGTGAAGCGTGTCAAACTTGAAAGAGTAACGTAAAAAATTAAGAATAAATCTCAGTAATTCACTTTGTGCTGAGAAGGCGGGCGCGTGTTTACGCACATCCAATATGAGCGTCTAGGCTCTAAAAGCTTTCCATTTTCCTTCTGCGTTCATTCAACTCGCACAGCCGTTCACGCCCGCCATAAGATTATCTATCTCCAAAATACACAGCAGCAACGTGACTGGGGGGTTTTGGCGTGTTACGGAGTCGGGAGGGACGTCCGCCCGGCTGCCCCGCCCAAGAGATGCTGCTGAACTGCCAGGGAACCGCGCGTCGAAAGCGAGACTGAAATAAAATACTTAAGAGCGCTCCCTCAAAATACCGGCAGGAAACACCCCCCCACAACATTCAGTCGCCCCTCATTAAATATTTACAACAAATACCTACCTGCTTAAGTACACCTAACAAATCGTACCCTACATCTGCTTGGCAGTTACAGCTGAAAGAGCGCAAGTCACATCGTAAATCAGACGATGTTAGCTTTTTTTTAAACTTTCATTTATGACAGAAGAATCGGTGAGTGAAGAGATCCCCGATACGGTTTTACTTTTTTTGGGGAAAAAAAATACCACAACAAAAAACCACGCAAATCAAATCCCCACTGTTGCAATACACGGGGCTACCAAGAAGGACCGGCAGACCTGCTAATGCGTTCGGCTGTACCGAAGCATGCAGGGGAACCGCATTTTATGGTATCTCGACTGTTACAACTGAGAACCCAAGCACTACCAATGCCATCAACCTTTGGAGTATGTGCTGTGCTTGGATCTCCGCAAGGACCATGGATTTTTTTGTCTTTAAAAAAAAGCAATACTTTGCAAGTCTTGTGCTGATGAGTTCTGCTGACAAAGACACTGTCTCTAAGATGCACTCTGATGGCAAGTTCATAGAATGCAACCTCACTGAATAAGAAATATCTCAATTCTTCAAAATCTCTTCCTAACAAAAGTCACACTGTGGGGCTTTCAGATGGGTCAGATTATGCATCCTTTCACAACAAGAAACACACCAGCTAACCAGGATATTCTTGCAGTGGCCAGGTGCCTCTTCATCATGTAAAAAAGGAAAAAACCCAGAGCCAGCAATAAGTATCACACAGGTCAACACAGATCTCTTCCAGAGCACCCCCCTCATCAAAACGAACATGCCCATCGGCTCACCTGCTCTGCACAGATTCCAGCATCACACCCCGCTTCCGTCATCGCTTGTGGCACCAAACGTATCAACACACAGTAAACTACCGTTACGCTCGTGAGAAATCACCGCCCCGTGACTTCCTCATTACTACCCAGCTCACTTCTAATGCTCATACGCCGTTCCAAAGACGGCCCACGTGTTACCTACAAAACTGAAGAGCTCGACGACGGACCACAGCATTCTCTGGTCTTAGATGCTGGCCGCTGCCCCACCTTCTCAGACCTCTCATAGGCGTGCGGCAGCAGCACTCCGAGCCTGCCAGCGGCACCTGCAAAAAGCCAAGCGAAAAGGCACCTCCTGAGATGCTGCCCGATGCCACAGCCTGCCCGCACCGATCCCCGTCTCGCACCCCTTTCCCTCGACAGCCTCCCACCCGGCCTACGTCACTTGCAGCTGAACACGGCACCTCGCCCGCCGTCCGTAACACCCAAACGACACGCGTTGCTTATAACTTCACCAGCAACACAACACCTCAGAAAAGAGCTGCTACTTCAGCCCACCAATCACCACTCGCCTTGCTCGACTTGCCTCCTTTGCTCATTGCTACGCTACTTCAAAACCAAAACAAAAGACAAACGCAAGGAGCAATGGAGTCATAGAGGCATCGGTCACATCTTCCCTCTATATACACCACGCACCGACTCACCCGCTTACATCGGTCCCCTCAGTTCCCCTCCGTCGCCCTGCACGACTCGTCCCTCGGCATCTCCAAAACCAATACGAAACAAGTCGCCTGGTTGCACAGCAGTACCTTAACTGTTCCTGAACACCGACTATAACCTGCCATTAAAAACAAACATATGACATCAAACATGAAGCCCTACGCACGTACAAGCTTGAACACCCTGCAGAGGTAATCTGCTCAGCTGAACTCTAGCTGCCTCTCCCAGATAGCCACGGTCACGGCCTCCGAGCCCACAAAACGTCACGGTGATTACGGTCCTTGCCTGCTGAGGAGGGCCACTCCATCCGAGATGACGGTACCACCTTTCCCCCAACAGCCTTAGCACAGCAACAGATGAACCCTAAGCTCTCATCGCTGTGCCACCTACCCGACTCTACACGGCCAGCAAGGCGGCTCCGAGCCAAACTCACAAAACGCACACACCAACGCTATGAGAAACACTACAAACTGCGCGCCTCCAAGACGAGAGAACGCTCTCGGCAAACACAGAGACAACTGGACGGAAGAGCTCGTCCAGCAACAAGACCTGCAGAACCCTGACAGGGATGCAAGGAGGCCCTAACGAGATCCAAAATGATTAGAAGAGCGTCAGGGCCCGTGACAAGAAGTTCCTCTCAAAACTGAGAGGGAGGAGGCACAAGAAGCCCAGCTACAAGACCTAAGAACGTAAGGATGCAGGGAAGAAATCACGCTCCCTGAAAACAGACAGCGACAGAGCAGAGCTGTTCACGCATCTGGGAACGACGCCGCAGACGACAACTGCCCAGAAACTCCTCAAACATCAGAGCGATCCACGCTTTAAACTGTAACGCAAAAAGAAGCACCCGATGGGCGCCGGCCCCACAATTAGAACCTTGCCAGCCCCTAGGGATAGCGCTGTGCTCCTGAGAGCAAAGAGAACAAAGTCACCAGCCCCATGCGCCCCCTCACTGCGACCCAGCTCGCCTGAAATGCTCCTCAAATAGCCTTCGGTCGCATCTTCCCTTTAATCCCGCACACGGACCCGCTGCCTTAGTGTGCTCTACTCAGCTCTGCTCCATCACCCTGCACAGCTCCATCTTCATCCTCTGCAAGAACAGCATGATAGAACAAGTCACCTGGACGCACAGCAACAGCTTAACCATTCCACAGGTCTTGCTTCCACGTAGGAATACCATCTAGAGCCCAACTACTGCATGCCATTAAAGGAAATACCTTCAATCAAATGTTAAGCCCCACGCACGTACAAGCTTGAACAGCTGAGAGGTGCCCTCTGCTCAGCTAGCACTCTAGCTGCCTCTCCCAGGCAGCTACGGTCATCCCCTCGGCACCCACAAAACACCCCGGAAATTACCATCCTCGCCCGCTGCCAACGGCCACTCGCTCCGACGAGGGTTGTACGGGCGTTGCCAAAACAGTCTACGCATATTAACATTAACCATATACTCTTATTGCTATTCTTTCCCCCGCTCTACCATTGCTACACCCCCAGGCGGAGCAGCTCTGACACAGGCATCGACGTGCACGGACCGACACCGCTCACAAATACTACAAGCGACGCGATCGAGGCACCTAAGAAAACTCTCACCGAGACGACGGACTTCCGGCCCAGAGATGCCACCGGGCGAGAAGATCTATACGGCAGTGAGGAAGAAGCTATAGCATCCGCAGAGAAGTCACCTACCATCATCACCTGCAATAAAACCATATACCCACAACTAGGACGACGTACGAGCGACAAGCCACTCTTAAAGACCTCAGAACGTTCAGGTGCAGGGAACAGGTCCCAGAAAAGGGCTCTGCGTATTCAGACTGCTCCTCAGCAGCAGTATCGAGGCCGCCTTAATCACCGCTGCAAAAAGATGACCTTCTATAAAGGTCTAATATTTCAGACACAAGACAAATCTATGCAGTAGACTTAAAATGCGAGAAAGGAAGCTCTCGGTTACCATTATGCCGATGAGCCAGGGCTTGCAAAACCCTCAATATTGCTACCTAGGTGCCTGCTCAGCACGGAGAACAACAGACACATCGAGACCCGAGTACAGTAAGGAACAAAGACAGACTACAAAATCCACACAACAGCACAAGCACAGGCAGGAACTCCCCCTGCCTGGCAGATGCTTCTGTTTTGCAGAAAGGACACCACAACCTCTCTCGGCCCAAACGTGTCCGGTCTCTGAACGGTACCCTCCGCTGATTTTACAACCCCTGCCTGCCCCACCTGCGCTTCCCCCAACCGACCGGCCACCCGCACAAAGACCGCATCGGCCCCTCAGCTTCCCTTCCAAATCTGGGGGCTCAAAAGCCATCCTTTAAAAAGGCCACACAGGCTACGTAGGATGGGGCTGCGGTCACACGGATACTCTTCATCTCCAAACGTGCGGTGCCATCACTCAGCATCGCACCACTCAACGCCGGCCACTTCCGCAACAACAGCCTCCTCGGAAGCGCCGTGAACTTCCGCTCCCCCACGCTCTAATGAGGCTGGATGTCGCGGCCGCCGCCACCTACGGTGCCTAGAGAACCAGAGAGACAAGGCGACCCCTGCGCCTGGAAGCGGCCGCCCGCTCACAAACAATTCCACACCTCAAAAATAACAGCTGCTACGGCTCCCTGTTCATCGCTCACCTTGCCCAACGAGCTCGGGGCAGACATCCCGCTTTGCATATAGTTTTGTGAGTCCCTTCATTAACTAGTCACATAGGTGCTCACACTGCACGACCCCTCCGTTGTCACGTGCTGACCTACCTTCTCACGATGCTCTGTTCGCCCCCTCCCTTCCGTGTCCGGCTCCCTACCGCGCATCTGCACCAACAGCCACATTCCAGACTCATCCTTTCCCCTACCGTGCCAACACGGCTCCGCTCACCTCCCAATCCGTGCCTCCCGGGTCAGTGGCCACGTCAGGTGCCTGCTCGCATTCTCGGTCCGTCCCCGATGGCTGGGGAACCGTCACTCACCTTCAATGCCGGGCCCACTTCTGGGGAAATACGGAGAGGCACACAGATGTTGGACACTGCTTTCCAAAAGCAAGAGCTCACCACGCAAAACAAACTAACAAATCCTTTTGACCGACTTGTTCGGCAACACAGAGACCCCAAAGGCAGAAATCCCAGACGAGTGACCTCACAGCCCGCCCCGTCACAGCACACGACGCCATCTGCTCGCCTTTGCCGTCACGCCTCGCTCGACTGTCCTGCTTAACCCTCGACCTGTTACTTAAACTGCAAGAAAAAGTCAAACCACGCAACACACAAAAATCACAGTTCGTGTCAGATGACTCAAGCGCAGGCGGACACTGATAGGCCAAACACCAAAAGCAGTATGGGAAGCAAACAGGCGTGGCTGGTGTAGCGACACACTCCTTTTGTAGGTAACTCACTCCTGAGCGACTCCATGAACAGCCGCGTGGAGAACCTCTTGGCAGACAGCACGCTCGAGCGGCCGCGCTGACACATACGGGGAAGGAGACTGGGCTACCGGAGGCTGCTTGCACACAGAACACGACCATTAGCTAACACTTAAACACCCCTTTCCCAACCATTCCCCGGTACCAAGACTTCAAAAACCCCTCCTCTCCTCCTGAACTGTCAGGGAAGGAACCTCACTCCTTCCCGACAGCTCCTGCCCTGTATTTGCACCCCTAAAGCCCCTCTGTCAGCCGCTCCTCGGGAGCTGCCCTTCCCACCTCTGCCCCGCGTTCTGCGAGCACCTCCCACCTTCCGGCTTCCCGCAGACTCCGTGCTCTCTACAGGCCCACAAAATAACAGAAGCCCTGATGCTTATAATCTACGAGGGACCTGCCGCAAGCTGCAAAGGTTCTCGGGACAACGTGGTACTCTGCGGGCGATCGGGAAAGGCGACGAGCAGTCCCGTACACCGACACACACTATGCGTTACGTCCCTGCTGCTTTCTGAAGGAAGGCTAGAGCTCCATATACAGATGTGTACAACACACTCACCCTAACCCCTACCGCAGCATCTCACCATCAGTCCTATTGAGAGATAACGTCAACAACTTGCACAACACAGGCAAAACTGGTGGAAAAAATATAAGGTTCTACCTTCAGTCAAGTCAAAATTCCTGGAAAACAAGACAAAACAAACAAAAAACCTACCACACACAAAAAAACCCAACAAACCACAAACAAAAAAACCCAGACAAAACCATAACACCCCCACAAAACCAAATAATCCAAAACACACTATTAGACCATCTTGCTACCCCTGAACACCCAACAAAAACTTACTGACCCAAGGGAAAACAAAAGCTCGTACAAGTGTACTTCCTAATATATATCTGCTGCTCAACTTTGACTGCTCCTTAATCTCTTACCTCAACCAGAAACCTCCCCATCTCTGAATGTCAAAACACACCTACCCAAAGAGCTTAGACAGCTCAAAACCTGCAACCAACTCAAGGAACAGTACCAGAGAAGCCCAGGAGCAGAATGAGCCTCCTGAAAAAAGGCTGGGGCTCATCTACCCCAGCGGAATGGCAAAGCAGAACGAAATCTTTTAAGAACCCCTTCTCAAAAAATATCTCTGGTTATAAAGTAAATCATTTATTGTAAAGCCATCAACCATTCGGAGTCACCTCAACGCTCTCTCTCGCTCAGTCCCTTAACAGAACTAGATCAGTCTCAAAGGACAAAAAACACGAAAAGAAACGTGGAAATACACAAGCGTATCGGGAACCGTATGAAGCAGCTAAATTAACACCTCAGTAGCTGGGGCAAAACTAAATTGTAAAGGACAACAAAAAAACACCCCAGGAGACACATGGATTAAAACAGATGAAGGCTCTCTCTTCTCGCAGAAGCTCAAGAAGAGACCTGAGCCAACGGTACACAGCTCTGGGGTATCGGATACCGAAAAGAAACATACTCGAGACAGAAAACAGACTGCTGTGGGGCACAAAGGTGGCTTTGGCAAAGGTTCTGCCGGGACAAGAGTCACAGTTACAGGGAACGGACAGCGGCCGGCAGGGGAAACGCCGTCGGCGTGGAGGGGCCAGCGGGGGAAATGCCGCCCTCAGCTAACGCTGCGCTATCAAGCCTTAAGCGAAAACTGCAGAGTAGTTACAGGAGACGGGCATAAGATGGATGCTGAATATCACTTGATGGTCACAAAATCTCATGGGGATGGGCACCACGTAGCCTCACGGACACCCCTTAGACCCAAACGCTTAACGAAAGACGCTTCTTGCCAAAACACAAGCTCGACGAGGAAAAGCCAAAGCTGATGCGGGGGCAACTACTAAAATCTCAGTACGTGAGCAGGCATTACTTAAGATGGTGCGGTGGTTCTGCTGGGTCCGTCCAACCTGAGCAACGGGTTCTAACGCCTGTCCAGCAGCGTCCATGGTCTCTCTCACGGCCTCCCACATCAGAAACCTCCCCTGCCCAGGACCGCGTTTTGCATGTTCCACCCCTCCCCATCCCCGCAATGAAAATCAAACACAACAAATAAGCAGTCTACTTCATCTTCTTGGCCTCCAAAAGAAGCTTCCTTCCTCTGCTGAGCGTCGACACCAACATCCTCGTGCCGTTCCTCAAAAGCAAGCTGGTCCTCGGGTGCCCGTACTGCCAAAAGAAGACAAAACGATTATGCTCTTATAACGAGCTCCATCATCCTCTCCTCCTTCAGGAAATCGAGTCCCGATTGCTACATACCAGAAGTTTGTGCAGTAGATGGCCGAGGCCAGCCCCGTAAATGAAGCACTCTGTGACCCTGCTTTCTCTTTTGGCCACAGCACCCGCCACTGGGGAGCCCCAAACCCCTTCGTGACTCCCTACGAAAACCAGATACAACTAGTTCAAAACATCTGGCAGGTGAGAGATGACCGACAAACACGTACAGCCCACCTTACCCTCAAACCAGCCAGAGAGCTGACTTCCTCCCCCACTGAACTCTCATCTTCGACAAATTCACCAAACAGAACAATGTTTACACTGAACAGAACAAAACCCTTACCCTCTGACACTCTGAAACGGGTTTGTGCACCCACAAAATATATATATTCATGCTACCGACCCACGTACCACACTTCCTCAGGGTCAGCCCCACAAAGACAGGAGAACGCCCAATGCTCTCTCCATGGATACCCCGATGCTCCGCTCCCTTCTTTGCTGCTCCTGTCACGGGAAAACGCTGGGAATAAAAAAAGGTTCAGAGAAGCAAAACAATAAACAATAGGGAGAGGGACCAGCGCAAAGGAATAGAGAGAGGAAGAGACGAACAGGAAGGACAGACAACCCCATCCTGAGCACAGCCTCTGGGAGAGGGAAAGAGGAAACAGCAACCGTTATTACCGCAGATCAACCCTGACCAAAGCCTCCTTCCACAGGGGCTTCTGGACACACCGCTCCTTCCCCGCGCTACTGCTACGGGCCCCTGCGCCGAGGGGGAATCCAGTGCAGGCAGAGAGAGGCAGAGAAAAGTAGCCACAGGCTACAGGACAGAGAGAGGGAGGACTGAAAAGACGGGGAGGCAGGGAGCCACTCAGAGCGAGATGGAGAAAGAAGGTGCGGGGGGGTGCAAAAAAAAAAAAAAAAAAACAAACAAAAAAAAATTTTGCAGCAGGTAAGGAAAGAGACGGGGCCGGGGGAGAGACAGGGAGGGCCCAGGACGCACAAGAGAGGCAACGGGGCCCCAGTGGCCCAGGACTCACCGCGACTCTCGCTCTCAGCGCTGCTGGCACAATTTAGCCGTTCACATGCTTCTTTCCCCTCCTCTCCTCCCTGCCTCTTCTGCAGCTCCAGACTCTAGGCCGACCTCCACCTGAAGAGGATACGTGGGTGTCTTACCGCTCTTACGAGATGAGGCTTCCTCGGCACGTAGCCTAGCTCGCTCGTGCACTACACGCCCGTACCCAACTCCGGGTTACGCGTACGGACCCTGCGGTGCACGTTGGTGGCCTGGCCCGCTGCGGACTATGAAGGGGGATCCTTCCTCCCTCACCTGCAGGGACAGGCTCTCTCTTGCCTGCAGCAGGAAGGCAGCTGGCAGCCAGAGCGCCTTCAGTTTCTTCTGCTTTACCTTTCGTTGGCGTCTCCAGCTTCAGCCGAGGCAGCTCCTGTCCACAGCCGGGAAGGGCTCTGTGTGTCCCTTTTCGCCCCGGCGCCGCGAGGATGGCAAAGCCGGGCAGAGAGAAGCCACGCAAGCCTGAGACGGCCGCAGTCGACGGCGTCCCCGGGGGAAGGACAGACAACCACGTCCTCAGCACGGTCTCTGGGAGAGGGAAAGAAGAAACAGCGACCGTCATTACCGTCGATCGACCCTGACCAAAGCCTCTCCTTGCGCAGGGGCTTCCGGACACAGCGCCCCTTCCCCGCGCTACTGCTAAGGGCCCCTGCGCCGAGGGGGAATCCAGTGCACTTGAGGGCCGGCTCGCTGCCTTCACGACAGGGCCTGGGGGCGGCCAAGGGCTACGCAGCACGCTTCAGGGGAGGTGCCGGGGCTGGGGGCAGGCGCACGGGGCAAGGGGGGGGCAAGGGGAGGCTGAGCGGGAGGCTGAGCGGGAGCTCCGGCGAGCCGGGGAGGCGGCCATCATCTGCGCCCTGGGCAGGGGGAAAAGGTCCTCCTCCTTTCCCTCTTCCCTTCTGTCAGCTCCCGGGGAACTCACCGCTTCTCGGGGAGCGGCCGCACCTGCAAGCCCCCAGAAATCAACATGAATCCAACCCCAAAAATACACCGCGCCTACCGTACGCGGCACGGCCGCCCGGCACCCGAGCGCCGGAAGACCGCGCCTCCTGCCACGCCCCGGCGAACCACGTGACAGGGCCGGCAGCCACTGCGCCAGGACTACACCTCCCGGCATGCTCTGCGCCACAACACGGCCGCCCGGCAGCCGCGCGCCGCAAGGACTACACCTCCCGGCATGCTCTGCGCCACAACACGGCCGCCCGGCAGCCGCGCGCCACAAGGACTACACCTCCCGGCAAGCTCTGCGGCACAACACGGCCGCACGGCCAGCCTCCAGGCGCACCACCACAGCTCCCGGCACGCCGCCAGCCCGCCCTCCCCGCTCTCGGACCCTGCGGGCCACCGTCCCGGCCGCCGATGCACCCGGAAGCCCCACCGAGCCCTCAGCACAGCCTCGCTCTCCCCACCGCCCGCTCCGACCCGGCGCTGCCCCGCCGCAGCCCTCCTCGGGGCTTGACCCGGGACGCAGCGCTCCACCACCCAGCCCCCGCTCACCTCCACCCTCGCTACAGTCGCAGCCCACTGACGCTCGGCCACAGCTCCGCTCCGCTCCGCCCTCGGCTCACACTGGCCCCCCAGAGCCGGGCACCACCCCTTTTCCAGGGAGGAGCCGGCACCATCAGCCCCACCGCCCGCACCTGGGGCTCCTCCAGCCCCCGCGCGCAGCTGAGGCACAGCAGCAACGGGGGGCCCCCTCCCCTCACCCCCACAGTGCACCACCTCCTCCCCTGGGCTCCATCACAGCCCCTTGCCCCACGCAAAGGCAGCGCAAACGCAGCCCTGAGGGCAAACGAGAGGGCAGGTGTTTGTGCAGGCGCGCACGTAACAAGTCCCAGGAGCCATTCGTGGGTCAGGGTCCCCAACGCTCCCCCTGCCCCAAGGCCACCTCGGCCGCCGTTGCCGCAGCCGCACGGAGCTGGTGTTGGCTGCGATAGTGCTCATTTTCTCCACAGTAGCTAGGAAGGGATACGTTTTGGATTTATGCTCAAAACACCGTTAATAATGTAGAGATGTTTTCGTTCTTGCTGAGCACTGCTTCCACAGTCAGGGCCTCTTCTGGTTCTCTCAGTGCCCCACCAGCAAGTAGGCTGGGAGAGGACACAGCTGGGAAAGCTTTCCCAGCTAACTGACCAAAGGGATATTCCATACCATTTGACATCACGCTCAGCACACGCAGCTGGGGGAAGAAGGGGGAGTCCTTGGGGGCTACGGCATTTCTCTTCCTAACTAACCGTTACACATGACAGAGCCCTGCTTTCCCAGAGGTGGCTCAACACCTGCCCGCCGAAAAGGAGGAGTGAATTAATTCCTTGCTTTGCTTCCACGCACAGCTTTTGCTTTACCTATTAAACAGCCTTGATCTCAACCCATGATTTTTCTCACTCTTACCCTTCCAGCTCTCTCCCCCAGCCCACTGAGGGTGGAGCGAGCAAGCAGCTCCCTGGTGCAGAATAGCCAGCTGGGGCTAAGCCACGGCACGCGCTTGTCCCGGTTTGGCAGGGAACGGACCGTCCGTCGCCTGGCTCCTGGGGCGACGGGCTGCTGGGCAGAGGGGGAGGCCACCAAAGGTGAGGAGCAGGGCACGGGACAGTAGGAAGAGAGAAGAGAAGAGCGGCATCCGGCTGGACGGGCGGGGGGGCGTGTGTGCATGTAGTGAGAAGGCACGAGGCAGGGAACAGGACGGCCAGAGAAGGACAGGGAGCCTGACGGAGGTGGAGATAAAAGCAGCAGAGAGAGGGGAAGAGAGGCAGCAGAAAGAGGGAAGAGCAGGACACAGACCAACAAAGAAGGAAGAGGAGCAGGCTGGAGACGCACAAAGAACCTGGGGCAGGCAGCACGACAGCGAGGGAGGAAAGAAGAATAGGGGCAGGAAGCTGGACCGAGCGCGATGGAGAAAGACAAGATAAGCGACAAGAACAGGGCAGAAAGGGAAGAATGAAGCCACGGGGACAGGGAGCCGAGACAGCCAACGACGGAGGGAAGGGGCCGGGGAGGGAACACCACAAAACAAACCACGGGGCTACGTGGTACAGAGCACGAGAAGGCAGAGAATTAAGAATTAGGGACAGGGAGCCAGAAAAACAACAACAAAACAACACCCAAAACAAAGGGAGATGGGGAGCAAAAGGAATCGCAATGCGTACAGAAAGAAGAGAGAAACAATTCTAAAAGAGGGTCACGGGGAAGCCAGAGACAGCAAGATGGAGAAAGGACAAAAGCTACAGGCTACAGGGCAGAGAGGGAAGAATTAATGGATAGACACAGAGAGCTGGGCAGAAAGAGGTGGAGAAAGGCTGACGATCACACGGCCAACAGGGAAGAGAGAAGAGAGGGAGGAATTTTAAAAACAGGGGCAAGAAGCCAGAGAGAGGGAGAGAGAGGCAACACTAAAATGGGGACAAGCCACAGGGCGGCGAGGAGGGAACCGATGAATAAGAACAGGAGACCAAAGAGAACACAACGTAGAATGGAAAAAAGGAACAGCGGCCCAACAGGGAAGGAGGAATTAAAGATCAGGCACTGGGAGGCAGACAGAGACAAACGAAGAAACAAGTGGAAAAAAAAAACAAAACCAAAAACACAACAACAGCAATGGGCTACAAAGACAGAGAGAGAGGGAAGAAAGAAAACATAGCAGCAAGGAGCTGGACAGAGAGAGATGAGGACAAACAAATAGCACGGGTCTACGTGACAGAGAACGTGGAATTAGAACACAGAGAGAGGGAGCCGGACAGAGAGAGAGGCCGAGAGAAACATCTAGACGGGCTACAGCGGGCAGAGGCAGGAATTAAAACCTAGGGACAGGGAGCTGGACAGAGAGAGACGGAGGTCACAGGGAACAGCGGCGGGTGCAGGAAGAACAGGAATTCATGAACAGGGAAAGGGAGCTGGACAGAGAAGAACTCAGAAAGGCAAGAACAGTAGCAGGGTACAGAGCAGACGAATTAAAAAGCGCGGGGGGAGCGTTGAGGCAGACAGAGAGATTAAGAAAAAAGCCACGGGCTACGTGGCAAAGCAGGAGGAATTCAGAAACGGGGATGGCAACCAAGGGAGAGTGAGCTGGTGAAGGACAACGGGCATTCCAAGTGAGGGACGGGGAGCTGGGAAAAGCGAGGCAGAGAAAAACAGAATCACAGAGAGAATCACACAAAGCCAAAAAAGAAGAAACTGAACAACAGGAACAGGTGTAACCAAAGCGATGAAATCAGCCAACCAGAGACGGTGTTCCATTACGGGAACATGGAGCGTACGAATCAGCGCACCTGTTGATCTGCATTTTAGTCCCTAGGCGATCGTTAACGTCAGCAGAACAACAGACAACGTGCTTCTGTCAGAAAAGGACGACAAAACGCGGTTTCGTGGAGCGGACTGAGAGAACTAGCCAAGACTGCCAAGATTAACAGCCAAGAAGGTAAAAGGCAATTCTGGCAGGGGGAGATCGCGACCACCGACTCACGGACCACCACCGAGCCTGCGCAGCGATTTACATACGGAACGAGCAAGTTTGTACCGATCAGCAGACAGGACAATAATGAATACGTATGAATACGTAAAATTTTGATCTACAAATTGAACGGGAAAGGTGCGTGAGGTACGCACGCCAGGAGGAGCGATCCCCCGTGCATCCGGCGCCGTGAATGAAGAATGCCTGCTCTTTAATACTAAATTGGTCTTGAGGAGTTGTTTCCGATTTTACCGCGTTTTTCGGTAACACAGGGAGTCAGACCGAGAGAGCCAGAGAAAGACAAAAATACCGACAGGCTACAGGACAGAGCAGGAGGAGTAAAAAAATAAAAACGGAGCCAGAGCCAGGCAGAGAGAGGCGGAGAAAGAACAAGTAGCCACAGGCTACAGGACAGAGAGAGGGAGGACTGAAAAGACGGGGAGGCAGGGAGCCACTCAGAGCGAGACGGAGAAAGAAGGTGCGGGGGGGGGGCGCAAAAAAAAAATAATTTTGCAGCAGGTAAGGAAAGAGAGGGGGCCGGGGGAGAGACAGGGAGGGCCCAGGACGTACAAGAGAGGCAACGGGGCCCCACTGGCCCAGGACTCACCGCGACTCTCGCTCTCAGCGCTGCTGGCACAATTTAGCCGTTCACATGCTTCTTTCCCCTCCTCTCCTCCCTGCCTCTTCTGCAGCTCCAGACTCTAGGCCGACCTCCACCTGAAGAGAACACGGGGGTGTCTTACAGCTCTTACGAGATGAGGCTTCCTAGGCACGTAGCCTAGCTCGCTCGTGCACTACACGCCCGTACCGAACTGCGGGTTCCAACTGTGGGAAGAAGGGGGAGTCCTTGGGGGCTACGGCATTTCTCTTCCTAAGTAACCGTTACACATGACAGAGCCCTGCTTTCCCAGAAACAGCTCAACACCTGCCCGCCGAAAAGGAGGAGCGAATTAATTCCTTGCTTTGCTTCCACGCACAGCTTTTGCTTTACCTATTAAACCGTCTTGATCTCAACCCATGATTTTTCTCACTTTTACCCTTCCAGCTCTCTCCCCCAGCCCACTGAGGGTGGAGCGAGCAAGCAGCTCCCTGGTGCAGAGTTGCCAGCTGAGGCTAAGCCACGGCACACGCTTGTCCCGGTTTGGCAGGGAACGGACCGTCCGTCGCCTGGCTCCTGGAGCGACGGGCTGCTGGGCAGAGGGGGAGGCCACCAAAGGTGAGGAGCAGGCCACAGGACAGTAGGAGGAGAGAAGAGCAGCATCCGGCTGGACGGGGGCGGGGGGGGGCGTGTGTGCGTGTAGTGAGAAGGCACGAGGCAGGGAACAGGACGGCCAGAGGAGGACAGGGAGCCTGACGGAGGTGGAGATAAAAGCAGCAGAGAGAGGGGAAGAGCAGGACACAGACCAACAAAGAAGGAAGAGGAGCAGGCTGGAGACGCACAAAGAACCTGGGGCAGGCAGCACGACAGCGAGGGAGGAAAGAAGAACAGGGGCAGGAAGCTGGACCGAGCGAGATGGAGACAGACAAGATAAGCGACAAGAACAGGGCAGAAAGGGAAGAATGAAGCCACGGGGACAGGGAGCCGAGACGGCCAACGACGGAGGGAAGGGGCCGGGGAGGGAACACCACAAAACAAACCATGGGGCTACGTGGTACAGAGCATGAGAAGGCAGAGAATTAACAATTAGGGACAGGGAGCCAGAAAAACAACAAAAAAAACACCAAAACAAAGGGAGATGGAGAGCAAAAGGAATCGCAATGCGTACAGAGAGAAGAGAGAAACAATTCTAAAAGAGGGTCACGGGGAAGCCAGAGACAGCAAGATGGAGAAAGGACAGAAGCTACAGGCTACAGGGCAGAGAGGGAAGAATTAATGAATAGACGCAGAGAGCTGGGCAGAAAGAGGTGGAGAAAGGCTGAAGATCACACGGCCAACAGGGAAGAGAGAAGAGAGGGAGGAATTTTAAAAACAGGGGCAAGAAGCCAGAGAGAGGGAGAGAGAGGCAACAATAAATGGGGACAAGCCACAGGGCAGCGAGGAGGGAATCGATGAATAAGAACAGCAGACCAAAGAGAACACAATGTAGAATGGAAAAAAGGAACAGCGGCCTACAGGGAAGGAGGAATTAAAGATCAGGCACTGGGAGGCAGACAGAGACACATGAAGAAACAAGTGGGAAAAAAAAAAAACAAACAACAACGGCAACGGGCTACAAAGACAGACAGAGAGGGAAGAAATAAAACATCGCAGCAAGGAGCTGGACAGAGAGAGATGAGGACAAACAAATAGCACGGGTCTACGTGACAGAGAACGTGGAATTAGAACACAGAGAGAGGGAGCCGGACAGAGAGAGAGGCCGAGAGAAAAACCTAGACGGGCTACAGCGGGCAGAGGCAGGGATTAAAACCTAGGGACAGGGAGCTGGACAGAGAGAGACGGAGGTCACAGGGAACAGCGGTGGCTGCAGGAAGAACAGGAATCCACAAATAGGGAAAGGGAGCTCGACAGAGAAGAACTCAGAAAGGCAAGAACAGTAGCAGGGTGCAGAGCAGAGCAGACGAATGAAAAAGCGCGGGGGGAGCGTTGAGGCAGACAGAGAGAGATTAAGAAAAAAGTCACGGGCTACGTGGCAAAGCAGGAGGAATTCAGAAACGGGGATGGCAACCAAGGGAGAGTGAGCTGGTGAAGGACAACGGGCATTCCAAGTGAGGGACGGGGAGCTGGGAAAAGCGAGGCAGAGAAAAACAGAATCACAGAGAGAATCACACAAAGCCAAAAAAGAAGAAACTGAACAACAGGAACAGGTGTAACCAAAGCGATGAAATCAGCCAACCAGAGACGGTGTTCCATTACGGGAACATGGAGCGTACGAATCAGCGCACCTGTTGATCTGCATTTTAGTCCCTAGGCGATCGTTAACGTCAGCAGAACAACAGACAACGTGCTTCTGTCAGAAAAGGACGACAAAACGCGGTTTCGTGGAGCGGACTGAGAGAACTAGCCAAGACTGCCAAGATTAACAGCCAAGAAGGTAAAAGGCAATTCTGGCAGGGGGAGATCGCGACCACCGACTCACGGACCACCACCGAGCCTGCGCAGCGATTTACATACGGAACGAGCAAGTTTGTACCAATCAGCAGACAGGACAATAATGAATACGTATGAATACGTAAAATTTTGATCTACAAATTGAACGGGAAAGGTGCGTGAGGTACGCACGCCAGGAGGAGCGATCCCCCGTGCATCCGGCGCCGTGAATGAAGAATGCCTGCTCTTTAATACTAAATTGGTCTTGAGGAGTTGTTTCCGATTTTACCGCGTTTTTCGGTAACACAGGGAGTCAGACCGAGAGAGCCAGAGAAAGACAAAAATACCGACAGGCTACAGGACAGAGCAGGAGGAGTAAAAAAATAAAAACGGAGCCAGAGCCAGGCAGAGAGAGGCGGAGAAAGAACAAGTAGCCACAGGCTACAGGACAGAGAGAGGGAGGACTGAAAAGACGGGGAGGCAGGGAGCCACTCAGAGCGAGACGGAGAAAGAAGGTGCGGGGGGGGGGCGCAAAAAAAAAATAATTTTGCAGCAGGTAAGGAAAGAGAGGGGGCCGGGGGAGAGACAGGGAGGGCCCAGGACGTACAAGAGAGGCAACGGGGCCCCACTGGCCCAGGACTCACCGCGACTCTCGCTCTCAGCGCTGCTGGCACAATTTAGCCGTTCACATGCTTCTTTCCCCTCCTCTCCTCCCTGCCTCTTCTGCAGCTCCAGACTCTAGGCCGACCTCCACCTGAAGAGAACACGGGGGTGTCTTACAGCTCTTACGAGATGAGGCTTCCTAGGCACGTAGCCTAGCTCGCTCGTGCACTACACGCCCGTACCGAACTGCGGGTTCCAACTGTGGGAAGAAGGGGGAGTCCTTGGGGGCTACGGCATTTCTCTTCCTAACTAACCGTTACACATGACAGAGCCCTGCTTTCCCAGAAACAGCTCAACACCTGCCCGCCGAAAAGGAGGAGCGAATTAATTCCTTGCTTTGCTTCCACGCACAGCTTTTGCTTTACCTATTAAACCGTCTTGATCTCAACCCATGATTTTTCTCACTTTTACCCTTCCAGCTCTCTCCCCCAGCCCACTGAGGGTGGAGCGAGCAAGCAGCTCCCTGGTGCAGAGTTGCCAGCTGAGGCTAAGCCACGGCACGCGCTTGTCCCGGTTTGGCAGGGAACGGACCGTCCGTCGCCTGGCTCCTGGAGCGACGGGCTGCTGGGCAGAGGGGGAGGCCACCAAAGGTGAGGAGCAGGGCACAGGACAGTAGGAAGAGAGAAGAGAAGAGCGGCATCCGGCTGGACGGGCGGGGGGGACGTGTGTGCGTGTAGTGAGAAGGCACGAGGCAGGGAACAGGACGGCCAGAGGAGGACAGGGAGCCTGACGGAGGTGGAGATAAAAGCAGCAGAGAGAGGGGAAGAGCAGGACACAGACCAACAAAGAAGGAAGAGGAGCAGGCTGGAGACGCACAAAGAACCTGGGGCAGGCAGCACGACAGCGAGGGAGGAAAGAAGAACAGGGGCAGGAAGCTGGACCGAGCGAGATGGAGACAGACAAGATAAGCGACAAGAACAGGGCAGAAAGGGAAGAATGAAGCCACGGGGACAGGGAGCCGAGACGGCCAACGACGGAGGGAAGGGGCCGGGGAGGGAACACCACAAAACAAACCATGGGGCTACGTGGTACAGAGCATGAGAAGGCAGAGAATTAACAATTAGGGACAGGGAGCCAGAAAAACAACAAAAAAAACACCAAAACAAAGGGAGATGGAGAGCAAAAGGAATCGCAATGCGTACAGAGAGAAGAGAGAAACAATTCTAAAAGAGGGTCACGGGGAAGCCAGAGACAGCAAGATGGAGAAAGGACAGAAGCTACAGGCTACAGGGCAGAGAGGGAAGAATTAATGAATAGACGCAGAGAGCTGGGCAGAAAGAGGTGGAGAAAGGCTGAAGATCACACGGCCAACAGGGAAGAGAGAAGAGAGGGAGGAATTTTAAAAACAGGGGCAAGAAGCCAGAGAGAGGGAGAGAGAGGCAACAATAAATGGGGACAAGCCACAGGGCAGCGAGGAGGGAATCGATGAATAAGAACAGCAGACCAAAGAGAACACAACGTAGAATGGAAAAAAGGAACAGCGGCCTACAGGGAAGGAGGAATTAAAGATCAGGCACTGGGAGGCAGACAGAGACACATGAAGAAACAAGTGGGAAAAAAAAAAAAAAAACAACAACGGCAACGGGCTACAAAGACAGACAGAGAGGGAAGAAATAAAACATCGCAGCAAGGAGCTGGACAGAGAGAGATGAGGACAAACAAATAGCACGGGTCTACGTGACAGAGAACGTGGAATTAGAACACAGAGAGAGGGAGCCGGACAGAGAGAGAGGCCGAGAGAAAAACCTAGACGGGCTACAGCGGGCAGAGGCAGGGATTAAAACCTAGGGACAGGGAGCTGGACAGAGAGAGACGGAGGTCACAGGGAACAGCGGTGGCTGCAGGAAGAACAGGAATCCACAAATAGGGAAAGGGAGCTCGACAGAGAAGAACTCAGAAAGGCAAGAACAGTAGCAGGGTGCAGAGCAGAGCAGACGAATGAAAAAGCGCGGGGGGAGCGTTGAGGCAGACAGAGAGAGATTAAGAAAAAAGTCACGGGCTACGTGGCAAAGCAGGAGGAATTCAGAAACGGGGATGGCAACCAAGGGAGAGTGAGCTGGTGAAGGACAACGGGCATTCCAAGTGAGGGACGGGGAGCTGGGAAAAGCGAGGCAGAGAAAAACAGAATCACAGAGAGAATCACACAAAGCCAAAAAAGAAGAAACTGAACAACAGGAACAGGTGTAACCAAAGCGATGAAATCAGCCAACCAGAGACGGTGTTCCATTACGGGAACATGGAGCGTACGAATCAGCGCACCTGTCGATCTGCATTTTAGTCCCTAGGCGATCGTTAACGTCAGCAGAACAACAGACAACGTGCTTCTGTCAGAAAAGGACGACAAAACGCGGTTTCGTGGAGCGGACTGAGAGAACTAGCCAAGACTGCCAAGATTAACAGCCAAGAAGGTAAAAGGCAATTCTGGCAGGGGGAGATCACGACCACCGACTCACGGACCACCACCGAGCCTGCGCAGCGATTTACATACGGAACGAGCAAGTTTGTACCGATCAGCAGACAGGACAATAATGAATACGTATGAATACGTAAAATTTTGATCTACAAATTGAACGGGAAAGGTGCGTGAGGTACGCACGCCAGGAGGAGCGATCCCCCGTGCATCCGGCGCCGTGAATGAAGAATGCCTGCTCTTTAATACTAAATTGGTCTTGAGGAGTTGTTTCCGATTTTACCGCGTTTTTCGGTAACACAGGGAGTCAGACCGAGAGAGCCAGAGAAAGACAAAAATACCGACAGGCTACAGGACAGAGCAGGAGGAGTAAAAAAATAAAAACGGAGCCAGAGCCAGGCAGAGAGAGGCGGAGAAAGAACAAGTAGCCACAGGCTACAGGACAGAGAGAGGGAGGACTGAAAAGACGGGGAGGCAGGGAGCCACTCAGAGCGAGACGGAGAAAGAAGGTGCGGGGGGGGGGGCGCAAAAAAAAAATAATTTTGCAGCAGGTAAGGAAAGAGAGGGGGCCGGGGGAGAGACAGGGAGGGCCCAGGACGTACAAGAGAGGCAACGGGGCCCCACTGGCCCAGGACTCACCGCGACTCTCGCTCTCAGCGCTGCTGGCACAATTTAGCCGTTCACATGCTTCTTTCCCCTCCTCTCCTCCCTGCCTCTTCTGCAGCTCCAGACTCTAGGCCGACCTCCACCTGAAGAGAACACGGGGGTGTCTTACAGCTCTTACGAGATGAGGCTTCCTAGGCACGTAGCCTAGCTCGCTCGTGCACTACACGCCCGTACCGAACTGCGGGTTCCAACTGTGGGAAGAAGGGGGAGTCCTTGGGGGCTACGGCATTTCTCTTCCTAACTAACCGTTACACATGACAGAGCCCTGCTTTCCCAGAAACAGCTCAACACCTGCCCGCCGAAAAGGAGGAGCGAATTAATTCCTTGCTTTGCTTCCACGCACAGCTTTTGCTTTACCTATTAAACCGTCTTGATCTCAACCCATGATTTTTCTCACTTTTACCCTTCCAGCTCTCTCCCCCAGCCCACTGAGGGTGGAGCGAGCAAGCAGCTCCCTGGTGCAGAGTTGCCAGCTGAGGCTAAGCCACGGCACACGCTTGTCCCGGTTTGGCAGGGAACGGACCGTCCGTCGCCTGGCTCCTGGAGCGACGGGCTGCTGGGCAGAGGGGGAGGCCACCAAAGGTGAGGAGCAGGCCACAGGACAGTAGGAGGAGAGAAGAGCAGCATCCGGCTGGACGGGGGCGGGGGGGGCGTGTGTGCGTGTAGTGAGAAGGCACGAGGCAGGGAACAGGACGGCCAGAGGAGGACAGGGAGCCTGACGGAGGTGGAGATAAAAGCAGCAGAGAGAGGGGAAGAGCAGGACACAGACCAACAAAGAAGGATGAGGAGCAGGCTGGAGACGCACAAAGAACCTGGGGCAGGCAGCACGACAGCGAGGGAGGAAAGAAGAACAGGGGCAGGAAGCTGGACCGAGCGAGATGGAGACAGACAAGATAAGCGACAAGAACAGGGCAGAAAGGGAAGAATGAAGCCACGGGGACAGGGAGCCGAGACGGCCAACGACGGAGGGAAGGGGCCGGGGAGGGAACACCACAAAACAAACCATGGGGCTACGTGGTACAGAGCATGAGAAGGCAGAGAATTAACAATTAGGGACAGGGAGCCAGAAAAACAACAAAAAAAACACCAAAACAAAGGGAGATGGAGAGCAAAAGGAATCGCAATGCGTACAGAGAGAAGAGAGAAACAATTCTAAAAGAGGGTCACAGGGAAGCCAGAGACAGCAAGATGGAGAAAGGACAGAAGCTACAGGCTACAGGGCAGAGAGGGAAGAATTAATGAATAGACGCAGAGAGCTGGGCAGAAAGAGGTGGAGAAAGGCTGAAGATCACACGGCCAACAGGGAAGAGAGAAGAGAGGGAGGAATTTTAAAAACAGGGGCAAGAAGCCAGAGAGAGGGAGAGAGAGGCAACAATAAATGGGGACAAGCCACAGGGCAGCGAGGAGGGAATCGATGAATAAGAACAGCAGACCAAAGAGAACACAATGTAGAATGGAAAAAAGGAACAGCGGCCTACAGGGAAGGAGGAATTAAAGATCAGGCACTGGGAGGCAGACAGAGACACATGAAGAAACAAGTGGGAAAAAAAAAAAACAAACAACAACGGCAACGGGCTACAAAGACAGACAGAGAGGGAAGAAATAAAACATCGCAGCAAGGAGCTGGACAGAGAGAGATGAGGACAAACAAATAGCACGGGTCTACGTGACAGAGAACGTGGAATTAGAACACAGAGAGAGGGAGCCGGACAGAGAGAGAGGCCGAGAGAAAAACCTAGACGGGCTACAGCGGGCAGAGGCAGGGATTAAAACCTAGGGACAGGGAGCTGGACAGAGAGAGACGGAGGTCACAGGGAACAGCGGTGGCTGCAGGAAGAACAGGAATCCACAAATAGGGAAAGGGAGCTCGACAGAGAAGAACTCAGAAAGGCAAGAACAGTAGCAGGGTGCAGAGCAGAGCAGACGAATGAAAAAGCGCGGGGGGAGCGTTGAGGCAGACAGAGAGAGATTAAGAAAAAAGTCACGGGCTACGTGGCAAAGCAGGAGGAATTCAGAAACGGGGATGGCAACCAAGGGAGAGTGAGCTGGTGAAGGACAACGGGCATTCCAAGTGAGGGACGGGGAGCTGGGAAAAGCGAGGCAGAGAAAAACAGAATCACAGAGAGAATCACACAAAGCCAAAAAAGAAGAAACTGAACAACAGGAACAGGTGTAACCAAAGCGATGAAATCAGCCAACCAGAGACGGTGTTCCATTACGGGAACATGGAGCGTACGAATCAGCGCACCTGTTGATCTGCATTTTAGTCCCTAGGCGATCGTTAACGTCAGCAGAACAACAGACAACGTGCTTCTGTCAGAAAAGGACGACAAAACGCGGTTTCGTGGAGCGGACTGAGAGAACTAGCCAAGACTGCCAAGATTAACAGCCAAGAAGGTAAAAGGCAATTCTGGCAGGGGGAGATCGCGACCACCGACTCACGGACCACCACCGAGCCTGCGCAGCGATTTACATACGGAACGAGCAAGTTTGTACCAATCAGCAGACAGGACAATAATGAATACGTATGAATACGTAAAATTTTGATCTACAAATTGAACGGGAAAGGTGCGTGAGGTACGCACGCCAGGAGGAGCGATCCCCCGTGCATCCGGCGCCGTGAATAAAGAATGCCTGCTCTTTAATACTAAATTGGTCTTGAGGAGTTGTTTCCGATTTTACCGCGTTTTTCGGTAACACAGGGAGTCAGACCGAGAGAGCCAGAGAAAGACAAAAATACCGACAGGCTACAGGACAGAGCAGGAGGAGTAAAAAAATAAAAACGGAGCCAGAGCCAGGCAGAGAGAGGCGGAGAAAGAACAAGTAGCCACAGGCTACAGGACAGAGAGAGGGAGGACTGAAAAGACGGGGAGGCAGGGAGCCACTCAGAGCGAGACGGAGAAAGAAGGTGCGGGGGGGGCCCAAAAGAAAAAATAATTTTGCAGCAGGTAAGGAAAGAGAGGGGGCCGGGGGAGAGACAGGGAGGGCCCAGGACGTACAAGAGAGGCAACGGGGCCCCACTGGCCCAGGACTCACCGCGACTCTCGCTCTCAGCGCTGCTGGCACAATTTAGCCGTTCACATGCTTCTTTCCCCTCCTCTCCTCCCTGCCTCTTCTGCAGCTCCAGACTCTAGGCCGACCTCCACCTGAAGAGAACACGGGGGTGTCTTACAGCTCTTACGAGATGAGGCTTCCTAGGCACGTAGCCTAGCTCGCTCGTGCACTACACGCCCGTACCGAACTGCGGGTTCCAACTGTGGGAAGAAGGGGGAGTCCTTGGGGGCTACGGCATTTCTCTTCCTAACTAACCGTTACACATGACAGAGCCCTGCTTTCCCAGAAACAGCTCAACACCTGCCCGCCGAAAAGGAGGAGCGAATTAATTCCTTGCTTTGCTTCCACGCACAGCTTTTGCTTTACCTATTAAACCGTCTTGATCTCAACCCATGATTTTTCTCACTTTTACCCTTCCAGCTCTCTCCCCCAGCCCACTGAGGGTGGAGCGAGCAAGCAGCTCCCTGGTGCAGAGTTGCCAGCTGAGGCTAAGCCACGGCACGCGCTTGTCCCGGTTTGGCAGGGAACGGACCGTCCGTCGCCTGGCTCCTGGGGCGACGGGCTGCTGGGCAGAGGGGGAGGCCACCAAAGGTGAGGAGCAGGGCACAGGACAGTAGGAGGAGAGAAGAGCAGCATCCGGCTGGACGGGGGCGGGGGGGGGCGTGTGTGCGTGTAGTGAGAAGGCACGAGGCAGGGAACAGGACGGCCAGAGGAGGACAGGGAGCCTGACGGAGGTGGAGATAAAAGCAGCAGAGAGAGGGGAAGAGCAGGACACAGACCAACAAAGAAGGAAGAGGAGCAGGCTGGAGACGCACAAAGAACCTGGGGCAGGCAGCACGACAGCGAGGGAGGAAAGAAGAACAGGGGCAGGAAGCTGGACCGAGCGAGATGGAGACAGACAAGATAAGCGACAAGAACAGGGCAGAAAGGGAAGAATGAAGCCACGGGGACAGGGAGCCGAGACGGCCAACGACGGAGGGAAGGGGCCGGGGAGGGAACACCACAAAACAAACCATGGGGCTACGTGGTACAGAGCATGAGAAGGCAGAGAATTAACAATTAGGGACAGGGAGCCAGAAAAACAACAAAAAAAACACCAAAACAAAGGGAGATGGAGAGCAAAAGGAATCGCAATGCGTACAGAGAGAAGAGAGAAACAATTCTAAAAGAGGGTCACGGGGAAGCCAGAGACAGCAAGATGGAGAAAGGACAGAAGCTACAGGCTACAGGGCAGAGAGGGAAGAATTAATGAATAGACGCAGAGAGCTGGGCAGAAAGAGGTGGAGAAAGGCTGAAGATCACACGGCCAACAGGGAAGAGAGAAGAGAGGGAGGAATTTTAAAAACAGGGGCAAGAAGCCAGAGAGAGGGAGAGAGAGGCAACAATAAATGGGGACAAGCCACAGGGCAGCGAGGAGGGAATCGATGAATAAGAACAGCAGACCAAAGAGAACACAACGTAGAATGGAAAAAAGGAACAGCGGCCTACAGGGAAGGAGGAATTAAAGATCAGGCACTGGGAGGCAGACAGAGACACATGAAGAAACAAGTGGGAAAAAAAAAAAAAAACAACAACGGCAACGGGCTACAAAGACAGACAGAGAGGGAAGAAATAAAACATCGCAGCAAGGAGCTGGACAGAGAGAGATGAGGACAAACAAATAGCACGGGTCTACGTGACAGAGAACGTGGAATTAGAACACAGAGAGAGGGAGCCGGACAGAGAGAGAGGCCGAGAGAAAAACCTAGACGGGCTACAGCGGGCAGAGGCAGGGATTAAAACCTAGGGACAGGGAGCTGGACAGAGAGAGACGGAGGTCACAGGGAACAGCGGTGGCTGCAGGAAGAACAGGAATCCACAAATAGGGAAAGGGAGCTCGACAGAGAAGAACTCAGAAAGGCAAGAACAGTAGCAGGGTGCAGAGCAGAGCAGACGAATGAAAAAGCGCGGGGGGAGCGTTGAGGCAGACAGAGAGAGATTAAGAAAAAAGTCACGGGCTACGTGGCAAAGCAGGAGGAATTCAGAAACGGGGATGGCAACCAAGGGAGAGTGAGCTGGTGAAGGACAACGGGCATTCCAAGTGAGGGACGGGGAGCTGGGAAAAGCGAGGCAGAGAAAAACAGAATCACAGAGAGAATCACACAAAGCCAAAAAAGAAGAAACTGAACAACAGGAACAGGTGTAACCAAAGCGATGAAATCAGCCAACCAGAGACGGTGTTCCATTACGGGAACATGGAGCGTACGAATCAGCGCACCTGTTGATCTGCATTTTAGTCCCTAGGCGATCGTTAACGTCAGCAGAACAACAGACAACGTGCTTCTGTCAGAAAAGGACGACAAAACGCGGTTTCGTGGAGCGGACTGAGAGAACTAGCCAAGACTGCCAAGATTAACAGCCAAGAAGGTAAAAGGCAATTCTGGCAGGGGGAGATCGCGACCACCGACTCACGGACCACCACCGAGCCTGCGCAGCGATTTACATACGGAACGAGCAAGTTTGTACCAATCAGCAGACAGGACAATAATGAATACGTATGAATACGTAAAATTTTGATCTACAAATTGAACGGGAAAGGTGCGTGAGGTACGCACGCCAGGAGGAGCGATCCCCCGTGCATCCGGCGCCGTGAATAAAGAATGCCTGCTCTTTAATACTAAATTGGTCTTGAGGAGTTGTTTCCGATTTTACCGCGTTTTTCGGTAACACAGGGAGTCAGACCGAGAGAGCCAGAGAAAGACAAAAATACCGACAGGCTACAGGACAGAGCAGGAGGAGTAAAAAAATAAAAACGGAGCCAGAGCCAGGCAGAGAGAGGCGGAGAAAGAACAAGTAGCCACAGGCTACAGGACAGAGAGAGGGAGGACTGAAAAGACGGGGAGGCAGGGAGCCACTCAGAGCGAGACGGAGAAAGAAGGTGCGGGGGGGGCCCAAAAGAAAAAATAATTTTGCAGCAGGTAAGGAAAGAGAGGGGGCCGGGGGAGAGACAGGGAGGGCCCAGGACGTACAAGAGAGGCAACGGGGCCCCACTGGCCCAGGACTCACCGCGACTCTCGCTCTCAGCGCTGCTGGCACAATTTAGCCGTTCACATGCTTCTTTCCCCTCCTCTCCTCCCTGCCTCTTCTGCAGCTCCAGACTCTAGGCCGACCTCCACCTGAAGAGAACACGGGGGTGTCTTACAGCTCTTACGAGATGAGGCTTCCTAGGCACGTAGCCTAGCTCGCTCGTGCACTACACGCCCGTACCGAACTGCGGGTTCCAACTGTGGGAAGAAGGGGGAGTCCTTGGGGGCTACGGCATTTCTCTTCCTAACTAACCGTTACACATGACAGAGCCCTGCTTTCCCAGAAACAGCTCAACACCTGCCCGCCGAAAAGGAGGAGCGAATTAATTCCTTGCTTTGCTTCCACGCACAGCTTTTGCTTTACCTATTAAACCGTCTTGATCTCAACCCATGATTTTTCTCACTTTTACCCTTCCAGCTCTCTCCCCCAGCCCACTGAGGGTGGAGCGAGCAAGCAGCTCCCTGGTGCAGAGTTGCCAGCTGAGGCTAAGCCACGGCACGCGCTTGTCCCGGTTTGGCAGGGAACGGACCGTCCGTCGCCTGGCTCCTGGGGCGACGGGCTGCTGGGCAGAGGGGGAGGCCACCAAAGGTGAGGAGCAGGGCACAGGACAGTAGGAGGAGAGAAGAGCAGCATCCGGCTGGACGGGGGCGGGGGGGGGCGTGTGTGCGTGTAGTGAGAAGGCACGAGGCAGGGAACAGGACGGCCAGAGGAGGACAGGGAGCCTGACGGAGGTGGAGATAAAAGCAGCAGAGAGAGGGGAAGAGCAGGACACAGACCAACAAAGAAGGAAGAGGAGCAGGCTGGAGACGCACAAAGAACCTGGGGCAGGCAGCACGACAGCGAGGGAGGAAAGAAGAACAGGGGCAGGAAGCTGGACCGAGCGAGATGGAGACAGACAAGATAAGCGACAAGAACAGGGCAGAAAGGGAAGAATGAAGCCACGGGGACAGGGAGCCGAGACGGCCAACGACGGAGGGAAGGGGCCGGGGAGGGAACACCACAAAACAAACCATGGGGCTACGTGGTACAGAGCATGAGAAGGCAGAGAATTAACAATTAGGGACAGGGAGCCAGAAAAACAACAAAAAAAACACCAAAACAAAGGGAGATGGAGAGCAAAAGGAATCGCAATGCGTACAGAGAGAAGAGAGAAACAATTCTAAAAGAGGGTCACGGGGAAGCCAGAGACAGCAAGATGGAGAAAGGACAGAAGCTACAGGCTACAGGGCAGAGAGGGAAGAATTAATGAATAGACGCAGAGAGCTGGGCAGAAAGAGGTGGAGAAAGGCTGAAGATCACACGGCCAACAGGGAAGAGAGAAGAGAGGGAGGAATTTTAAAAACAGGGGCAAGAAGCCAGAGAGAGGGAGAGAGAGGCAACAATAAATGGGGACAAGCCACAGGGCAGCGAGGAGGGAATCGATGAATAAGAACAGCAGACCAAAGAGAACACAACGTAGAATGGAAAAAAGGAACAGCGGCCTACAGGGAAGGAGGAATTAAAGATCAGGCACTGGGAGGCAGACAGAGACACATGAAGAAACAAGTGGGAAAAAAAAAAAAAAAAAACAACAACGGCAACGGGCTACAAAGACAGACAGAGAGGGAAGAAATAAAACATCGCAGCAAGGAGCTGGACAGAGAGAGATGAGGACAAACAAATAGCACGGGTCTACGTGACAGAGAACGTGGAATTAGAACACAGAGAGAGGGAGCCGGACAGAGAGAGAGGCCGAGAGAAAAACCTAGACGGGCTACAGCGGGCAGAGGCAGGGATTAAAACCTAGGGACAGGGAGCTGGACAGAGAGAGACGGAGGTCACAGGGAACAGCGGTGGCTGCAGGAAGAACAGGAATCCACAAATAGGGAAAGGGAGCTCGACAGAGAAGAACTCAGAAAGGCAAGAACAGTAGCAGGGTGCAGAGCAGAGCAGACGAATGAAAAAGCGCGGGGGGAGCGTTGAGGCAGACAGAGAGAGATTAAGAAAAAAGTCACGGGCTACGTGGCAAAGCAGGAGGAATTCAGAAACGAGGATGGCAACCAAGGGAGAGTGAGCTGGTGAAGGACAACGGGCATTCCAAGTGAGGGACGGGGAGCTGGGAAAAGCGAGGCAGAGAAAAACAGAATCACAGAGAGAATCACACAAAGCCAAAAAAGAAGAAACTGAACAACAGGAACAGGTGTAACCAAAGCGATGAAATCAGCCAACCAGAGACGGTGTTCCATTACGGGAACATGGAGCGTACGAATCAGCGCACCTGTCGATCTGCATTTTAGTCCCTAGGCGATCGTTAACGTCAGCAGAACAACAGACAACGTGCTTCTGTCAGAAAAGGACGACAAAACGCGGTTTCGTGGAGCGGACTGAGAGAACTAGCCAAGACTGCCAAGATTAACAGCCAAGAAGGTAAAAGGCAATTCTGGCAGGGGGAGATCGCGACCACCGACTCACGGACCACCACCGAGCCTGCGCAGCGATTTACATACGGAACGAGCAAGTTTGTACCGATCAGCAGACAGGACAATAATGAATACGTATGAATACGTAAAATTTTGATCTACAAATTGAACGGGAAAGGTGCGTGAGGTACGCACGCCAGGAGGAGCGATCCCCCGTGCATCCGGCGCCGTGAATAAAGAATGCCTGCTCTTTAATACTAAATTGGTCTTGAGGAGTTGTTTCCGATTTTACCGCGTTTTTCGGTAACACAGGGAGTCAGACCGAGAGAGCCAGAGAAAGACAAAAATACCGACAGGCTACAGGACAGAGCAGGAGGAGTAAAAAAATAAAAACGGAGCCAGAGCCAGGCAGAGAGAGGCGGAGAAAGAACAAGTAGCCACAGGCTACAGGACAGAGAGAGGGAGGACTGAAAAGACGGGGAGGCAGGGAGCCACTCAGAGCGAGACGGGGAAAGAAGGTGCGGGGGGGGCCCAAAAGAAAAAATAATTTTGCAGCAGGTAAGGAAAGAGAGGGGGCCGGGGGAGAGACAGGGAGGGCCCAGGACGTACAAGAGAGGCAACGGGGCCCCACTGGCCCAGGACTCACCGCGACTCTCGCTCTCAGCGCTGCTGGCACAGTTTAGCCGTTCACATGCTTCTTTCCCCTCCTCTCCTCCCTGCCTCTTCTGCAGCTCCAGACTCTAGGCCGACCTCCACCTGAAGAGAACACGGGGGTGTCTTACAGCTCTTACGAGATGAGGCTTCCTAGGCACGTAGCCTAGCTCGCTCGTGCACTACACGCCCGTACCGAACTGCGGGTTCCAACTGTGGGAAGAAGGGGGAGTCCTTGGGGGCTACGGCATTTCTCTTCCTAACTAACCGTTACACATGACAGAGCCCTGCTTTCCCAGAAACAGCTCAACACCTGCCCGCCGAAAAGGAGGAGCGAATTAATTCCTTGCTTTGCTTCCACGCACAGCTTTTGCTTTACCTATTAAACCGTCTTGATCTCAACCCATGATTTTTCTCACTTTTACCCTTCCAGCTCTCTCCCCCAGCCCACTGAGGGTGGAGCGAGCAAGCAGCTCCCTGGTGCAGAGTTGCCAGCTGAGGCTAAGCCACGGCACACGCTTGTCCCGGTTTGGCAGGGAACGGACCGTCCGTCGCCTGGCTCCTGGAGCGACGGGCTGCTGGGCAGAGGGGGAGGCCACCAAAGGTGAGGAGCAGGGCACAGGACAGTAGGAGGAGAGAAGAGCAGCATCCGGCTGGACGGGGGCGGGGGGGGCGTGTGTGCGTGTAGTGAGAAGGCACGAGGCAGGGAACAGGATGGCCAGAGGAGGACAGGGAGCCTGACTGAGGTGGAGATAAAAGCAGCAGAGAGAGGGGAAGAGCAGGACACAGACCAACAAAGAAGGATGAGGAGCAGGCTGGAGACGCACAAAGAACCTGGGGCAGGCAGCACGACAGCGAGGGAGGAAAGAAGAACAGGGGCAGGAAGCTGGACCGAGCGAGATGGAGACAGACAAGATAAGCGACAAGAACAGGGCAGAAAGGGAAGAATGAAGCCACGGGGACAGGGAGCCGAGACAGCCAACGACGGAGGGAAGGGGCCGGGGAGGGAACACCACAAAACAAACCACGGGGCTACGTGGTACAGAGCATGAGAAGGCAGAGAATTAACAATTAGGGACAGGGAGCCAGAAAAACAACAAAAAAAACACCAAAACAAAGGGAGATGGAGAGCAAAAGGAATCGCAATGCGTACAGAGAGAAGAGAGAAACAATTCTAAAAGAGGGTCACGGGGAAGCCAGAGACAGCAAGATGGAGAAAGGACAGAAGCTACAGGCTACAGGGCAGAGAGGGAAGAATTAATGAATAGACGCAGAGAGCTGGGCAGAAAGAGGTGGAGAAAGGCTGAAGATCACACGGCCAACAGGGAAGAGAGAAGAGAGGGAGGAATTTTAAAAACAGGGGCAAGAAGCCAGAGAGAGGGAGAGAGAGGCAACAATAAATGGGGACAAGCCACAGGGCAGCGAGGAGGGAATCGATGAATAAGAACAGCAGACCAAAGAGAACACAACGTAGAATGGAAAAAAGGAACAGCGGCCTACAGGGAAGGAGGAATTAAAGATCAGGCACTGGGAGGCAGACAGAGACACATGAAGAAACAAGTGGGAAAAAAAAAAAAAAACAACAACGGCAACGGGCTACAAAGACAGACAGAGAGGGAAGAAATAAAACATCGCAGCAAGGAGCTGGACAGAGAGAGATGAGGACAAACAAATAGCACGGGTCTACGTGACAGAGAACGTGGAATTAGAACACAGAGAGAGGGAGCCGGACAGAGAGAGAGGCCGAGAGAAAAACCTAGACGGGCTACAGCGGGCAGAGGCAGGGATTAAAACCTAGGGACAGGGAGCTGGACAGAGAGAGACTGAGGTCACAGGGAACAGCGGTGGCTGCAGGAAGAACAGGAATCCACAAATAGGGAAAGGGAGCTCGACAGAGAAGAACTCAGAAAGGCAAGAACAGTAGCAGGGTGCAGAGCAGAGCAGACGAATGAAAAAGCGCGGGGGGAGCGTTGAGGCAGACAGAGAGAGATTAAGAAAAAAGTCACGGGCTACGTGGCAAAGCAGGAGGAATTCAGAAACGGGGATGGCAACCAAGGGAGAGTGAGCTGGTGAAGGACAACGGGCATTCCAAGTGAGGGACGGGGAGCTGGGAAAAGCGAGGCAGAGAAAAACAGAATCACAGAGAGAATCACACAAAGCCAAAAAAGAAGAAACTGAACAACAGGAACAGGTGTAACCAAAGCGATGAAATCAACCAACCAGAGACGGTGTTCCATTACGGGAACATGGAGCGTACGAATCAGCGCACCTGTTGATCTGCATTTTAGTCCCTAGGCGATCGTTAACGTCAGCAGAACAACAGACAACGTGCTTCTGTCAGAAAAGGACGACAAAACGCGGTTTCGTGGAGCGGACTGAGAGAACTAGCCAAGACTGCCAAGATTAACAGCCAAGAAGGTAAAAGGCAATTCTGGCAGGGGGAGATCGCGACCACCGACTCACGGACCACCACCGAGCCTGCGCAGCGATTTACATACGGAACGAGCAAGTTTGTACCGATCAGCAGACAGGACAATAATGAATACGTATGAATACGTAAAATTTTGATCTACAAATTGAACGGGAAAGGTGCGTGAGGTACGCACGCCAGGAGGAGCGATCCCCCGTGCATCCGGCGCCGTGAATAAAGAATGCCTGCTCTTTAATACTAAATTGGTCTTGAGGAGTTGTTTCCGATTTTACCGCGTTTTTCGGTAACACAGGGAGTCAGACCGAGAGAGCCAGAGAAAGACAAAAATACCGACAGGCTACAGGACAGAGCAGGAGGAGTAAAAAAATAAAAACGGAGCCAGAGCCAGGCAGAGAGAGGCGGAGAAAGAACAAGTAGCCACAGGCTACAGGACAGAGAGAGGGAGGACTGAAAAGACGGGGAGGCAGGGAGCCACTCAGAGCGAGATGGAGAAAGAAGGTGCGGGGGGGGCCCAAAAGAAAAAAAAAAATTTTTACAGCAGGTAAGGAAAGAGAGGGGGCCAGGGGAGAGACAGGGAGGGCCCAGGACGCACAAGAGAGGCAACGGGGCCCCACTGGCCCAGGACTCACCGCGACTCTCGCTCTCAGCGCTGCTGGCACAATTTAGCCGTTCACATGCTTCTTTCCCCTCCTCTCCTCCCTGCCTCTTCTGCAGCTCCAGACTCTAGGCCGACCTCCACCTGAAGAGAACACGGGGGTGTCTTACAGCTCTTACGAGATGAGGCTTCCTAGGCACGTAGCCTAGCTCGCTCGTGCACTACACGCCCGTACCGAACTGCGGGTTCCAACTGTGGGAAGAAGGGGGAGTCCTTGGGGGCTACGGCATTTCTCTTCCTAACTAACCGTTACACATGACAGAGCCCTGCTTTCCCAGAAACAGCTCAACACCTGCCCGCCGAAAAGGAGGAGCGAATTAATTCCTTGCTTTGCTTCCACGCACAGCTTTTGCTTTACCTATTAAACCGTCTTGATCTCAACCCATGATTTTTCTCACTTTTACCCTTCCAGCTCTCTCCCCCAGCCCACTGAGGGTGGAGCGAGCAAGCAGCTCCCTGGTGCAGAGTTGCCAGCTGAGGCTAAGCCACGGCACGCGCTTGTCCCGGTTTGGCAGGGAACGGACCGTCCGTCGCCTGGCTCCTGGGGCGACGGGCTGCTGGGCAGAGGGGGAGGCCACCAAAGGTGAGGAGCAGGGCACAGGACAGTAGGAGGAGAGAAGAGCAGCATCCGGCTGGACGGGGGCGGGGGGGGGCGTGTGTGCGTGTAGTGAGAAGGCACGAGGCAGGGAACAGGACGGCCAGAGGAGGACAGGGAGCCTGACGGAGGTGGAGATAAAAGCAGCAGAGAGAGGGGAAGAGCAGGACACAGACCAACAAAGAAGGAAGAGGAGCAGGCTGGAGACGCACAAAGAACCTGGGGCAGGCAGCACGACAGCGAGGGAGGAAAGAAGAACAGGGGCAGGAAGCTGGACCGAGCGAGATGGAGACAGACAAGATAAGCGACAAGAACAGGGCAGAAAGGGAAGAATGAAGCCACGGGGACAGGGAGCCGAGACGGCCAACGACGGAGGGAAGGGGCCGGGGAGGGAACACCACAAAACAAACCATGGGGCTACGTGGTACAGAGCATGAGAAGGCAGAGAATTAACAATTAGGGACAGGGAGCCAGAAAAACAACAAAAAAAACACCAAAACAAAGGGAGATGGAGAGCAAAAGGAATCGCAATGCGTACAGAGAGAAGAGAGAAACAATTCTAAAAGAGGGTCACGGGGAAGCCAGAGACAGCAAGATGGAGAAAGGACAGAAGCTACAGGCTACAGGGCAGAGAGGGAAGAATTAATGAATAGACGCAGAGAGCTGGGCAGAAAGAGGTGGAGAAAGGCTGAAGATCACACGGCCAACAGGGAAGAGAGAAGAGAGGGAGGAATTTTAAAAACAGGGGCAAGAAGCCAGAGAGAGGGAGAGAGAGGCAACAATAAATGGGGACAAGCCACAGGGCAGCGAGGAGGGAATCGATGAATAAGAACAGCAGACCAAAGAGAACACAATGTAGAATGGAAAAAAGGAACAGCGGCCTACAGGGAAGGAGGAATTAAAGATCAGGCACTGGGAGGCAGACAGAGACACATGAAGAAACAAGTGGGAAAAAAAAAAAACACAACAACGGCAACGGGCTACAAAGACAGACAGAGAGGGAAGAAATAAAACATCGCAGCAAGGAGCTGGACAGAGAGAGATGAGGACAAACAAATAGCACGGGTCTACGTGACAGAGAACGTGGAATTAGAACACAGAGAGAGGGAGCCGGACAGAGAGAGAGGCCGAGAGAAAAACCTAGACGGGCTACAGCGGGCAGAGGCAGGGATTAAAACCTAGGGACAGGGAGCTGGACAGAGAGAGACGGAGGTCACAGGGAACAGCGGTGGCTGCAGGAAGAACAGGAATCCACAAATAGGGAAAGGGAGCTCGACAGAGAAGAACTCAGAAAGGCAAGAACAGTAGCAGGGTGCAGAGCAGAGCAGACGAATGAAAAAGCGCGGGGGGAGCGTTGAGGCAGACAGAGAGAGATTAAGAAAAAAGTCACGGGCTACGCGGCAAAGCAGGAGGAATTCAGAAACGGGGATGGCAACCAAGGGAGAGTGAGCTGGTGAAGGACAACGGGCATTCCAAGTGAGGGACGGGGAGCTGGGAAAAGCGAGGCAGAGAAAAACAGAATCACAGAGAGAATCACACAAAGCCAAAAAAGAAGAAACTGAACAACAGGAACAGGTGTAACCAAAGCGATGAAATCAGCCAACCAGAGACGGTGTTCCATTACGGGAACATGGAGCGTACGAATCAGCGCACCTGTCGATCTGCATTTTAGTCCCTAGGCGATCGTTAACGTCAGCAGAACAACAGACAACGTGCTTCTGTCAGAAAAGGACGACAAAACGCGGTTTCGTGGAGCGGACTGAGAGAACTAGCCAAGACTGCCAAGATTAACAGCCAAGAAGGTAAAAGGCAATTCTGGCAGGGGGAGATCGCGACCACCGACTCACGGACCACCACCGAGCCTGCGCAGCGATTTACATACGGAACGAGCAAGTTTGTACCAATCAGCAGACAGGACAATAATGAATACGTATGAATACGTAAAATTTTGATCTACAAATTGAACGGGAAAGGTGCGTGAGGTACGCACGCCAGGAGGAGCGATCCCCCGTGCATCCGGCGCCGTGAATAAAGAATGCCTGCTCTTTAATACTAAATTGGTCTTGAGGAGTTGTTTCCGATTTTACCGCGTTTTTCGGTAACACAGGGAGTCAGACCGAGAGAGCCAGAGAAAGACAAAAATACCGACAGGCTACAGGACAGAGCAGGAGGAGTAAAAAAATAAAAACGGAGCCAGAGCCAGGCAGAGAGAGGCGGAGAAAGAACAAGTAGCCACAGGCTACAGGACAGAGAGAGGGAGGACTGAAAAGACGGGGAGGCAGGGAGCCACTCAGAGCGAGACGGAGAAAGAAGGTGCGGGGGGGGCCCAAAAGAAAAAATAATTTTGCAGCAGGTAAGGAAAGAGAGGGGGCCGGGGGAGAGACAGGGAGGGCCCAGGACGTACAAGAGAGGCAACGGGGCCCCACTGGCCCAGGACTCACCGCGACTCTCGCTCTCAGCGCTGCTGGCACAATTTAGCCGTTCACATGCTTCTTTCCCCTCCTCTCCTCCCTGCCTCTTCTGCAGCTCCAGACTCTAGGCCGACCTCCACCTGAAGAGAACACGGGGGTGTCTTACAGCTCTTACGAGATGAGGCTTCCTAGGCACGTAGCCTAGCTCGCTCGTGCACTACACGCCCGTACCGAACTGCGGGTTCCAACTGTGGGAAGAAGGGGGAGTCCTTGGGGGCTACGGCATTTCTCTTCCTAACTAACCGTTACACATGACAGAGCCCTGCTTTCCCAGAAACAGCTCAACACCTGCCCGCCGAAAAGGAGGAGCGAATTAATTCCTTGCTTTGCTTCCACGCACAGCTTTTGCTTTACCTATTAAACCGTCTTGATCTCAACCCATGATTTTTCTCACTTTTACCCTTCCAGCTCTCTCCCCCAGCCCACTGAGGGTGGAGCGAGCAAGCAGCTCCCTGGTGCAGAGTTGCCAGCTGAGGCTAAGCCACGGCACGCGCTTGTCCCGGTTTGGCAGGGAACGGACCGTCCGTCGCCTGGCTCCTGGGGCGACGGGCTGCTGGGCAGAGGGGGAGGCCACCAAAGGTGAGGAGCAGGGCACAGGACAGTAGGAGGAGAGAAGAGCAGCATCCGGCTGGACGGGGGCGGGGGGGGGGCGTGTGTGCGTGTAGTGAGAAGGCACGAGGCAGGGAACAGGACGGCCAGAGGAGGACAGGGAGCCTGACGGAGGTGGAGATAAAAGCAGCAGAGAGAGGGGAAGAGCAGGACACAGACCAACAAAGAAGGATGAGGAGCAGGCTGGAGACGCACAAAGAACCTGGGGCAGGCAGCACGACAGCGAGGGAGGAAAGAAGAACAGGGGCAGGAAGCTGGACCGAGCGAGATGGAGACAGACAAGATAAGCGACAAGAACAGGGCAGAAAGGGAAGAATGAAGCCACGGGGACAGGGAGCCGAGACAGCCAACGACGGAGGGAAGGGGCCGGGGAGGGAACACCACAAAACAAACCACGGGGCTACGTGGTACAGAGCATGAGAAGGCAGAGAATTAACAATTAGGGACAGGGAGCCAGAAAAACAACAAAAAAAACACCAAAACAAAGGGAGATGGAGAGCAAAAGGAATCGCAATGCGTACAGAGAGAAGAGAGAAACAATTCTAAAAGAGGGTCACGGGGAAGCCAGAGACAGCAAGATGGAGAAAGGACAGAAGCTACAGGCTACAGGGCAGAGAGGGAAGAATTAATGAATAGACGCAGAGAGCTGGGCAGAAAGAGGTGGAGAAAGGCTGAAGATCACACGGCCAACAGGGAAGAGAGAAGAGAGGGAGGAATTTTAAAAACAGGGGCAAGAAGCCAGAGAGAGGGAGAGAGAGGCAACAATAAATGGGGACAAGCCACAGGGCAGCGAGGAGGGAATCGATGAATAAGAACAGCAGACCAAAGAGAACACAACGTAGAATGGAAAAAAGGAACAGCGGCCTACAGGGAAGGAGGAATTAAAGATCAGGCACTGGGAGGCAGACAGAGACACATGAAGAAACAAGTGGGAAAAAAAAAAAAAAAACAACAACGGCAACGGGCTACAAAGACAGACAGAGAGGGAAGAAATAAAACATCGCAGCAAGGAGCTGGACAGAGAGAGATGAGGACAAACAAATAGCACGGGTCTACGTGACAGAGAACGTGGAATTAGAACACAGAGAGAGGGAGCCGGACAGAGAGAGAGGCCGAGAGAAAAACCTAGACGGGCTACAGCGGGCAGAGGCAGGGATTAAAACCTAGGGACAGGGAGCTGGACAGAGAGAGACGGAGGTCACAGGGAACAGCGGTGGCTGCAGGAAGAACAGGAATCCACAAATAGGGAAAGGGAGCTCGACAGAGAAGAACTCAGAAAGGCAAGAACAGTAGCAGGGTGCAGAGCAGAGCAGACGAATGAAAAAGCGCGGGGGGAGCGTTGAGGCAGACAGAGAGAGATTAAGAAAAAAGTCACGGGCTACGTGGCAAAGCAGGAGGAATTCAGAAACGGGGATGGCAACCAAGGGAGAGTGAGCTGGTGAAGGACAACGGGCATTCCAAGTGAGGGACGGGGAGCTGGGAAAAGCGAGGCAGAGAAAAACAGAATCACAGAGAGAATCACACAAAGCCAAAAAAGAAGAAACTGAACAACAGGAACAGGTGTAACCAAAGCGATGAAATCAGCCAACCAGAGACGGTGTTCCATTACGGGAACATGGAGCGTACGAATCAGCGCACCTGTTGATCTGCATTTTAGTCCCTAGGCGATCGTTAACGTCAGCAGAACAACAGACAACGTGCTTCTGTCAGAAAAGGACGACAAAACGCGGTTTCGTGGAGCGGACTGAGAGAACTAGCCAAGACTGCCAAGATTAACAGCCAAGAAGGTAAAAGGCAATTCTGGCAGGGGGAGATCGCGACCACCGACTCACGGACCACCACCGAGCCTGCGCAGCGATTTACATACGGAACGAGCAAGTTTGTACCGATCAGCAGACAGGACAATAATGAATACGTATGAATACGTAAAATTTTGATCTACAAATTGAACGGGAAAGGTGCGTGAGGTACGCACGCCAGGAGGAGCGATCCCCCGTGCATCCGGCGCCGTGAATAAAGAATGCCTGCTCTTTAATACTAAATTGGTCTTGAGGAGTTGTTTCCGATTTTACCGCGTTTTTCGGTAACACAGGGAGTCAGACCGAGAGAGCCAGAGAAAGACAAAAATACCGACAGGCTACAGGACAGAGCAGGAGGAGTAAAAAAATAAAAACGGAGCCAGAGCCAGGCAGAGAGAGGCGGAGAAAGAACAAGTAGCCACAGGCTACAGGACAGAGAGAGGGAGGACTGAAAAGACGGGGAGGCAGGGAGCCACTCAGAGCGAGATGGAGAAAGAAGGTGCGGGGGGGGCCCAAAAGAAAAAAAAAAATTTTTACAGCAGGTAAGGAAAGAGAGGGGGCCAGGGGAGAGACAGGGAGGGCCCAGGACGCACAAGAGAGGCAACGGGGCCCCACTGGCCCAGGACTCACCGCGACTCTCGCTCTCAGCGCTGCTGGCACAATTTAGCCGTTCACATGCTTCTTTCCCCTCCTCTCCTCCCTGCCTCTTCTGCAGCTCCAGACTCTAGGCCGACCTCCACCTGAAGAGAACATGGGGGTGTCTTACAGCTCTTACGAGATGAGGCTTCCTAGGCACGTAGCCTAGCTCGCTCGTGCACTACACGCCCGTACCGAACTGCGGGTTCCAACTGTGGGAAGAAGGGGGAGTCCTTGGGGGCTACGGCATTTCTCTTCCTAACTAACCGTTACACATGACAGAGCCCTGCTTTCCCAGAAACAGCTCAACACCTGCCCGCCGAAAAGGAGGAGCGAATTAATTCCTTGCTTTGCTTCCACGCACAGCTTTTGCTTTACCTATTAAACCGTCTTGATCTCAACCCATGATTTTTCTCACTTTTACTCTTCCAGCTCTCTCTCCCAGCCCACTGAGGGTGGAGCGAGCAAGCAGCTCCCTGGTGCAGAGTTGCCAGCTGAGGCTAAGCCACGGCACACGCTTGTCCCGGTTTGGCAGGGAACGGACCGTCCGTCGCCTGGCTCCTGGAGCGACGGGCTGCTGGGCAGAGGGGGAGGCCACCAAAGGTGACGAGCAGGGCACAGGACAGTAGGAGGAGAGAAGAGCAGCATCCGGCTGGACGGGGGCGGGGGGGGGGCGTGTGTGCGTGTAGTGAGAAGGCACGAGGCAGGGAACAGGACGGCCAGAGAAGGACAGGGAGCCTGACGGAGGTGGAGATAAAAGCAGCAGAGAGAGGGGAAGAGCAGGACACAGACCAACAAAGAAGGATGAGGAGCAGGCTGGAGACGCACAAAGAACCTGGGGCAGGCAGCACGACAGCGAGGGAGGAAAGAAGAACAGGGGCAGGAAGCTGGACCGAGCGAGATGGAGACAGACAAGATAAGCGACAAGAACAGGGCAGAAAGGGAAGAATGAAGCCACGGGGACAGGGAGCCGAGACAGCCAACGACGGAGGGAAGGGGCCGGGGAGGGAACACCACAAAACAAACCATGGGGCTACGTGGTACAGAGCATGAGAAGGCAGAGAATTAACAATTAGGGACAGGGAGCCAGAAAAACAACAAAAAAAACACCAAAACAAAGGGAGATGGAGAGCAAAAGGAATCGCAATGCGTACAGAGAGAAGAGAGAAACAATTCTAAAAGAGGGTCACGGGGAAGCCAGAGACAGCAAGATGGAGAAAGGACAGAAGCTACAGGCTACAGGGCAGAGAGGGAAGAATTAATGAATAGACGCAGAGAGCTGGGCAGAAAGAGGTGGAGAAAGGCTGAAGATCACACGGCCAACAGGGAAGAGAGAAGAGAGGGAGGAATTTTAAAAACAGGGGCAAGAAGCCAGAGAGAGGGAGAGAGAGGCAACAATAAATGGGGACAAGCCACAGGGCAGCGAGGAGGGAATCGATGAATAAGAACAGCAGACCAAAGAGAACACAATGTAGAATGGAAAAAAGGAACAGCGGCCTACAGGGAAGGAGGAATTAAAGATCAGGCACTGGGAGGCAGACAGAGACACATGAAGAAACAAGTGGGAAAAAAAAAAAAAAAACAACAACGGCAACGGGCTACAAAGACAGACAGAGAGGGAAGAAATAAAACATCGCAGCAAGGAGCTGGACAGAGAGAGATGAGGACAAACAAATAGCACGGGTCTACGTGACAGAGAACGTGGAATTAGAACACAGAGAGAGGGAGCCGGACAGAGAGAGAGGCTGAGAGAAAAACCTAGACGGGCTACAGCGGGCAGAGGCAGGGATTAAAACCTAGGGACAGGGAGCTGGACAGAGAGAGACTGAGGTCACAGGGAACAGCGGTGGCTGCAGGAAGAACAGGAATCCACAAATAGGGAAAGGGAGCTCGACAGAGAAGAACTCAGAAAGGCAAGAACAGTAGCAGGGTGCAGAGCAGAGCAGACGAATGAAAAAGCGCGGGGGGAGCGTTGAGGCAGACAGAGAGAGATTAAGAAAAAAGTCACGGGCTACGTGGCAAAGCAGGAGGAATTCAGAAACGGGGATGGCAACCAAGGGAGAGTGAGCTGGTGAAGGACAACGGGCATTCCAAGTGAGGGACGGGGAGCTGGGAAAAGCGAGGCAGAGAAAAACAGAATCACAGAGAGAATCACACAAAGCCAAAAAAGAAGAAACTGAACAACAGGAACAGGTGTAACCAAAGCGATGAAATCAGCCAACCAGAGACGGTGTTCCATTACGGGAACATGGAGCGTACGAATCAGCGCACCTGTTGATCTGCATTTTAGTCCCTAGGCGATCGTTAACGTCAGCAGAACAACAGACAACGTGCTTCTGTCAGAAAAGGATGACAAAACGCGGTTTCGTGGAGCGGACTGAGAAAACTAGCCAAGACTGCCAAGATTAACAGCCAAGAAGGTAAAAGGACAATCAGTAGACAGGACAATAATGAATGTGTATGAATACCTAAAATTTTGATCTACAAATTGAACGGGAAAGGTGCGTGAGGTACGCACGCCAGGAGGAGCGATCCCCCGTGCGTCTGGCGCCGTGAATAAACAACGCCTGCTCTTTAATACTAAATTGGCGTTGAGGAGTTGTTTCCGATTTTACCGCGTTTTTCGGTAACACAGGGAGTCAGACCAAGAGGGCCAGAGAAAGACAAAAATACCGACAGGCTACAGGACAGAGCAGGAGGAATAAAAAAATAAAAACGGAGCCAGAGCCAGGCAGAGAGAGGCGGAGAAAGAACAAGTAGCCACAGGCTACAGGACAGAGAGAGGGAGGACTGAAAAGACGGGGAGGCAGGGAGCCACTCAGAGCGAGATGGAGAAAGAAGGTGCGGGGGGGGCCCAAAAGAAAAAAAAAAATTTTTACAGCAGGTAAGGAAAGAGAGGGGGCCAGGGGAGAGACAGGGAGGGCCCAGGACGCACAAGAGAGGCAACGGGGCCCCACTGGCCCAGGACTCACCGCGACTCTCGCTCTCAGCGCTGCTGGCACAATTTAGCCGTTCACATGCTTCTTTCCCCTCCTCTCCTCCCTGCCTCTTCTGCAGCTCCAGACTCTAGGCCGACCTCCACCTGAAGAGAACACGGGGGTGTCTTACAGCTCTTACGAGATGAGGCTTCCTAGGCACGTAGCCTAGCTCGCTCGTGCACTACACGCCCGTACCCAACTCCGGGTTACCGCGTACGGACCCTGCGGTGCACGTTGGTGGCCTGGCCCGGCCCGCTGCGGGCTATGAAGGGGGATCCTTCCTCCCTCACCTGCAGGGACAGGCTCTCTCTTGCCTGCAGCAGGAAGGCAGCTGGCAGCCAGAGCGCCTTCAGTTTCTTCTGCTTTACCTTTCGTTGGCGTCTCCAGCTTCAGCCGAGGCAGCTCCTGTCCACAGCCGGGAAGGGCTCTGTGTGTCCCTTTTCGCCCCGGCGCCGCGAGGATGGCAAAGCCGGGCAGAGAGAAGCCACGCAAGCCTGAGACGGCCGCAGTCGACGGCGTCCCCGGGGGAAGGACAGACAACCACGTCCTCAGCACGGTCTCTGGGAGAGGGAAAGAAGAAACAGCGACCGTCATTACCGTCGATCGACCCTGACCAAAGCCTCTCCTTGCGCAGGGGCTTCCGGACACAGCGCCCCTTCCCCGCGCTACTGCTAAGGGCCCCTGCGCCGAGGGGGAATCCAGTGCGCTTGAGGGCCGGCTCGCTGCCTTCACGACAGGGCCTGGGGGCGGCCAAGGGCTACGCAGCACGCTTCAGGGGAGGTGCCGGGGCTGGGGGCAGGCGCACGGGGCAAGGGGGGGCCAGGGGAGGCTGAGCGGGAGCTCCGGCGAGCCGGGGAGGCGGCCATCATCTGCGCCCTGGGCAGGGGGAAAAGGTCCTCCTCCTTTCCCTCTTCCCTTCTGTCAGCTCCCGGGGAACTCACCGCTTCTCGGGGAGCGGCCGCACCCGCAAGCCCCCAGAAATCAACACGAACCCAACCCCAAAAATACACCGCGCCTACCGTACGCGGCACTGCCGCCCGGCACCCGAGCGCCGGAAGACCGCGCCTCCCGCCACGCCCCGGCGAACCACGTGACAGCGCCGGCAGCCACTGCGCCAGGACTACACCTCCCGGCATGCTCTGCGCCACAACACGGCCGCCCGGCAGCCGCGCGCCGCAAGGACTACACCTCCCGGCATGCTCTGCGCCACAACACGGCCGCCCGGCAGCCGCGCGCCACAAGGACTACACCTCCCGGCAAGCTCTGCGGCACAACACGGCCGCACGGCCAGCCTCCAGGCGCACCACCACAGCTCCCGGCACGCCGCCAGCCCGCCCTCCCCGCTCTCGGACCCTGCGGGCCACCGTCCCGGCCGCCGATGCACCCGGAAGCCCCACCGAGCCCTCAGCACAGCCTCGCTCTCCCCACCGCCCGCTCCGACCCGGCGCTGCCCCGCCGCAGCCCTCCTCGGGGCTTGACCCGGGACGCAGCGCTCCACCACCCAGCCCCCGCTCACCTCCTCCCTCGCTACAGTCGCAGCCCGCTGACGCTCGGCCACAGCTCCGCTCCGCTCCGCCCTCGGCTCACACTGGCCCCCCAGAGCCGGGCACCACCCCTTTTCCAGGGAGGAGCCGGCACCATCAGCCCCACCGCCCGCACCTGGGGCTCCTCCATCCAGACCCCGCCATCAGCTGAGGCGCAGCAGCAACGGGGGGCCCCCTCCCCTCACCCCCACAGTGCACCACCTCCTCCCCTGGGCTCCATCACAGCCCCTTGCCCCACGCAAAGGCAGCGCAAACGCAGCCCTGAGGGCAAAGGAGAGGGCAGGTGTTTGTGCAGGCGCGCACGTAACAAGTCCCAGGAGCCATTCGTGGGTCAGGGTCCCCAACGCTCCCCCTGCCCCAAGGCCACCTCGGCCGCCGTTGCCGCAGCCGCACGGAGCTGGTGTTGGCTGCGATAGTGCTCATTTTCTCCACAGTAGCTAGGAAGGGATAAGTTTTGGATTTATGCTCAAAACACCGTTAATAATGTAGAGATGTTTTGGTTCTTGCTGAGCACTGCTTCCACAGTCAGGGCCTCTTCTGGTTCTCTCAGTGCCCCACCAGCAAGTAGGCTGGGAGAGGACACAGCTGGGAAAGCTTTCCCAGCTAACTGACCAAAGGGATATTCCATACCATTTGACATCACGCTCAGCACACGCAGCTGGGGGAAGAAGGGGGAGTCCTTGGGGGCTACGGCATTTCTCTTCCTAAGTAACCGTTACACATGACAGAGCCCTGCTTTCCCAGAGGTGGCTCAACACCTGCCCGCCAAAAAGGAGGAGTGAATTAATTCCTTGCTTTGCTTCCACGCACAGCTTTTGCTTTACCTATTAAACAGCCTTGATCTCAACCCATGATTTTTCTCACTCTTACCCTTCCAGCTCTCTCCCCCAGCCCACTGAGGGTGGAGCGAGCAAGCAGCTCCCTGGTGCAGAATAGCCAGCTGGGGCTAAGCCACGGCACGCGCTTGTCCTGGTTTGGCAGGGAACGGTCCGTCCGTCGCCTGGCTCCTGGGGCGACGGGCTGCTGGGCAGAGGGGGAGGCCACCAAAGGTGAGGAGCAGGGCACGGGACAGTAGGAAGAGAGAAGAGAAGAGCGGCATCCGGCTGGACGGGCGGGGGGGCGTGTGTGCGTGTAGTGAGAAGGCACGAGGCAGGGAACAGGACGGCCAGAGAAGGACAGGGAGCCTGACGGAGGTGGAGATAAAAGCAGCAGAGAGAGGGGAAGAGAGGCAGCAGAAAGAGGGAAGAGCAGGACACAGACCAACAAAGAAGGAAGAGGAGCAGGCTGGAGACGCACAAAGAACCTGGGGCAGGCAGCACGACAGCGAGGGAGGAAAGAAGAATAGGGGCAGGAAGCTGGACCGAGCGCGATGGAGAAAGACAAGATAAGCGACAAGAACAGGGCAGAAAGGGAAGAATGAAGCCACGGGGACAGGGAGCCGAGACAGCCAACGACAGAGGGAAGGGGCCGGGGAGGGAACACCACAAAACAAACCACGGGGCTACGTGGTACAGAGCACGAGAAGGCAGAGAATTAAGAATTAGGGACAGGGAGCCAGAAAAACAACAACAAAACAACACCCAAAACAAAGGGAGATGGGGAGCAAAAGGAATCGCAATGCGTACAGAGAGAAGAGAGAAACAATTCTAAAACAGGGTCACGGGGAAGCCAGAGACAGCAAGATGGAGAAAGGACAAAAGCTACAGGCTACAGGGCAGAGAGGGAAGAATTAATGGATAGACACAGAGAGCTGGGCAGAAAGAGGTGGAGAAAGGCTGACGATCACACGGCCAACAGGGAAGAGAGAAGAGAGGGAGGAATTTTAAAAACAGGGGCAAGAAGCCAGAGAGAGGGAGAGAGAGGCAACACTAAAATGGGGACAAGCCACAGGGCGGCGAGGAGGGAACCGATGAATAAGAACAGGAGACCAAAGAGAACACAACGTAGAATGGAAAAAAGGAACAGCGGCCCAACAGGGAAGGAGGAATTAAAGATCAGGCACTGGGAGGCAGACAGAGACAAACGAAGAAACAAGTGGAAAAAAAAAAACAAAACCAAAAACACAACAACAGCAACGGGCTACAAAGACAGAGAGAGAGGGAAGAAATAAAACATCGCAGCAAGGAGCTGCACAGAGAGAGATGAGGACAAACAAATAGCACGGGTCTACGTGACAGAGAACGTGGAATTAGAACACAGAGAGAGGGAGCCGGACAGAGAGAGAGGCCGAGAGAAAAATCTAGACGGGCTACAGCGGGCAGAGGCAGGAATTAAAACCTAGGGACAGGGAGCTGGACAGAGAGAGACGGAGATCACAGGGAACAGCGGCGGGTGCAGGAAGAACACGAATTCATGAACAGGGAAAGGGAGCTGGACAGAGAAGAACTCAGAAAGGCAAGAACAGTAGCAGGGTACAGAGCAGACGAATTAAAAAGCGCGGGGGGAGCGTTGAGGCAGACAGAGATTAAGAAAAAAGCCACGGGCTACGTGGCAAAGCAGGAGGAATTCAGAAACGGGGATGGCAACCAAGGGAGAGTGAGCTGCTGAAGGGTAACGGGCATTCCAAGTGAGGGACGGGGAGCTGGGAAAAGCGAGGCAGAGAAAAACAGAATCACAGAGAGAATCAAACAAAGCCAAAAAAGAAGAAACTGAACAACAGGAACAGGTGTAACCAAAGCGATGAAATCAGCCAACCAGAGACGGTGTTCCATTACGGGAACATGGAGCGTACGAATCGGTGTGTCTGTCGATCTGCATTTTAGTCACTAGGCGATCGTTAATGTCAACAGAACAACAGACAACGTGCTTCTGTCAGAAAAGGATGACAAAACGCGCTTTCGCTTAGCGGACTGAGAAAACTAGCCAAGACCGCCAAGATTAAGAGCCAAGAAGGCAAAAGGCAATTCTGGCAGGGGGAGATCGCGACCACCGACTCACGGACCACCACCGAGCCTGCGCAGCAATTTACATACGGAACGAGCAAGTTTGTACCGATCAGTAGACAGGACAATAATGACTATGTATGAATACCTAAAATTTTGATCTACAAATTGAACGGGAAAGGTGCGTGAGGTACGCACGCCAGGAGGAGCGATCCCCCGTGCGTCTGGCGCCGTGAATAAAGAATGCCTGCTCTTTAATACTAGATTTGTGTTGAATAGATATTTCTGATTTTACCGCGTTTTTCGGTAACAGTTTTGGCACCCCAGATGGGACCCTGCTTTTGAATCTCGACGGATCCGCGGGACCGTGGGACCTGCAGCCAGCCCCAAGGAATTCTCGGGGAGAGCTTCCGATCCCCAGGCCAGAGAATTCTGAGCAAGATCCCTTGGACTGAAGTAAACAAGGCATTCTTTTAAGAAGAAACTTAGGTAGAATAATACGTGCGGTTAGCTTCCCACATAGGATAGGATAGTGGGTTTGAGTCCCACGGGCCTGCCCGTAAGGCGCGGCAAAAGCCACGCAGGGTTGGGGCCAAGAGGTACCTCGGTTGGTAAGTCTCTGCTAGGCGAAAGCCTGTGGAGCAGGACCCGAGGGTAGGGGGGTCTTCAACAGGGGGTTGAAGTCTCCAGGGATATCTAGCAGGGCGCTACAGATCCCAGTGGCGGATTTCCAGTGAGACCTCTAACGGGGGTTGGAGTCCCTCTGACTACTATTTGCGATAGCGCACAATCACAACTACTAGTTGACTGGGAGATGGGAGCATTTCTGAGTAAGAAACCTATCCCACAGAGAACACCTTTGGGATGTATTTTGAAGCACTGGAAAGACATCGGGGGTGATGACCTACTAACTCGGAAACCATTAATTGAATATTGCAATCATTGGTGGCCAACGTATCAATTGGAAGGTGGGCACAAATGGCCAGAACATGAGACGTTGCAATATCGTACCATCTTGCAATTAATGTTGTTTTGTAAAAAGGGAAGGCAAATGGGAAGAAGTGGCATATGTTGATTTGTTCTTTACACTGTGGAATCATCCAGCGTGGCAGAAACAGCGTGAGATACGTCCACAGGATTCTACGGCAATGTTTTTGGAGAGAGGAAAATGTGGTGAGAACTTGAAGTGTTGCTCTACTTGTGATACTGGATACTTCACTTGATGGAACTGACAAGAAAATAGTATTGAATACAGCCAGAAGGCAGGTGCAGGGACCACATGCTAACAGGAATTTACAGAGAACAATTAATAAGAATTTTCCATCTACAAATCCCGAGTGGGACCCGAATCAGCCAGGACCCAGGGGAATGTTGACTAGATGTCAGAGAGAGATTTTATTTGGAGTAAGACATGCAATGCCAAAAGCAATAAATGGGTCAAAATTTATGAAGCGAGACAAGAATTAAAGGAGTCCCCTTCAGCCTTTATGGAAAGACTGAAGGTGACTGCCAGAAAATATACTCATTTGAACGCAGAAAAACCAGAAAAAGCAATTCAGTTGGTCTCTATATTCATAAGACAATCAGCCCCAGATAGTGGGGGGGGGGGGGGGGGGGGGGGGAGAAGAAACCTTCAGAAGCTAGAAGAACCTGAATCCAGAGATCTGGGTAAAATGCTTGAAGTAGCTTGGCATGAAGGAGACCAGGGGAATCAACCCTAGCTGAACACCTGGTTACACTGAAGCTAGGGAATGAAGAAATAGAATTTTTGGTAGATACGGGAGCCACTTCTTTGGTATTGAATACACGTAAAGAGAAATTTAATCATAAATCCGTAGGTGGTGTTAGTGCGACAGGGCAAAGAAAAATTAGCCCCTCTCAGAGCCATTAAAGTTTAAATTGGAGAAGCAATGGGCAACTCACCAATTTCTGTATATGCCTGAATGTCCACTGCCTCTGTTATGATGAGATCTATTAAGTAAATTAGATGCTCAAGTAACTTTTAAAGATGGAGAGATTAAATTACTAATACCAGAATCAAAAGCCACAGAGGCGAGAGCGTTTATGTTACAGGATTCCTCCAGGGAGGAACAGGTTCCCGAAGAAGTGGAGAACGTAGTAATTCTCCTTTGGTTTGAGCGAGCGGGGCTCCGGAGCGATCTAAGTGGGCAGAGCCGGTAAAAGTAACCTTAAAGCCTGGAGCCAAGCCGGTAAGACAAAAACAATACCCTATTAAGCGAGAGGCTCAAGAAGGATTAGAGAAGTTAATTATAAAATTTTTCAGAATATGAGCTTTTAGTGGAATGTGAATCAGAATATAGTACTCCTGTGTCGCCAGTAAAGAAATCTAGAGGCAAAGCGTATTAGCTAGTTCACCATTTAAGGGCTATATATCAGGTGGCCCAAGACATACATCCGGTAGTAGCTAATCCATACACTTTACTGACCTCTTTTAAAGGAGGAGCATAAATGGTTTACTGTACTAGATTTGAAGGATGCCTTCTTTTGCATACCTCCAGGCATAAAAAGTCAAAGCCTATTTGCTTTGGAATGGGAAAGCCCCACCACAGAATGAAAGACACAGCTACCATGGACCGTACTTACACAAGGATTTAAAATTAGTCCTACGATATTTGGGACTCAGCTGGCAAGAAAAAAATTAGAAATGTAGAAATGTATAGAAAAAACAGAACCCAGGGAGAGGCATATTGTTACAGAATGCAGGTGACATTCTGATAGTGGCAGAAAGTAAAGAATAATGTTTTGAAATTTTTAAATTTTCTGGGCCAAGGAAGATGCAGAGTTTCCAGAAACAAAACCCAAATAGGAGAAGCAGCAGCCATTTATTTAGGATTTGAAATATCTCAAAGACAAAGACAATTAGAAAGTGAAAAGAAAGAAACTATTTGTCAAATTCCCAAACCTAGCGGCCCAAAGGAATTGAGAGCTTTTCTGAAAATAGTGAAATGGCGTCAGCTCTGGATTCTGAACTACAGACTCTATGTAAAACCATTATATGAGGCATTGAAAGAATCAAAGGATAAATATTTAACCCGGACGCCCGAATGCCAAGCGGCATTCAAAGAACTGAAAAGAGCCTCGATGATGGCCCCTGCATTAGGCCTACCTGATTTCGCTAAACCTTTTGAGTTGTTTGTCCACGAAAGACAACATTTAGCCCTTGGAGTGCTGACACAGCGACTGGGAACCTGGAAGAGACCTGTGGGCTACTTCTCCAAACAACTCGACCACGTGAGTAAAAGACGGCCTAGGTGTTTACGGGCAGTAGCAACAACAGCGCTGCCGATCCGGGAAGCCCCAAAGTTAACAATGGGACAGAAGATGACAGTATGTGTCCCGCACATAGCGGTGACTGTTTTAGGACAAAAGGGGGGTCGTTGGCTATCCCTTAGCAGAATGTTGAAATATCACGTTGTTCTGTTAGAACAAGACGATGTGGAATCGAAGACTACTGCTATACTGAATCCTGCTACGTTTTTAACAACAGAAAACCTTACGGACAATTTCGAACACGATCGCTTGCTAACTATTGAACAAGTCTATTCCAGCAGACCAGACCTGAGACACAAACCTCTGGGAAAATCCTGATCTGGAGTTGTTTACAGATGGAAGAAGCTCTGGGCGAGAAGAGAAGCGAATGGCCGGATATGCTGTCGTTATCGCCGCCGAGGGAACAGAGTCAGGGGTGCTGCCTGCAAACACCTCAGCACAGAAAGCAGCATTGGTAGCATTGAAGCGAGCTCTGCGAATGGCAGAAGGACAAAGGATAAATATCTAGACTGATTCCAAACGTGCATTTGGTGTGATCCACGATCATGGAGCTATTGGGAAGGAGAAAGGACTGCCATCAGCCCAAAAATCATCGATACAGCATAAAGACGACACACTCCAACTTCCGGAAGATGTGCAGAAACCAAAAGAAGTGGCGGTAAAGCGTTGCAAAGCTCATCAATTCGGCCAGACGGCTGTAAACATAAGCAAACGATCGACAGATAAAGCTGCAAAGAGGACTGCAGAGCAAGGTATCCTTGCGCTAGTACCGGTAAAACAGATCAGAATTCCAAAGTTGAAACCGAGATATAATAAATTGGATGAGCAATTAGCAGAACAATTGGAAACATCACAAAACACAGAGAGGTGGTAGATAACACCAGAAAAACAAGTAATAATAATAACAACCCCACAAGTTATGACAGAACTTGAAAAGAAAAGCATGAGCAAACACATTGGGGTGTAGACGCTACGGTTTTGAGTTTAAAAACATCTGTAGCGTGTGTAGGCATGACAAGAATAGTTAAACCCATAGTAGCTAAGTGTCCAATCTGTCCTAGAAATAATCCCCTGAACCAAAGGAAACCACCTTTAGGAGTAACAAAACAAAAAATTCTCCCGGAAATTATTAGCAAATTAAGTTCTCTGAGTTACCCAGACAAAATAGATAGAGCAGTATTTGTTAGTGCTGATTGACAAATTTTCTAGATGGCCAGAAGCTTTCTCGTGCTGCACCAACAAAGCTAGAGTAGTAGTTAAAACGTTGCTGAAAGAAATAATACCAAGATTTAGAGTGCCAACGGGAATGTCCTCTGATAGAGCACCACATTTTTTTGCAGAGGTAGTTCAACAAATTAATAAAATTTTGGGTAGAAAATGGGACCTGCATACACCCTGGAGACCACCATCAAGTGAAAACTTTGAGAAGATGAACCAAACACCGAACTGACATAGTGGAATATTATTGATCTAGGATGGAAGTAGTGAGAAAATTATTATTTCAGAACTTCCATACGGGGGAAATGTAACCAAAGCGATGAAATCAACCAACCAGAGACAGTGTTCCATTACGGGAACATGGAGCGTACGAATCAGCGCATCCGTCGATCTGCATTTTAGTCCCTAGGCGATCGTTAATGCGAACAGAACAGACAATGTGCTTCTGTCAGAAAAGGATGACAAAACGCGGTTTCGTGGAGCGGACTGAGAAAACTAGCCAAGAAGGTAAAAAGGTAATTCCTTTACGCAGGGGGAGATCGTGACCACCGACTCACAGACCACCACCGACCCAAGTAATACCACCTACTCAGAAGAGAACAACGGAAGAGGACAACCGAGCCTGCGCAGCGATTTACATACGGAACGAGCAAGTTTGTACCGATCAGCAGACAGGGCAATAATGAATATGTATGAATACGTAAAATTTTGATCTACAAATTGTACGGGAAAGGTGTGTGAGGTACGCACGCCAGGAGGAGCGATCCCCCGTGCATCCGGCGCCGTGAATAAAGAATGCCTGCTCTTTAATACTAAATTGGCGTTGAGGAGTCGTTTCCGATTTTACCGCGTTTTTCGGTAACACAGGGAGTCAGACCAAGAGGGCCAGAGAAAGACAAAAATACCGACAGGCTACAGGACAGAGCAGGAGGAATAAAAAAAACGGAGCCAGAGCCAGGCAGAGAGAGGCGGAGATAGAAAAAGGAGCCACAGGCTACAGGACAGAGAGAGGGAGGACTGAAAAAGACGGGGAGGCAGGGAGCCACTCAGAGCGAGATGGAGAGAGAAGGTGCGGGGGGGGCCCAAAAGAAAAAATAAAATTTTGCAGCAGGTAAGGAAAGAGAGGGGGCCGGGGGAGAGACAGGGAGGGCCCAGGACGCACAAGAGAGGCAGCGGGGCCCCAGTGGCCCAGGACTCACCGCGACTCTCGCTCTCAGCGCTGCTGGCACAATTTAGCCGTTCAGATGCTTCTTTCCCCTCCTCTCCTCCCTGCCTCTTCTGCAGCTCCAGACTCTAGGCCGACCTCCACCTGAAGAGAACACATGGGTGTCTTACAGCTCTTACGAGATGAGGCTTCCTCGGCACGTAGCCTAGCTCGCTCGTGCTGGAGCTGGGAGCAGGCGCACTGGGCAAGGGGGGCCAGGGGAGGCTGAGGGGGAGCTCTGGTGAGCTGGAGAGTCGGCCATCTTCTGCACCCTGGGCAGGGGGAAAAGGTCATCATCCTCCTCCTCCTTTCCCTCTTCCCTTCTATCAGCTCCCGAGTAACTCCTAGGGCTGCCCTCACCCACTCGCCTTTAGCATACCAGAAGCCTGCCTCGGCGGGTCGTTTGAAGCTTCCCATCCCACCAGCCCCAGTAGTGCAGGCACACAAGGAGACACCCCTGCACCCACCAAAGGCGCTCGCTCACCTCGCCGGCAGCCCTAGGCCTCACCCGACACAGGGAATCGTGTCCGACACACCACCACGCTGCAGCAGGAGCGGAGGAGGCCTTTCCTTACCAGGAAGCAGCAACGAGCACGGCGGCATCACCTCGCAGGCACCGCAGCATCGCAGGGCTGTTACCTGCGGAGAGAGCAATGGGGATCACAGGGACGCCACCGCGCGTGCGCGGCTCCCGGGCTCAGTACCCAATTCTGGTCGCTGGGCAGCAGCATTATCTGAATTACTCTTCTCGATTAATACCATCCAGAAACCGTAACTTGGCTGCATCCACAGAGCTTCTATTCCTCTGCACCTTTCCCCCTCGCAGCCCCAGCAGCACCATTCATTGCCTCTGCACCAAACAGCAAAGCGTCTCGAGCATTTGTCCTTTCCTCTCGACTGCTTAAAAACATCTGGTGCTTGCTACTGACCATGCCACTGCCCCCCCCATGCCCGAGGGAGGAGAAGCAGCACAGCAAACCTGGGGAACAAGGTTGGGTTCCCCACCCCCGCAGAATAAGCCCCAGGAACTGCTGGTAGGCATGTGGCATCAGGGTTGTGATAGAGTTTTGTTTTGGTTTTCTTTTTTTCCCCGCCTTCTTTACATAATGTAATAATTGGGGTTGCTTTTCCAAACTACTGAGTTCTGTGGGGACTTTTTGTGCTTTTACCCTACAAAAAATGGTCATTTTCACTTTTGGTTTTGTGCATGAGAATGGTTGGTGGGTGCTTTTAGGTGGTTGTTCCTTCCCCACCACCACCCTTTTTTTCCTTTCCAGCTGCACAAATCCAGCTGGAGTTGGCTTTCCCAGAAGCCCCAAGTTGTTTTCTTTCCACCAGAATTCTTTCTGTTTTTTCACCCCCCATTGCAGACCCAGAGTAAGGGGTTTGACGTATTTTTGTGCCCAGGCAGCAGCTCCCAGGCTGCATAAGCAGCCCCACAGGGGGAAGTCCCCGTTTGAGGGAATCGGCCCCAAATTGGGATGGGAAAGTGAAGAGAAGGAGAAAAAACCCTGAATAACCTGAAAAAGAACACCTACTCCAGCCCACCAAGCACCGGTCACCTTGCCTGACTCACCTCCAGGGCCCAGATCACGCTCGGCTCATCGCTTAGCACCCTCGGATCACAAAAAAAAAAAAAAGAGTAAAACCCATAATGGAGCCCTATAGCCACCAGTCACATCTTCCCTCCAGTACTACACAGACTCACCTTCTTACAGCGCTCCCCTGGGCCCTCCTCCGTTGCCCTGCACGACTCATCCATCTGCACCTGGAAAAACAGCGTTACTGAACAAGTCACCTGGAGGCACAGCAACAGCTTAACCATTCCACAGCTCTTGTGCCCACGTAGGAATACCATCTAGAGCCCAACTACAGCCTGCCGTTAAAGGAAATGCATTAAATCAAACGTTAAGCCCTCGCACGTACAAGCCGGAACAGCAAAAACACCGCACGCTCGCGCACCCAGGGCGCAGCCCGACGGAGGTCCACGCGCACCTCGCCGGTTTGATGCGGAGCCACCCAGCATCCCTGCGAGCACAGCTGCAGGCGCAACAGCAGTTTCACCTACACCCATCTCGGCGCGCAGCGCTTCTGAAGCTTTAAGCTGAAAGCCCTACCTTGACGCTTGGCCACACTAGAAGCGAGCCGTAGCTAGAACTCCACAGAAACACAGCAACACAAATTGCGCACCCACAGCGGCGACAGCTTCGCAGCTACTTAGACCTGGAACAACAGAGAAAAGTAAAACAGCTTCATCACCCGCACAGGAAAAGCGGCAGACGGAGACAAAGGGTCAGCATTCATAGCCCTTACAGAACACAGGCGTTCTCTCTCCTTCCATTCCTAAACCCATCCCCACTTAGGTCTAAATATCGCAGCCCTGCTGTGGCAATAGCGAGAGCAGGGAACAAGAGCCCTGCCGCCGGCCGTTTGTGCAGCAGGACACAAAAACAGAGGGACATGTTTTGCCACGCACAACCCTGAATCTCCTGAAAATTTATGTTTACTAAAAATAGCCATTGGGAACATATTCCCAAAAACATTCAGCAATGAAACTTTTATGTGTTTGACACCCGCACATTTTTTGGGAACTTGCTATTTGCTTCCTGGTTTTGCTGGTCTTCCCTCAGAAATTCTACCTGCAGCCAAGTTATTCCCACCCGCCCGACCGGTTCAAGCATTCACCTTCCTGGTATTACCAGCACATTGACACAGGCGAGCAACTTAACTGCTCTTCTAAAACTATCCAAATGACAATTACAGCCCTGAAAGAGGAGTGGAAGAAAAGAAAAGGAGAGATCAGGCAGCAAAAGTGCTCTGCAGGCTGCTGCCGGCCAACACTGCACTCTTTTGTTAAAGCCACCCCGCCCCCCCCAAATGCAAACAAAAAAACCCCATGACTTCGTGGAGTGCGTTTTTTTTTTTTTTTTCTCAGCAGTCCTTTTGGAGCTCATCCCTGTCTCAGCATCTTGTCTTGTCAGAGCATGAAGTGCAGATGATCTGTATCCCGATGACATTTGCATGGGATTAATACATTTTCAGAAATAGACCAGATCCGTGAGACTCCTGTCACCTTTGTGGTTTTAACAATCGTAACTCAATTTTATCGACTGACACACTTGTGAGAAAACTAATTAACTTTGAAACTTAGCCTCTCCTTGGGGAAAAAACGTGTTAGACACCAAATGAAACTGATTCAGAGCTCCGAACCACGATGGAGCCGATAGAGCTGTTGTGACTTAGTTTGTATGATTAATTAATTGGTTAATAACTATCCTAAGCAGCACAGAAAGAAGAGCTGGACCCAAAGAGGGTGCGCTGCGCTGGATCCAAAAAGCACCCTTCCTCCAGAGACCCGCCTCAGGTGGCGAGTTTGCTCTGGTGCATGCCGGCCTCCCGAACTTCGGGGTCCGATGTGACCGGACCCCCACCTCCGGGGAGGGTCCTCGTACCCTGCCCAACCCCTGCTTTCCCCTGCAGCTCCCAATGCCCCCACCCCCCAGCCTGCACAAGCAGCCAAACCGGCTGCTGCTTTTGGCCCCCAAACCAGCTCACTTTGGGACCGGTTCTGAGCCAAAAAGCCCAGCTGCTGAGCCTGTTCTCAAGTCCCAAAAATGCAGCACTTGACCTCTGCTCCTCAGCCCAAAACCACACGACTTAGTCCCCTCGCTCAGGCCCTCAAAACGCACGACTCGATCTGTTTCAGGGCCCCGGCGTCAGCCACAGGAGCCTGCTCTCAAGGCCCAGGAACAGAAGAGCTGTGCTCTCCCCGTTCAGGGACCAAACCAGCTGAGCCTGGCTGCGTCCCGGCCCCCTCCGCAGTCCCCACGGGCAACGCTCAGGGGCGCGGAGAGCGCAGCCACCCCACAGCCCTGCACCCCCACGGCCCACGCGCGCACTGTCGGGGAGGCCTTGGGAACTGAACTGCGCGGGCCCGGCCCGGCCCCGCACCCCGGCGGGGCAGCCCAGCGCCGGCCCGGCAGCGCTTTCTTCCTGCTCTCGCAGGCCGCGTTTCCCCGGCAGCGCCGGGCCCGCACCCCAACCCCGCAGGGGGCCGGGCCCAGCCCGCCTCCAGCAAACCGCGGCGGCAGCAGCCAGGGTCCTTGCCTGCCTCGCGGGCAAGGGGGGACCCGCCCGGCACCACAGGAGCCCCCGCCGGGGTCGCCGCCGCCGCCCGACCCCGACGAGGAGCAGCCGAGAGCCGGGTGGGGCTGCCCCTACTTCCCCACGGCCGGGCACGGGCTCGGCCCCAAAACACAACCACCGACCCACGAAAGCGCTCGGCCCGGGGCCACTGCTGCCCGCAACCCCCCCCCGGGGACTCCGCGGACCGGGAGACCCCACAGCCGAAACCCGCCGACCCACAGCGCGCCCGGCCACGCGGCTCCTCACCTGCCCCCCGGCGCGGCTCCGGCTGCCCCACGGCCCGGCACGGAGCCGAACCCGGCCACCGGACCATCCGCCGGCCCCCCACCCCACCCCGGACGCTCCGGGACGGTTCCCGTCCCTTTTCGCTCTGACGCCTCGAGCCGAGCCGGCCCCGCTCCTCCGAGCTACCGGCGGTGCCCGCTCGGCTGCTCGGGGCCAGGCCCTGTTCTCGCCCAGCCGCGAGAAGCCGCCCCGGGGTCTCCTCGGTGCGTCCAGCCCCGTGCCGTGCCGGAGCGGGGAGAGCCGGGTACGAGCGCGGAGCCCTGGGGCAGGGGTTGCCCCAGTGCCGCCGACTGTGTGGGGGTGTGTCGTCCCCCCCCGCCCCACGCGGGGGGCGCACACACGGTACACCCGCGGGGCAGGGGCATCCCCGGGGAGCCGTGCAGCCGGGCTGCGCCGTAGGAGGGAAGGGTGATGTTGGTTTCCCATTTTCCCCGCAGCCTGATCCTCCCCCTCCCCCGTACTGAGTCGCCCCCCACCCCGCCCACACCTTCCCGCGCGTTACAGCCCGCGAAAAAGCTTTTAACAACCCGATCGACAACACTCCCTTTATCCCTCTTCCAGCAGCAGCAGCGAGAGATTAAGCCAACTGCAGCAGAGAGGAAGAAGGCAAGGAGAGCCTTTTCAAGCAAGGGCAGGACAAAAATGCACGGCGTGGACAGGCACAGGAGAGGCTGCATTAGCTGGAAAGCACAACACCTCCCCAACGGCAGAAAATAAGGAACGAATCGTTTCCAAGGAGCTGCAGCAGACGAATCACCTTTTTCTTTATTGCTCTCCTGCCCTTTGTTATCCAAAGCGATAGGCTTCACCACCGGGCAGAAAATATCTGCCTAGATTTACACGGACAACCAGAAACCATCAAGCCACCCAGGAAAAAGTTCACAGCAGAGGTATAACACATCAGCAGCTAAAACATTTGTTACGCAGGCACAACTAGGCACTAAACAAAGGCTTTCCAACACTGGAGGTCTAGAACAGGTAGACATTAGCACAGAAGCACAAGGGGCTCTGTCACCCTGCACAAATCTCCCCGTGCCTACACACGCACACGTTCAGAAGTTAGTTATCAGAAAACGCCCGACTGAGCCATTTGCCACAGTCACCAGACTCACGACATAACACGACATGACACACGAGGTGGGCTCAGAGTTCTAAGGCAAGAAATACCTCCCCCGCCCCCCACCCGAGATCTTTCAGGGTCCAGACCTGCCATCTCCCCGCACCAAACCTACCCGGCCAAAGGGTTTCAGGTGGCCCAAAACACAGTACACAGAAAATAACCGGGGAGAGCCCTACATTACGGAAAAGCTTAACATGCCCGACCAGGGCTTCTCTGCGGGGCACGGAGTCCCCCCCGGCCCGGGCCCGCCCCGCACGGAGCCTCCACCGCTGCCCGAACTCACCCACCAGCGCTCTCCGGCCCCCGGCCACGGCCGCGCTGCTCTCCCAGGCGGCTGCCGCAGGCGAGGCTCGGGCACCGCCAGGCCTCCAGGCGTCCCGAGGAGCTGGCGGCCACCACAGGGGATGGCTGCCGGCGGCCGGACCGCCGCGGTGCTCCCCGCCCAGCGCCGAGCAGACTCCGCCGGCCGCGGGCTTCCCACGCCGGGCCGCAGAAGGGCCCCGGCACCGCAAAGAGACACCTCGCGACCCGGCCGCCCCACACACCGGCGCTTCGGCCTCCACACGCACCGCTCCCGCCCCCGCTCCCCCGCGCCGCGCACGCGCCACCGGAAGCCCGAGCCCCCCGGGGCGGCCCTTAGAGGGCGGCCGGAAGGACCGGCCCCCACCGGCCCCTCCCCCGCGCCGGACCGTCCCCGCGCCCAGCCGGTGAGCGCCAGCGCCCCCTGCTGGCCGGGCCGCGCTCAGCTCGCGAGGGCGCCGTGGGCCGGGCGGGGGGGGACGCGCCGGCTCGGGGCCAGCTCCTTTCGGGGCGAGCGAGCGAGCGGGAAACCCCTGCGGGCCCCGGTCACGGCCGGGCAGAGCCGCGCGCCCTCCGAGAGCTGCTCAACGGGGCTGCCCCTCGTGACACATACCGAGCCGTCCGCGACGGGAGCGGGCAGAGGAGGAAGGGGCCGGCGGCCGCGGGGCCCCGGCCGCAGGCACGGCGGGGGGTGGGGGGCTGGGGCCCGTGGGGCCGCCGTGCTGGGTCACTGCCCTGCGCCGCACCGCGCTGGGGGCTGGGGCCCGACCGGCGCCGGGGGACCGGGGGCCGCCACGAGCAGGGGGCCTGAGCTTAGCCACGGCCAGCAGAACACCCCGAAGCGTGAGACGCTGCAAGGCCAAGGTGGTCCTTGGCAATGGGGGCGCCTGGGCTCGGCCTCCGCCTTACCCGTCCTGGGTCTGCGTGGCGTTCCAGGGGAATGGTGTTTTCCTTGTGCGGAAGGTGGGCTGGCCGGTCGGCCGTGCCCCGGCCGTTACCGATCCTGCCAAAGGCGCTCGCACGCTCTGGCCCATTACTGCTGCGGTGCCGCGCTGTAGCAGAAAGAAGAGGTGTTGTGTTATCTCACAAAAAGCCTCCTATGGTCAGTTGAAGAAATAACCTCCTTCCGTGGCACTGACTCTTTTCGTACAGTCCATAGCCGGCTTTCGGCTTTTGTCTTTACAGCATTCAGTTTGCTTTCTGCCAAGCTTTCTACCTGCCGTGAAACATTTGGATGGTTTTTTCTTGTTGCTTTTTTTTCCCCCTACTTGCTCCACAACTCCCACACCAACCACCCAGCGCGGCTCGCCTTTCAGCCCCCAGACCCAGGAGCCTTGCCCTGGGACGGCCCTTACATGTCAGCAGAGTTGTTCCAGCTCTCACCCTGTCCCTACCCAGCTGAGGACGTCTGTGTCCGTGGGAGGCACCCAGAAACTCCCCCTGCTGCGTGGCAGTCCCCTGCCCCGTCAGAGAAAACTGCGGCAATATCGGCTAAGTTTAAAAGCGTCGGCAGGAGGTGCAGAATACGTAAATAAAGCGGCGGTTGGCTGCCGGGTATGGGTGCAATATAAATACATTTTGTTTATAGGCCTTCGTGCCTATTCAGCGTTGAACGGCACCGCAGCCCACCCAGCCCGGGGCTCGGAGAAGGGTCTCTCCAAGGGCACAACCTAAGGCAGCGCAGGAAGCCCAGCTGCCACGCTCCCAGTCGCTACGGGACGCTCGCTTACAGCTACACCGACGAGGGTACGGATGAGGCTGGAACTAGCAGAAATGCTGACTCTTCTGGCCTTTTATTTGTGGAAGGTACAGCGCGCGAGCCTCGGTGGCTCACAGGAGAAGCGTGCAGTGCTGCCTGACTCTCATTCTCAGCTCACGTACTACTGCCAAAGCTCCTGCCCTGTGCTGTGCCAGATGCCGGCTGGCGTGAGCGCCTGGGCTCCTGAGGGACCCCCTTGTCCTGAGAGCCAGAGGTACTCACTTCCCTTTGCATGAGGCCTGTAGGAGATATACCCTGCAATTTTAAAAATCTGTATCAAACGTGGCAGACTCAAAAGAGGGCATTTTTAAAAAGGCAGGTTTGTTTTCTTTGTTAACTTTACGATCTACAGCCTAGCAAAGAGCTCCCTTTCAGTGTCAGTCGCTTGGCTTTCTCCCCTGCTGACGAGGTCCCAGCCTCCCGGTGAGATCTCGCTGGAGATATTCTCAGTTTCCCTCGAGTACGTGGCTGCCCTGGCCCGAGGCCAGCGAAGAAGCTGACTTTGCCCGTGCCTGAATCAGCAACACGTCCAGCAGGCGACTTGCAGAGCCCAGGGAACCCTCGTAAAGAGGTTTGGGGGTGGGGCGCGCCACATCTGCGGCATCGGCCGTGGGAAAGGACCGGCGCAGTAAAACAGGTGGGTGAAACCGCGGCGCGCGCCAATACGTGCTGCTGCCTGGGGCATCGCTTTGCTGCGGGTCAAGTCAGATGCTCTCTGTAAGAGCGAGTCAGGGTAAAGGCAGCAGCAGATTTCTTTTCTGCTCATTTTAACAAAGGCTGGACGGAGCCCATAGAGGAAGGCACTACGCGTCTTGCTGGGTTTGTTTCCCTGCCTTCTCGTAAGCTGTCGCGGAAACTTGCACGAGGAAAGCCTGTGCAAGCTGATGATGACAGCCACACACGGTTGAAGAGGGAGCAGATGGTGAGAGCAGAGGTACGCGCTCAGGCTGCGCGCTGGAAGCTGATGCTAATGCTGCAAAATAAAGAGTGGATTTTCTTTTTTGGGTTTAGGTGAGCGCTAAACATTACATGTGCGTGTGTGCGTGTGTCTCTCGCAGGTTTTTGTCATACACCCCACCCCCCCACCCCAAAAAAACAACCCACACATGCCACGCGTTAAAAAGTGGTTTTCCATTGTACTTAGACGTGCTTACATAGGTGTGTTGGTTTGTTACTTTTTTTAATGCAGAAACAGCAATACGATAGATTTAATACAGCTAGCAATTAGACGGGTGTGGCTTTAGAGCGTCGGCTGTTTACAAAGCAACCGCACACCTTCTTTAACTCACAGTTTAAACAAATGAACTTGCAGTGCATCACACGTGCTTTGTACAGTCACGTTCCACACGGCAGGTCAGGTGCTTCACCCTGCCTTGTCCTTGTTCCCCCGACTCCGACGGGACCGCCGAGGCCATCCTGGGGACAGCGCCGCTTTCTAGCAGCTGGGTTGCTTGCCTGGACGCCCCACAGACAAACAATCATTTCCCCACTGAACCTCTTCTCAAATATTTTCCTACCCCTGCAGGCCCCACATCCTTTGGTTCATATTTCCTTTTTTCCGGGCTTTATGCACAGGACCGAGGATTTCCAGAAATAGAAACAGAGGCTGATTCAGTCCAGGCTAAACATTCTCTGACCTAAACCAAACTGTCTTCAAAGGGGTAGCTGTACTGTAGGCACCACCTCGGGAACAGAAGTTGCCCCGTCATAAAAAAAAAAGAAGGAAAACAAGGCATTTCAGGCTGAGGAGGCTGAGCGGTGTGCTGGGGGCGGTGGGGAGTTGGAAAGAAACAGTTCAGACGATTAGAGCGAGCTTAGCGTTGCAAAGCGTGCCATTATCTTTAATTTGGCAGTCAGAAGAAAATAGATTCCGACACTGATTTCCTGTGTGCTGCGGGAGTTCTCGCCTCAGCATTCCTGTGCACCATTTTACTTTTGTGTCCCGTCTGCTTTGCTTTTGCGCTGTAGCTCTCCGGTTCTAGCTACGCTTCCCACCACCCCCGTTACTCTTTGACAAGCCCAGCTCTCACTGTGCTTCCCTTCCCGTATGCGCGTGCAGGGAAAAGCCCGCGCGTCTGCCACTACAGGACACGCTCTGGGAGGCAGGAGAGATGACGACGCTCCCTGACAGAGGACACAGCTGAGGGGCGGTCCGCCGGGGCTGGGGAGATGGCAGCACCTTCCCTCAGCTGCCCCATCCGAGCACGGGTGCAGGTGAGCACTGAGGAGAGACAAGCAGGCAGGAGCCGCAGAGCGAGAGAGAAAATAAAATTCACGGGTGGGTGCTACTTACGTCTCATTTTTAGCGCAAGGGATGAATTCTCAGCACATTCTTGGAGCTGCCCCTTTGGGACTCACGGAGAAGAGGGAGGTTGGCCACGCGGTGCAGCCCAGCTCTGCTTCCCCTAAATGGTTTTACTGTTCAGGTGTTGCCCTAATCTGGCCGGTACCCCTGCAAAGAGTTTGGGATTTCTGCTGCCTCTCCGGGCCAGCCACAGACCCTGACTTCATCGCAGCGAATGACCCTGCACTCCTCAGAGCGGTTGCCGAGTCACATCCCGCTGCCTTCCCTGCAGAACTGGAGACCCTTTTTCAGCCCTTTCCCCCTCTTCTCTCAGCTCATTGCCCATCCCTTTTTCAGGGCCGGCACCGATCCTGCCTCCAGCTCGCCCTGTCTCCACCTGCGAGCGCCCAACACGAGCTAAATGTCTCCTCAAGGATGCACGGAAGAGACGCGCAGGCAACCCAGCACAGACCCCCTGCAAACATCTTCTTTCCATTTTCTTTCCTCTCCTGACACGAAGAGATGACTTAGGAAAATGTTTCTCCTCCAAGGGAGAGCCCCACTGCATTTTTTTCTCTCTTAAAAGTATGTAATAGTCTTGGGAAAAGAAGCTGGAAAACATTTGATACAAAGCTTATAATATTTTTAGGAGTTGCTGACTCTAGAAGCACCTGGATTGTGTTTGACAGGTGAAAGCGATAAGGGTACCTTTGTAGACTGAATTTCTTTTCCATGGAGCTCGCTGGGGACTCAGTAATCAGAAAGAAAGCAGCTGAATTGCTGAGGCTAATAATTTTTATTTTAAAAATTGCATGCAAACTAGTGACCGTCAGCATGGTGCAAAGTTGCCTGCATCACCAATTAATCAAATTCATCTGCCAATAAAAAGGGGCAGAAGGAACCTCAGTGCCCTAAAGGCTGGAATTCTTACATAAAAGGGGTGCTGATGCTACGATGTGTAAGCCTGTACTTTTTTTGTATTGAATGAGAGGAAACAGCCGTCCTGACACACAGACTCTGGGATTGCAGATAGGTTGGATTCAGTCAGCTGCAGATTGGGCGTTTCTATGTCCAACACGATCTGTCTCTCGCCAACGTAAAGCTTTTCCTGCTGGAGAGGCCAGCGGGGTGCTGGCAACTTCCTCCTGACTGAAGGAAGCAGCACTAAGCAGATGGGCAGCTGTGCTCTGCAGTGCGTGAAAGGGGACTGGGGTTCGGGTACCCCTCCCCTCCACAATTTTTATGTGGACGTTGGGGTAGCGTGAGAAAACATTGCCTCCCTTATCCCCAGATTAGCCTCCAGCTTTCAAGACTAAGTTCAGATCTTTGTCCTGGAAAGGAAATGGATGGACTTCTCTGTCCATCAGCTGCCAAGAACATCCAGAGGTAGCTCAGGATATGACAGATCTCATTTGCAATGAAAAGCAGCTGAGATCCCTTTCTCCTCCCACTATGCAACCACATCTGTCCGGGCAGACACAGCTTTCCCCTGCTGTGGTCCCCAAGGACATTGTGGTGGAGTGGGGAGAAGGATTTTTATCGTTACAAGACGAAGTGGGAGCTGGAGTCCTGAGAGATTTAAGCCCCTTGGTGACTTTTGAAAGGCCTCTGCAGAGCCGTGTGTAGCTTTGCGTTTAGACCCCTCCAGCAGTTTGACAATTTGAGTTCCTCAAGTTTGCACAGGAAGTGTGGGAAAGAGGAGACAATTAAAGGCAGTCTTCTCAGCTGTAGTGTAGCACGCTGCCCTAAATTCACCCTCCCTTCCGATTTCTTGTGAGGCAGCACAAGGCTGGTGCTCTGTATCTTTCGAGTTTCCTCTGCTTGAATGTTGTAGCACAGTTATTTTCCTTCCTGGCACAGGTTTGAGCATTTCTGATAGACTTCTTTCTTTCTTTAGGGCTGACCAAGCAGGAGTAAATCAAGAGATACAGACAAATACATCTCCGTATGCCTGTTACGGACATTGTCTTCCAGTTCGGTGTCTCACCACTGAAGTGGCTGCACATCTGCGCTCAGATAAATGGTTCCTATGGATGTGGTGCTCCTTAAGTGCGTAAGATCTGTTGAGGTGAAAGACCAAGGAAAAGGCATTTGCATCACATCACGATTAACGTATTTTGTGTGTGGTGCAGTTTTAGGGAGAGAAAGGAGGCAGTGCTAAAGAGGTAGAACGCAGCGCGAGTAAAATGAGGCAATTCCTCATGAAAGTGGAGAGCAAGGAGGAGGTTGTGCAGAGAGCAGATGTGAAGATGTGAAATTTATGACAAGAACTCAACAGTGTGAAAAGCTTTTTTAAAAAAAAAAAATCTAAATTAGATCCAGCTCTCTATATTGCAAAGTTCTTTGGAAATCTGGATCACCTGGGGATCACTAAAAAGGCTCATTTATGAGAATGGGATTCTCTGGTCTGTGTTGCAGGAGGGGAACCTCAAAGTGAAATAGGAAGCTGAAAAGAAGGCAGCATCTTTTCATAAAGGCCTCATGGAAATTCTACGTGGCAAGAAAAAATGTGGGTGGATTTATTTTGTGTGCAAGCTTCAAACATCGAAGTCTGATTTCTTCGCATCCTTTGAAGCACACGTGTGACCTCCTCGCATGAGTTAACATCTAAATTCAAGATTTCTGGAAAAAGCTTGTTTGTCTTGAAAATTAGCATCTAAAATCCTGAGCTTAGCTCAAAACGAAGGAGTTAGTGGTTTTGTATGGAATGTTTGATTTGCGAAGGATTACTGGTAAGCAACCCCTGCTCAGGTGCTCTCACATGCAACCGTGCTTTCTTCATGTTCCGTGTAGCGATGGAGTTCAGGTTTACCAGGGGCTGTAAGCTTTGCTTGGTTAATAACCGACTGACATCCCTGTAAGAGGCAGAAATCAAAACACAAGGTAAGCCTGGACTAGCTCCCGGAGCTACAGAAGAGGAAAGCACATGTGTAAAGCTCAGGCACAAGTACTCATCCTCAAGGCCCCGAGCACCTCTTTCTTTTAGGGCAGGCTTGGGCATCAAAAAAAGCTGGGAAGGACGTGTGGGATCACCGTGCCCGAGACAGGATCTCCTTTGGGCCGATGTCACGAGCCTACGTGTCCGTAATTGTGCGCAGCCGTGACCTGCCTTCATCAAACCGTTATGTCCCTGTGGCTTGGGAGCCTGGGTCACCTCCGGACAAGAGGGCAGGGTGTTACTCGGAGACCCAATGGAAAGTTACTTGCTGGGTTGCACTGGTGGGGAACAATAGAGCAGTCAGAAGCATCCAAAAACCCCTCGGGAGTCACAGTCCCTGCTCTCGTCACCCTCTTGTAATCAAGAGGCGAGAGATTATTTCAAGCTGGAGTGCTCTGGCTGTGGCAAGCAATGCCATACCTGGAGGACACGTACCTGCCCACTGACATCTTTGGGCCTTGGATCAGGTCCGGTCACCCCAGTAGCTTCTTACTGTCGTAGTAGCTCACCTTTAACTGAATCCATAGTACCCGCTCCCCAGCCACTCCGACTTTGCTCTATAAAGACAATGCCTGTTTGAATGACCTTCGCAAATGAACACTTGAGATGGATGCGTTTCCAGAATGCTCAACACAGAAAGCAGGGAACACTTAAATATTCTTGGAAAGACCTGAATACCACACAGAAAAAAATGTATTTTTAATTTAAAATGTGATTTTATTTTATATTTTCTCAAGAGTTCCTAGTGAAACTTTCCCATTATTGAAGGGAAAATAAAAAAAATAGAAATCAGGCAAGCTTATACATCAGTAGTGAAACATGCCCTTCACAGTGTGGCTGCGACCTGTCCTTGCGAACTTGACTCTGGTCCTAGCATTTCATCTTTGCAATGACAGAGAAAATTGTATTGTTTAAAGAGCACTGAGATAAAGAAGGAAACATTAAAAGGACAATAAATTAAAGGCACCTGTAAAAGTTTCTTTCCATATACAAAATAACTTTTCTTTTTTTGGGGGGTAATTTTATTTTCTTTAAATTGACATCATCTGTACAAAGATTAATCTTTCAACAGAAATAATTTTAAAAGGCTGTTTTTACAAGAAGTGGGTCGCTAAACAAAACATCAGTCTCCTGCAAACTGCTGAGCCTCTCCTCAGAGGTGAGTGTGCAAAGCTTTTGGGCCAGCCCCGCAGCAGAGCACAGCGATGTGCAACCCCAGGGCTGCTCAGCACTGCATGAAAGGTGCTCTCTACTCCTTGCAAGTTCAGGGCCCCCAGGCTTGCCTTGTGACCCCGTTCAGGGTAACAGTGTCATTGGTTCTAGCGGGCCATTCTCCTGGGTCAAGGTACCGCATTGCAGGAAAAGCAAGTTTTATTTTGCACACTTACTGTGAGATTCCCTGCTCAGCCTCCTACAGTGGGATTTTCAAGAGCTTTCTCCAGTGGCCTCCTCACAGCCTGCTCCTCCTCGGGGACTTTGCTGCCGGAAGAGCCTATGTGAAAAGAGCACTTGCATAGCTCGAGACATTCTCCTGCCCATCTTTTGAGACAGCCATAAAAATAAGGCGCGGGCACCAGACACTCCATAATCAGATGGGAAGCAGAGCCATTTATCAATTAGAAGTATTTCAAAAAACAGGTCAGGTGGGAAACATCCCCCCCGCACTCCGTGCTGATTTGAGATTAAAAAGGTGTTTAATAACACCAGTTGGAAATTATTTTGAGGTCCCTACTAATACAAAATCACACACAGAAATGATTGCCTGCGTGATTAAAACAGTACTGATGCTAGACACGATTTTATGTAGAAAGTTTAATTTACAGATGCAAATGCAAAACAAGTCGTGGGCATAAAATGTGTCACTTCTAAATGGCTAACCGAAGCAAACGCTCTTAGCATAGAGTTGCAAGAGGCAGATCACATTTTACTTGGATGGTTGTACCTATTCTACACGATATGGTTCATGACACAGTCTGTCTGTAACCCAGAAAAAAACCAAGCGTAATAAATCCACACTTGTTTTTGAGTGACGCTTTTAAGGTCACTTCCAGGCGGTCTCATCATAGCACTGGAAAGCATTGCCCGTAGCCTTGAACTCAGCTTCAGTTCTGAAGAGTGACTCGGAGCACGGCTGCCCCAGACCGCTGTGCTGGGGAAACACCTATGCTTAGTTAGCACCTCTGTTGTGGAGCGCAAAGTTGGGAAGCTTGGCTGCCCACACCCTATTCTGATCTCGGTAACTCTGCTACCGTCCAAGGGGTGGGCCAGGGAGCATCTGACCTCTGCCTTTTCGTCTGAGGAGCCCTGTTCCTGGCACTGCTTGTGCCAGACACCGTTCACAGACTGAGCTGGGCTCAGCTCAGTCCTGATCTTCTGCCAGCTGACCCAGCAAGCGGGAGGCTGGGGCTCAGCGATGCCTCACCTTGTGGCGTCCCCGTTCCCGCAGCATTTCCCTGGGGGACCGACTGCCCTTCTCTGATGCGACAGCCTCCTTTGCAGTGGGATGACCCCTGCCCTCCGATGGGGAGTTAGCTGCGAGGTACTTGCTCCTCTGTGCTGCATTTGGGAAGGTGTAATGTGGTGCTATTCTAAGGAAGGAACATGCCCCTAGAATGGGGCAACGTGGAGAGAAATCCAGCCCTTGAGAGCTACAGAGCAGCTCCCACCTTTCTACTCAGGACAAGAGGTGCGCATCTCAAGAGCTTCAAAAAAACTGTGAAGGAAATGATTTTGGCAATAAGGTTACTCATCACCGGTGAGCTCACCCTGGACAAAGAAATGGGACGTACTGGCACAAAGCTGAGGCTGCCTTTTCACGCTCTGTGAAATCCATTTTACTGCAAGCTCCCTACAATTGAAGTTTAGATTTAGTTAGGCTTATTGTTTGAGCTTGTGTGTTTTTTAACAGCAGCCACTGTCACGCTGAACTGCATAAACGATGCACCTACCTGTGCAGCTCTTACAAAAGACAACTATTGGAAATCACTCCATCTGGTTTTGCTTGCAAGGCCTGATATCTACTGAAAATCCAAGCCTGCTTTTAGCTTAGCCAGTGGCATCCCCCATGTGTCCTAATGGCACTCGGCCCAGGAGCAGGCCAGTATTTAACAGTGAGCCCTACGGTACGGGCAGCCCATGCACATCACAGCTTCTCCCTGTCCTTGAAGTCAAGACCGGAGCCCACACAGCTCTGCACTAGAGACACAGGCTCTTTCTCATTACCAAGACATAACTGTGAAAAACTCTTGGTTGCCTGCAATTGTCTGTCTTTTCAGCAACTGCCTGTCTTTTCAGCACAGCCTTTTTCCTCCCATTTTTAAATCTGTGAACATTTACTCCGTAACAGAACAAACTTTTTGCAGCTGTGCCAGAGATTCATTAGATGTTTTCTTTCCTGCTTGTAGTTTCTCAGCTGAATTTTCTGGTGGATAAAGTCATTGAAAGAATGTTTTGTGTGTTTATTGTGCAAAATCTGCTAGTAAGAAATCTTAAATGAACGACATAGGTGCAACAAATTTGATTTTCAGAGTAGAAGCGAACGGAGATAAGAACCCCCCCCACCACCCGATTAATATAACAATCAAAACTCACCAACCAGATGCAGTTTCGATCAAATAATCGTAGCGAAGGCCTACAGATAAGAATTATGCACCAAATCACTTCATGTCAGCATTCAACTACCACGACATACTCATAGATTATTTGCAGCTGTGTTCTAGAATAGGTGTTCTGAACAGGTCACTCAGCCACTTCACTGAGTGCAATACTTTCATACCCTTGGCTTGCTGAGTTTCCATAATGGCATGAAAGAAAAGTCTTTGCTTCTGAGACACCACAATTATGCACCGCAGCAGTAATGTGTTTTGTGTTCTTCTGACTGAGAGTACTGATGTCTAGTAAGCTGGATGACAAAGAATTCGTCAATGAAAATGAATACACACATGCAGTTGGTGACACGTCACACTAAGGAGATATATGTCCAAGGTGGATTATCTAAGGCTCTTAGGACATCGGATTTGTTTCTTCCTTGCTGCACTACTCAATAACCTAAGGCAGAAAGCTTACCTTTAAAATGAAGAATAGCATATTTCTAATCTCCCTCCCCATTAGTCACCATAAGAACGGAGACAGCAGCTGCTGCTGCTTCCAAAATCTCGTACAAAAATAGATCAGTATGTCCTTCTGGCAGTCTCAAAAATTTTGAAGAGTCTTCTGCAAATTCCTCTTTTGTGGCTTGGTTTCAACAGAAACAGGCAATCCCCAATGCCAAGACTTGTGCCAAATTCAGAGACGCGCAAAGTTTGTATTCGCTTTCCTTGGAATTACTATTCGGAATCCGTTCCGTTTCCATCCTCTTTGTTAGGACCTGTTTACATTTTCTTCTTTTTTGTCCATAGGAAATGCATTGGCAGTGCAAACAAAAAGTAGATATCATGAACCACCACCCTCCTCCCCCCTCAAATATCAAGTGATCACCTCAGCATTTCAAAAGGGTCTCCCGAGATGTTATCTGCATGCACAGGATTCCACTGTCATGTTGGGGTACACCTTAAGAACCACATTTTTATTTTCGTCGAAGAATAAGATACTAAGAGAAGACATTTTGTCGGGAACGCAGCAAGGCTCGGGAATGCCCGGGACGACTCCGACGGCTCTCACTATGCTTTGGATGGTGGCATGGTTGGATGGCTTCAAGGCCTGCAAGAGAAAGATACAGCAGAAAATGTAACTGCACCTGTGTTAGAATGGACCCACGTACTCTAGAACAAAACTGTTCATTTGAAGAAGGGTCCTGTGGAGGTCCCACAGCTGACTAGCTGTAAAATCTGTCTTCTGCTCATTCCATTTCTAGTCGCTACCCTAGCCGCCCAGAGCCAGCAGCAGGGAACGCGAATGTGGTCTGGTCGTTTTGGCCACTGGATGCGAGTGTCGCTCCACTGCTTTCAGCTCGAGCGTCCTGCTGGGGACAGGGTGTCGGGCTCTCTGTGGGACGTGCCTTCCCAGCAAAGCACCCAGGCAGCAGACCTTGCAGCAAGGTGTACCTGTAGGTCGAGGTAGTCTCTTCTGAGTGAATTAAGTTACACGTGGTCTGCAATTTAGCCATAAAACTTGTCAGCTGAGAGGGAGGCAGACAACACGCTAGCAGGCTGAGTCATTAGAGGAGCAACAGAAAGGTAACTCGTAGGCTGGGAAGTTTGACTGGTGGAACGTGGCCGCATCGGAAACGCAAAAGCGGATAACATGCGTACAGATGAGAGAACGGAATTTATGCCACAATGCCAATTGTTCCGATTTGCTCCCGTGCAACGTCAGGTTGCCTTGCTCATTCTTCCATGCCAAATCACTTCTCATCTGCAATATACATCATCAGTGACATCGCTGAGTAACAGAGCCCCCCAAATCCCACGTCAGTTGTACCTTGTGTTAAGATGACGTTTTTCTCCAAAGGACAAAGTTTCCTGGATTTATACTCATGCAAATAAGAACATGCTCTGGTTTGACATGAACAAAAAGCGAATCTGACCAGTGAGATAACTATTTGTTCACAAAGCCAGAGTATATTAATACACTCATAAAAATAAAAATGAACATATTCACAGAAATGAATATTACTGAGTTTTCCCTCTGAACCCCCAAACCCTTCCAAATCCAAGTCCCTGTACAAAAGATAGGCAAGTATGAAAAATGCACAAGGTGCAGTTTTTAGCAAAAGACTTGTTTTTTTAAAAGAGAAACTTAAACAATGCGTTTTAGAGCTCCTTTTACATGTCGAAGCTGGGAATCACACAGTTCAATAATGCTTGGTCAGACGCCACTGAGAAATACATAGAAGATGATCATTCGGGCCAAATGCGCAACTGGCAGTTTTGCTGCGACGAGAGACGATCTGCTTTTGGAAAAATCAGTCCTAAGGGCTAGATACCCACCTACCTGAGGTGCAAGTCTTAATGACCTTGCGTGCAAAAAGCACAAGAGTAACGCTGAGATTCTGGACCATGCTATCGTTTGTGTAGCATATTAGTATGTTTAGGAGCAACCGCTTCCAATTCTGCTGGCAATACCCATGGATGTCTAACGTGTCCCTCCTTATGGCAACGTAGCTCATGACTAATGCCAGCTGTATTTTCCTTCCTTCTCATGGAGATAGCTGTTCCTCGAATTCCAACAGAAATGGATCAGAATGGACTTTTTCCATATCACGCTGTTGAAACTAGTCTCAATAGAGAACTGGAACCATTTGACACAGAATTGAAAAGGAGTCACTGGGGAGCATTCAGCTATTCTTCAGGTACGTGTCAGACACAATTGGAATGTTTTTTCTTCTTCTCATGAGGAACCTATTTCACCTGCAGTAAGGCTGAGCAACAAAGGGTGCCAGACCCATGCATCCTTTGCTTTTGTTTACCCTCTGAGAAACTCAGATTTTTTTCAAGTATATGTAGGATCCAAGTCCCTTTTAAACGCGGACGTCTTACAGAGCCTGATCTTTTTCTCCCGTTGCTGTTTGAGTTTACTGTCATATCTTATCAGATGATTGAGATGCCGGGGAGCGGCGATATGCTGATTAAAATACCAACGCAAAGCTCATTGCACCATCCGCTGTAGGTTTCCCAGCATGGTTACGAAGACATGACTCACCATCTAGGTAGCTGATCTCAAGAAAGACATTTCTGTTCGTTTCTTTGCATGTTTTGCTTTCAAGAGTACCTATACTCCTCAGCAGTAGTTGATAGGGATTTAAAAAAAAGTCTTAGATTAGTATACAATTCAGCTATCTGTATCATTTCTGCCCACAAAAAGAAATGAAAGCTCCAGTGGCATCCAGGCTTGTTGTCTTAATCAGCTGCAGTGCAGCATTCTCCACAAAAATAACTGGGAGCTAAAAGAGATCTCCTAAGCCTGCTGATCACACATCAAAACGTAAAATATCAGTTGAGACCCTGCTTCCCATTGCCAGTAGTACTGGAATTAAAAACAGGTCTCCGAATATGTCGTGTTAAAGTCTCTTCGGAAACCCTTCCCTTTGCATACAGAATCTGTACCGCTAAACTGTACAGAAGTGATTTCAAGCATTGCCTCAGCTACCAGTGGGAACAGCCCGGATACACCCTGTCATTGCATGATAAAAGAAGTACCTCTGTTTGGCACGGGTATCACGCTACAGAACATCCTCTGTACTCATTTGAAGTCTGTCCTGAATACGCTGCCCCTGGCCCTCAAGGCGCACTCTTGAGGATAATCAGCTTTGGCATAGCTCTGCTTCTGCCAGTGGGAATTTAACTGTGAGCGGAGTAAAATCCGAAGGCGTGCGCTTCTCAGAAAACCGGAATCCCCCTCGGAGTACCGAGCTGGCGTAACGCCCTGCACAAGGGGGGTGAGTTAGGCCATTATGGCCTGTGGGCTGCCTACGCTCCGGCCAGCACATGGTCACGAAAAGCAGGCAGAGATTTTCTTTTAGGAGGGGAGAAGAAGGGGAGGCCGAGAGGAGCGGTGGGAAGAAAAAATGCTGAAGAGACTCCAAACTGCCAAACCTGTGAATGAGTCCAGCTGTGGCTCAGGCTGCACCTGCTGAGCTGCACGCATCCTTGGGAGACCTGCTGCCCTGCTGAATTTCATTAGAGATGTATTATGAGCAGGGCAAATGAGCTTTCATTCCTGACCTGGGAGAGGGTCTGCCCGGCCCGTATGCTCTGCAGCATGATGCAAGCCTGACACGTGTGGGTCTGACAGCAGTCAACTGAAATCGGGGAAAGGATAAGACCAGAAAATTTGGAGGTGGAGGGTGGCCGGGGTGCAGTGGGAGGGCAGTGGGGGCAAGAGGCACATCTGTTCTCACTTACACAACAGGTTGTCAACCTTAGGAGCTCACCCTCAGCAAGGGAACATTATATACCCAGAGGCACAGATTAGTTTCTTATTGCCTGATGGTTGTAGTATCATTTTGCAAATACGGTCTTATTAGTAGCACCAGATATTGTGCATGGCTCAAGAAAAACACACTGCTCTAGAAGACACTCGCTTCACCTTTTTATATAATTTAGCTTTTAATTCTCTTTGGAAAACAAGATCATTTTGGGTTTTGTGATTAAAAGAAGCACGCAACAGAAACAATTTGAATTCCAACAGAGACAGAACTCTACCAACTGCTTTCAGGGAACCAGGCTTACGATGGATTTCAGTAACCGGCTCTCTTAACGAACTAGCATTCCCCGCAGTACACGGCAGCAAATATTCAGCCTCACAGTGTCTATGTAACTACAATGCTCTGCTGCTGTAATTCTTCACCCAACCCAGAGAGTTTCACACAGAAAGGCTGAATAGGCCTTTTAGTAGGAATTCGTAGAAGAGAACTGGTGTCTTGCTTATGGCCCTGCAGGCTTGCGCTACAGGCTTAGTTCATGGCAATCAGACCTTCTGCTTCATGTCAGCAAAGTCATTTGAACGCTGTGCTTTATTTGCCTACCCATCTCTTGTGCTTATTTCTCACCTTTTTTCTACCCTGAGCTTTTTCCAGGGCAGGGACCACTTCCCATTGTGTGTGCGTGCCTATCCCACGCAAAGCAGAGGGGTGAAGAGAATGAGGAAGAACGCTCCTTTCAGAGTGCTAGACTTAGCTGCGTGATAATAGCAGCCAATACTGCAAGTGTACTTATTTGAGAAGATGGGACTCAACTATGACATCTCAGCGGCTGACGGTACTATCTGCAGGAAAGCAGAACCCGAATCTGGCAGAAAAAAATTTGGCTCTGGATGTTAGAAAATCTTCCGATGCGCAGTGTAATATCTCAGGGGAATTACCCGAAGGCGGACAACTCATAGACAAAGCTGGAATTCCTCTTTCACCCAAGCAATACCTGTTAACTACCCTTCAGCTGTGTGCACCGTTCGTACCTGTCTCTCGTGCCTCAGAGTGTCAAACCTTAGTTTAAACTTCGATTAAACTGCATTTTGCCTCTTCAGAACCGCTGGCACTAAACTCATCTCAGGATTTTTTACTTGCAGGAGCATTTGTACAGCTCATAGTGTTTCTTTCCAGAGATTTGAAGTTACTCTGGGAATTAAGCTCTGAGGTTATGGAGCACGTTCGGGATTTTCTGGTTGCAGGTGCTAACAAAGGCTCTGCGTAAGGAATGGGAACCTTGTTATTAGAGCGCTTCTTAATCATTACTCTGCTTTTTGTTTCTAAGAGTTTCTTCATCTCCATAAAGGTACATTACGCTTTTTGCTGCTGGAGAATCAGTGTTCTCAAAGCCTCACCTCGACTCTTAAAGAGAGACTTACTTTCTGTCTTAAATTTGCTATTTCCCATCAGCTCTTGGCAGGACACAATTTCAGTCGGAGCGAGGAGACACCAGTAACAAAGGCTTCTAAAACCACTATATCCAAAACTGTTCTTGAGAAAGCCTTGTTTGCTCTTGAGCGTGCACATTATTAAGCAATCTGAGATCCAGACTCTTCTACAGGCAAAGGGAGGTTGTTCCCAGTCTCTCTACATTGGGTGTCGGCTAACCCTGAAAGATACGCTATGTATTGACTATTACAAGAAGGCTTTTCTGCCTCAGAAGGTAGAAACCTATTTTGCATGTCTGACAAACATTTAAAAAAAACCCAAAACAAACAAACAAACAGACATTTAGTGACAGGGTTGAAATGGTTATTCTCTAGCAAGTGCTAGATCCTGGAGTTAATCAGCACCTCAACTATTATTTACTCCTTTGAGAGCCGAAAGAGCCAGACCCGATAACCTTAGGAAACAGCCACCTAAACACTTTTGGACTTACGACAAGACGCCTTCAAGCCTTTGTAAGAAGCTGCTACAACTTTCTCTTTTTTTTTTTTCCTATCATCAGAAATACAGAGAAACTTGACTGAAATTGTCCCCCAGAAGAATCACCGATCGTCCGATGTGCGCTTGACTCTTTGCTTCGTTTCTTTTGTAATGCTGATGGTAGCCCACAGCAGGCATCTCATTTTAAGTGAAGCATATTTTTAGGTGCCAGGATCAGCTGCACCAGAGACACTTTATTTTTTTGTACTCCTTTGAATTGGAGTACTTAAGTCTTCAGGTTTAAGTATCATACACCATTTTCTCCTAAACAAAAATCAAAGCGATGTTTTTTAATACTAAAGCTGCAACTGGGAATGCTACCCCAGTGTTAAGCAGAGGGATCCAGCGGGCATTCTTCTGTGCCCTTAAAGTTAAAATTGTAAGAAGTCCAGGTCTGGTGTTTTTAAAATTTCTAACCTGTATGCTAAGTTACTGGTTTGACAGACCACAGTTCCCATCAACAATAAAGTAAAACACCCAATGCAATGTAGTAAAAGGTCGACTCTTATCTCTTCCTGTTCCCTTTCATTTTTCCTTTTGATCCAAAACCTGAAAGCACAGCACTGCAGTTGGAAGTAGTCAGGTAAGTCATCTATTCTGTGTAAGAGACACGTGTGCCTGCCTCAGCTTGCTTCCTCCAGGTTCCATCCCCTTTGGTACATTTCTCCACCTGTCATATTCAAAGGGTGACTCCCTTGGGTCCTTCAGCCACTGAAACACCACATAAATTTTGGAACTAACTGCTAAGGCTTCAATGTGGCAGGAATACAGACTCTTGAACGAGAGGTTACAGCGATACCAAAGCCTTACCTTTACTGACACTTCCTGTAGGAATTTTTTGCACGTACCCCTCATTTTAGGCCAGCCTCAAATACCACATCCTACTTTCAGGTTTCAGTAGACTGCGGGGGGGTCCATGCTGCTAATTATGATATCAGGCATTTGATTTTAAGGAGCTGAGTTCATCCACCTAAGTCACAGGGCTAGGAGCACATCACCCTTTCTTGCTACTCACATGCAACAATCTCATTAAAAACAAGAGGATACTTCAGAAATCAGTTGCCCAGGATCCACTGCTTTTGGAACCACTTGGTCTGTTACAGAAGTGATTCATTTCACTCTTTTGCTCACACTTAGAGTGCTCCAAACCACTCCTAGAGGCTCCACAGAGTCCCTCTGTCATGGTGACAGTTATGCCTCATGAGGCACACGTTTCTTCCTAGAGCGTGCTGTGCTGACTGACCCCAACGTAGATCGGGCAGCAGAGACTCCTTCGAGGCATAACGGCAACTGTTCAATAAGCGATTTTCTGGATCTGGCTTGCATTATGTTTATTAAACAGGTTAATAACAAGGTCACACATCATAAGCCCTATTTTTGGCAATTTGGAAATGTTTTATGGCAATTTGGGTTCTGGACAAAAAACTAATACCATGTAATATTTTTTTTTAATTACCTTTACAAGCCTGTCTTTTCACTAGCTGCTACTCCTTGCAGCACGAGACAAAGATATTGCTTATTTACTAGATCCGAACAAGTAACAGCTGACCAGCTGCCTTCCACTGACACAGGAAAGAAAATGCACGGTTTACAGTAAGACACAGTGCAAAAGAATCAATAAGGACCATACCTTTGGAATCGGGAACTGGCATTCCCCTGAGCAGTAATAGGCGTCGAAGGATTTCGGGGAAATAATCCACTCACTCCAGCCAATGTCTGCAAAATCCACCTTGAGATAACGCCGGGCGCAATACCTTGGCTCGTTCCACTGCTTCCTCCTCGCCTTCTTCAGCGTTTGCTCATCGAACTGGAGAGTCTGGCTCTTCTGGTGAGAATTCTTCCTCTGCTTTTTCTTACTCTTTGCCCTCTCTGCTAGCTGTGGCTGGAAGGTTTTGTAGGGTTTTCTGTCTTCCCATCTCTCGTCCTCATTGTACTGGTACTCAGCTCCTGGAAGCTCATTATTCTGCAAAGGCAGCAGGATGTTTGTGGAGCGTTTTCGCCGCCGCTTGCCAAGGCTGCCCCTCATGTGGTTTTCTGGCCTGGGAAAGACCCTCGCCAGAGGATGACGGTGCCCTTGCAAACTAGAGACAACACTCTCGGGCTCTGAAATAGCAGAATCATTGGCATAAATCAGGATGTAGGGTTCATAGCGAGAAGGTGCCCTTTTCCAGGGGTGATGGCTGGTCAGATCCATTTTGACACTGATCAGGAGTTCATTCTTTCGTTTTGCTTCATGCAGGAGCTGAGTGATATCCTTCCACTGCCAGGACAGGACATCCGGGTAAGCAGCGGAGACATTTATCGGGAAATGTCCCAAGCTCTGAGTCTGGTTCCCAACAGAAGGAAAGGTCCAAACTGAGAGATGTATCTGAATTTCAGGTTTCCTGTGCCCATGACGAGAACAGCCTCTGGATTGGGAACAGTTCCACTTAGCATGCAGCAGATCACCAATATAATAGTACACCGAAGCTGACAAGATGTTTTCAGACTCAGTGAGTGAAGTCAAATTAAAAACATATGCCTCCTGGCTTTCAGGGCTCCCTAGAAGAAGAAATACCAAGATAAAATTACAAGCATTTCAAAATACTATAGAGAAAGGACCGAGCGCATCGCTTTCTAGGTCATCCATTAAGGTCACAGTAAATTTTCACGTGGTGCTGTGGGAACAGGCTTAGGCCGTTATTCAGAAAAATAACCAAGCTAGCAAATCGCTGTAAATCACACACTTTCAATCTGGTTTCATCGTAATACCTACCTCCATCCAGAAATACTTGCAAATTTCCTACTGCTTCTCTGACTTCAGGAAACAAACTAGGTCACAGGAACACAGCTCGATAACAGATGCACCCAAGACTTTATCTATCATCCAGAAGGCTGAGGTATGCAGTGGTAAGGTTTTGCTCTTTTGTCTTCCCCTTTCTGTACCATTTCCAACTCCCTCCCTCTCAAAATGCACTTAGGTGACTGTGGCTGCCCGGTCCTGAATTGTCTTTCTTTGTCCAAGACAATCAGGGCATCAAAGGGTCATCAATGGCACTGAAGCAGGCCTTAGCCCAGACCTAGCTGAAGCTGGAGAAAGGCTCCCACTGGCTTCACTAGCCACAAGATTGTCTGTAAACTTCCATTATCTCCTTGAGCCACGGCCACAGTTGGCACAGAAAGATTTGCTTTGCTACTGGCAGAGGCTGAATGTTAGGGCGGGGAAGAGGAAAAGCCTGGATTCAAAGGGGGCATGATTCTCACTGTTGCCACAGGCTTTCAAGTGTATTGCCAAGTAAGCCACTTAAGCTCTAATTGCCAAGCCATTCAATGCAAAAAAAAAAACCTAGTTCGTTCGTGTAAGCCTTCCACTCTGTTCCACTGGGATCCGGGCCTCTCCTACATGACAGAGACTTTGGGGCCTCGGTGGCATTTACTCTTAGCTTCTAAAGATGCCAAAGAGACTATTAAAAAGGGACTCAAAATCATATACCATTTGGTACAGCTACCTATGTACACCAGGATGCAAACCAGGTAAGCAAACATAGAAAGCACTACATAGTTCAAAAACTAAAGAAAAAGACAAACTGACATCCTGTGTCACAAAGGATCTTTCCTCTCAATATTAACCATTTCTCCATTACAATAAGACCAGTTTCTTGGTCCCTGAAGTGCCAGTGCCCTCTGCAAGTGCAGCTGGGTCTTCATGACCCAGAGCCCTTCACAACGGCAAGGTTAGAGTTGGGCACAGAAGGAAATAGGAAGTTATTGACAACAGCCTTGCACACACGGAAGGGATGTGGCTCGCCTGTTAAAGACGGGGGGTGAAGAAACACCAGGACACAATCACTGGTTAATCATTTTTAAGGTTTGGATGCCAGCTCTGGAGGAAGAGACGATTCACATTTATAAGGAGCTGAAGACACACAAGCTGGTCTGGCAGCCTCTTGGCTAATTCGGACGCTAATCACAACCAAGCCCCAGATTGCTTCAGTTACACTGGGTAAATTCAGTCATTTCACCTAGGACATTTAATCAATTTTCATGCCAGCCAGAGTTAGAAACTATTTACTAGTATAGGTAAAAGTAGGTGGACAGAACTAGAGCAACCCCAGTAAACAAAAGAAAGCCAACCCAAACTGTGTTGGGTGTTTTTTTGGGGGTGGGGGTGTCAGCAAAATGCACCCAGTTGCCTCTGTGCAGAGAGAAACAAGCTAAGGACAGCCCTTCTTTGTGGTCAGGATGTTACTGTACCGGTGAGGAGGGATGCGGGGAACAGTGGGGTTTCTGCAGCTGTGAAATTAGAGAAGACAACCTAACCACAGGTAACTTGCACACACCCAGAGGTGCACTCCAAACACAGGCCCCTCTGTGGTAACAGACGGCTGACTGCTTTAGTCCCCTGTAGGGCGCAACAGAAGGGCTTAGGGGAAAGGTTTAATTTCTGTTTTAAAATTTCCCGCTTGGACTGCAGTTACAGCTGTCCTTCAGAGTGGGAGGAATATAGATCCAAATGTTAGGGTGCTATTGAAAGCTATAAAACCAGGCTATATGCAAAAGTCAAATAGAGTAAAGCAAAGGTATGGGTCTGCAGCCCCCCAAAAGGCTGGAACCAACCCAACGCATTAGGAAAACAAGGAATCACGGAGTTAAATGCTTCTTTGACATCATGGCACGTCAAGACCCTCTCTGGAGGCTGAGGAGAAGTTATAGTTTACAGAATTTTACAGGAGTTTTGCTCCTTTTTTAAAATTTGATTTTTATTCCAAACAATGACAAGCATAGAGATGCCCACAGACTAGGGAAGACCAGCCCCCAGCTTTCACCCTCAAAACCCTGTAGTAAGTCCCCTGCCCAAGCTAGCAAAAACATCATTTCCGGTACTGATTTTTCAATGATTTTGACAGCTTTATGTTCTGGGTGACATTCTATGCTTCCAGGCTGCGACATCCCAACTGCTAATGCCATTCAGACAAGTCCAGCAAGAGACTTTTATATATCCCTCTGCCTCCCCATCCCCACCCCAACAATCTAAGTGGCCTCTTCTTCTGAATACTCATCAATATTCTGACCGATTCATTAAAAAAGCAGGAACCGGTCTCACTAGAAAGACAGAACCCTTCTCCCCAATATATCGTATGCACTGCCTCATGAAATTAGGGGAAAAAACCAACATACACTTTTCTCAGAGAGACAGAGGGGAAAAAGGCCAAATCATTCACAGACGACACCCTTGTTTACACAATTGGCACAACCTGACGGCGGATCACATAGGTACGTACCCAATAGCTGAGAACTAACGTACCAAACCCATCCAATTTCTAGCTATTACTTATGGCAGGGAACCGGGGAACTAGATTTTCTTGGAATTCGATCCTACTTTTAACTCCTCAAGCCAAAACTGTTTGTTACATTTGTACTAAGCACACATGAGGAGCTGACCTCTGCTTCGTTTGTAATCACTAATATAATAAGGCTAATATGTAATTTGGCAGAGCATTAGAGTGCATCAGTCTCGGAAACACAAATTTATGATGTTTCATGAGCGCCTGTTAAAAAAGTTACTATTTGAATCACCACTGTATGTTGAATGACAAGTTTTGATTTTAATTTTTAATAAGAATTCCACTTACCAAATACTGCCTGTTCTAAATTGGCAAATTGTAGTGGAACACGAAACAAGCTGCTTTTGTTTATAAAGAAACCTCAGATGGCGTGAAGTGGACACAGGAGGAATATATAGTATTGCTTAAAAACAAAACTCAAGAAGCCATTAACTCAGGAAGCATTTAACTTTGCACTCAAGTCTAAGTCCTTGCAGTAGGTGGTGCTGTTTTCTCAGTGAATGACCTCCGAGCTCAAACAGCTCTGAAGAGCTTTCGGATCGTTCAGCCCGCAAAATCATCTTGAAACGAGTTACTAGTGGCCAGCACGGATGCCTACGGATCTGCTGGCCCTCGGCTCCAAAACCCGACCGCGTGACCTGGGTTTCTGTCACAACTTAGTAACGCTACGTCAAATATAACTGTTGCGTGACAGCGATACCTGACTCAGATCAGAGTCTGAGCTCTGTGACAAGACCTTGAAGGTCTCAAAGGCAAAAAGACCTCCTTGCAACAAAGCCCTCTGTTGGTCTAGAAGAAAAAAGTCAGCTCTGCAGGTGAAAAAGTAAAACACAGGCCCAGAAACCTACACCCTGGAAGGTCACAGCATCACAACAGCATTTTTCTTATGTTTTCAATATCAAACAACAACAGTGAAAACAGCAGCTTTGCAGCAGCTTTCTTCCTGCCAGCTGCCCAGACAAGAAATGGTCTGTTGAAGACACAGATAAGGATCCGATGCTGAAATACAGCCCTTCAGAGGGATGCTGGACAGTCCCCATCTGCCTGGGCTGGGTCTTTGGATACAGTAGCGGTGGGAAGATCTTATGAGCCCTGGGTGTCCCTGCACTGCAGGCAGCTGCTGCAGCAAACTCACCGTTGGGTCTACCACCCTGCTGCCCGGTGAGACTCTGTCTGCTATCTCTGAGCACCTGTACTTTGTAAACGTCACACTCATTTGCAGCAGCATACAATACAATTCAGTGGCAACTCAGTATTATTTGACCAGCAGTAACTTCCCCGGCTCCCAGCTCTGCAAGCAGCAGATTTCTATCTGAGCACCACTACTTGAGCTAAATCTTTTAGTTCTGCCTTATATGAAGTGAGTTCTGCTAACTCAGCTTTGCTCTTTAGTACAAAATAGGAAGTGCAGAAGACTTCTCAGCAACAAAGCACGTAAGGAGATTTAAGAAGGAAACGAGCAAAGGAAAAATATGTTCAATGGAGCTATATGGAAGGAATACACTGTTGCCTTCCAGATACTCTGAGGCCAGATTTTAATGGCAATCTCTGCTCCCCTTCAAGGGATCACCCTAAGTTGCTGCCAGCCTGATGAGGAATTCTGAAGACTAAGCTCCGCAAGACTGAGCTCTTTTGCAATGCAATAGGTAAGACATTGGAACCGCAATAGGTAAGACATCACTGCACTGTTAGTATCACTGGCTTCTACCGTGCAGAGCTTTGGAGTGGCAGCCACAAGCTGGGCCTAAAGGTACTTGACAAGGAGAGCCTCACGCTGTATTCACGTAGAACCTAACTTGGAAGGTACATGCAGTTAAACTACAGATTTATTGTCCTCCTCAGCCCATATGCAAGTCATTATTCACTCGTGCGCTCTCCCCTCGCTCGAATGAAACCCAGACCCCAGTAGCACCGTGGCAAAGCCTGTACTGGGCCAGCGTCACTTCCCCAGTCTGCTACACAAGCGACAACAGAGCTCTCCGGGCTGGCTGGGAGAGGGGAAGTACAGTCTCTCCAAGCCTAAAGCAGAAAAGCCTTACTCCATCACGCAGGTGGCTGCCACCCAGACGCCAAGTCAGGGCGCACGTGACTCGCTGTTCAGGGTATAAGAGATGCCAGCTTATTTACTGATAGCTCAGAGCAGAAAGCAACCCAGCTCACAGCACTACAGCTGAAGTACTTGTACCCGCTGAACCTTCAGATGCACGGCCCGTGCTTCCTCACCTTCCTGCAAAAACCCACAGCTCTACAGGTTGCCTGTTACTGGCATTAAAAAGGCAGTAGGTCTGTGGAGACTGACATCAGCGGCACGAACATATTAATGTTTCAGGGAGCATTTCCAGGCATCAATAAGCTGCAACAAGTCTGCTAACATGTGGCATGTTTACCTTTATAGAGGATGCACTGACATTTTTATGGACTGCCAAGTCTATCCCATGGGTGAAAAAGGACGCAGTAACGAGGACTATTTAGTTACGTAGTCATCATTAGCCATCATTTAAATTAGATACTAAAGCAGTGCCCTTGCGCCAGTGCACAGTTAAGAATGTATCAGTGTTTCCATTGTAAAACTTTGTTTTCGTGGTTTCAGAGCCCAGCTACAGAAGTTCACTCAGGGCTGGAAATGGGAACACGTTCTGGAACAGGAACACAAATTTGAAAGCCGGATTTCTTCCTTTGTCCCACCTTTGTTCTTACTTGATTGCTGCTTCCCCCTTACAAAGTTGAGTATTTTGCAAAAGACAAATATAGGATCCAGTTCTCTCTCTTTAAAGAGCATAGGACTTGGCGCCAAAATGGTTTTAGTAATTCTTTTAGCAAAGCATGTAAGGTCACAGCAGCTAGTAACTTGATATAAAAAAGTCCACCATTCTGATTAAAGCTATCAGCTACTTAAGTAAAGAACTTCAAGATGCAGTGATGCTGCATGCTCAGGATCTTACCCACACGCGGATTTTATGATATGAGAACCCCAAATATGCACACTGCACATCGTAAATGTGCTGCACAGTGGGCAAATGATCTCTCTTCTAGGTATTTTAAGCACGAAGACCACAGCAGGTCTGAAAACTAAACACAATACCAAACTCAAGGCTAGCATAAGCTAAACAAGTAAGGAGGTTGCATCAATGACGTACATAAATCTGGGAAAGGGAAGACGAAAAGCCGGCTCTGCTCCTGCTCACAGTCATGATTAATTCCACTTCAGCTGGTGGCAGTGGGTCGGCTGTGTGAACAACAAATGGTGCAGAGTCTGTCCCCTTGACGCCAGAGCTCTTCACGTGGGAAGCGACATGCTCTAGAAACCGTGACCAGCTGGGGACCGTGAACACAGGACATCCTCATGCATGACCGCACAGTGAGACAGGTGGTAACAGATGCCAGAAAATTAAAATTCTGGATGTGGTCCCGTGAGGCCAAACCTACAGATCCTGCCCCTTTGCCTTAGAGAAGGTTTGCAGATTTGGGGCCAGCCTGCCCAAATCACAGCTTAACGGTTTTCAAGTTCCTTCTGCCTAAAAACTACCAGGATGCTGCTGTTTACATTTTATTTACAGGGGTACGCCAAAAAAACCCAAAGCCAAACCAAAAAACCAAACCCCAACCAGAAAACCAACCAAAAAACCCCCCACGCTCTCACCATCTCCTGCCTGAATGTTCTTAAAGCTCTCGTTACAAAAGACCCTTAACGTTACTAGAGCTCAAAGAGGCTAGAATTTGTCCCGTACTGTTTTCTGCAGGCCGATGTCAGCTAGTGACTAGCTGGCTTCCCTGTGCAGCACCTGGCCTCTCCTGTTTGCGTGGGCATTTCATACCACAACAAAGGAAAGAAAGGCGTTTTGAAAAGGAGGGGAACATAGTTCTTAAACCACAGGAATTAGCCTAGGGGCAGGTGTAATACCTAAAATTACTTGAAATTCAGTCAATAAAAAATAGTTTAAAGTAATTTCTGACTGTATAGCTTTACTATAACATCATTAGAGGGACCCTCCAACTAAAGTCAAGTTTTTTAAATGACTCATTTGCAAGACATGTTCCTTTAGCGATGCTATTATTAAAAGTGCTTTCAAAAGCAAACTGAAAGCCTTGCGCTTGAGGCTTTTATCTTTCCGTTCCCTTTTATTTATTCTGTGCTGGATCTTTCCTCCAGATCCCGTGCCTCAGAAGTTGCAGATCAGCGCACCTCTACGGGAAGCACTGAAAGGAAGCAGATGTATATCAGCTGGAGGTCTGGTCATTCAGCCGTTTCTCTAATTGGCAAGAGAAAAGAATGGTCAACGAGTGCAGAAACTGATGCACGCACTCCACTGTAGGTTACGAGCACGCTTGCCAGAATTGTCAGAGTCTTTGGCTGTAACTCACCTATCAGCTGACCTTGTTCCTAGCTCTCCTTCGAGAGTCACAAGGGACGGAAAACCACTCACTGTTGTGGTACCCGCAGGTGAAGAACCGCAAAGGGCTCTGTCTTAGGACTTTTGCTGAAGCAGACCTCTCTGTGAGGCTTGGCCCAAGCAAGACAATGGCCTGCCAGTGTCACCCCAGAAACATCCCACAACGATGACACAGCTGCCACAGAAATCACGGGCTGAACATCCTTTGACTCAAATACATAGAAATTAATTAGAGCAGTTAAGTCAATGACAGAGAGCAGTGCTGGAATGTAACTAGATATTACCATGAATGATGTACATCCTGACTTCACTCATAATGGATTTTCAGCTTTGTCACAGGCATCGGAGGTGCCTTTTTCGAGTGACTCAAACTGAACAATTACATTTTGAGATAATTTAGCAAGCTTAATGAAAAACAAGTTTGCCTGATTAGGAGATCACATGAACATTCATCAAAATCGAAGGCCAAAACCCCCCAGCCCAAACAACAAACCACTAAAAATCCAGCCTAGTCACGAAATCTGGTGCGCAAGAGATTTCAGGGCTCCATTGCACGGAAACTTCAGAGGTGCCCATGCAGGGCTGAAGCTCTCGTCCTATCCCCTCAGAGGACTGAGCCACGGAAAGAGAATCTTGCATTTAACAGTTGTTAAGATGCTTCTTTTGCTTTGTTCTTTCTTGCTGGCTGCGCATTGCAAGACTCTATCTACCATATACAACACCACTTGTCTTGGGACGAGAAACAGAGATGACTTTCAACAAATACTACCAGTTCTTGGTCTCATCACACAACACGCTACCTTACAGGGTCTCAAAAATTTGTCTGGCCAGTTAGCTGGGAGATCCGGGAAAGGCCCTTCCTGTGTGCTGCACAAGATCCAGAAGACCACCAAGGGAAAAGCGAGGACAGCGAGATTTCACAGCTGCATTTGCGAGCTGCATTTCAGAAAAGAAAGTTTCGCTCCTGAAAATACACGATTAAATTGCAAATTGTATGTTTTAACTGCAAATGAAATCACTAAAGACTTCCTTCAAGGCCTCTTGCTGTAGATGCAGGAGAAATGGGCAGATTCTTAGGGAAGTCCTGCTCATCTGTACCGGGTCAGGCCGAGATGGAGTTTATTTCCCCCACAGCAGCCCTCACAGTGCTGTGCTTTGTATCGGTAGCTAGGAAGGCATTGGTAACACACCAGTGTTTTGGCTACCGCTGAGCAGCGCCGGCACAGCATCAAGGCTGTCTCTCCAGCATTTCCCACCTCGTCAGTAAGCTGGGGGTGGGCAAGATCCTGGGAGGCGGCACAGCTGGGAGAGCTGACCCAAACCGACCAAAGGTATATTCCATACCATATGACATCATGCTCAGCAATAAAAGCTTCGAGAAAGGAGAAGGAAGTGGGGGCATTCGTTATTTATGACGTTTGCCTTCTGGAGGAAGCCCTACGCGTACTGAAGCCCTGCTTCCCAGGAAGTGGCTGGACAGCTCCTGCTGATGGGAAGTAAAGAATAGATCTTTTGTCTTCCTTTTGCTTCCACGCATGGCCTTTGCTTTTCCTTTTAGTAAACTGCTTTTAGCTTTGACACACGACTTCTTTTCTTCCATCTCATCGTTCTCCCCCTCCTGTCCTGCTGAGGAGGGGAGCGATAGAGCGGCTTGGAGGCACCTGCCGTCCAGCCAGGGTCAACCCCACCACATCACCACAGACAAAAAGCTGTCTCCTGAAGCGGCTGGCAACAGGGACGGTAAAACGTGCTGAAGGAGTAATGGCAGCATAGTTTATTGATTTAACTGATGCAGCCACATTAAGGACAAGGGGAAGCCTGTGGGAGACTGAAATTTGCAGCCTAGGGGTGCAACAGTCAGAGCAGAGGGTCTGGAAACAAACTACCTCAAAAGGGAAATACTGTTGATGTGCCATTTCCATTGCAGGGTTGGCCAGGCAGGCGGGCGCAAGGAAGAAGTCAGAAACCAGAAAATGCCTTTTCACTCCCCTCATCGCCCCAAGGAACATTTGATCTAAGGGGTAAGGCACTTCTCTGCCATCAATGACCACACAAAACAAGCTGCTTTTTCCTATGGCAAGTGAAAGGCAACAGGTACCTGGTTAAATATTTTGCATAATTACTTATAAAAGTGTCATAGAACTTATAATCCACTTCGGCACTTGAGCTGTGAAAGTATTGGAGGAGGAGGAAAGGGATTACCAAACAGTGTGTTTATGGGACTGCTGCCACCCAATGTCAAATGAGTGTACAAATACAGTCAGAAAGACCACAGAGATGGGATTTCAACCAAAGGCCTTCTGGGTTTAGAACAATAAATATCTTTAATCAGATATGCTTAAAAGAGCAAATATCACACTGTTGGGATTATGCCTACTCACCTTTGTTTGTTTGTTTTGTTATACCTTCCCCCCTTTCAGCGAAGAAACTGCTTATTTCAGAACAAAGTGACATGTGTTAGATTTTATATTACAAAAAATGGTCACGTTAGAAAGACAAGCGAGCTCTTCTGTAGGAGCAGCAACCGGGGAGTGCCAGCTTTTCATCCTCCAAACCCAGGGTATTTATGCCTCTAGCCCCTAAAGCCTCTCTTGTGGACAGAAATACTTGCAGCAACATATGATGGAGAGCATTTGTAGGGCTGAGTCCAAAGACGCCAAAACCATTCAATCATTCATGGTATTTGATCTCTGTGCAGAGCTATCCTATAATAGACATTGCTGCCTTTGAAGAAGTAGTAATGACTCGCAAAGAAACGTCAGGGAAGTCTGGCACCCAGCTCTCAGTTTTCCGGGCGAGGAAGGAATCAATGCAGGTCACTAAAACTCCCAGGCAATGCTCAGTTTTACTGGTAGATGCTTGTCCATTGAAAAGCTGCTGGGTCAATCCACTAGTGCAATGAAAAATGAGCCTGGCAAATCGGGCTGCTATGTATGGCATGACAGTTGTCATACATCAGCAAGTTTTTGGGACGCAGTGGACTGAGGGTCACATTTGGGTCCTGGCATTTCTGTTTAGCCCTTGCAGAGGTCAGATGCACAAAAAGCAGAACAGCGGAGTCGCCAAGAGCTCGCCATCTTCCCTTTCTGCTAGGACCCAGTCCTTTTGGGACTCTGCCATGTTAAATACACACCCCTCTTTTTGAAAAATGACTTTACATTTTCATATATCTACCTGTGCATGCTCTTCTGTGAAGACAGAGAGATCTACGCGCCACTGCCAAAGAGGCCGTATTTACCACGCACAAATTATGCTTCATCTGAACTCGCCTGCCACTGCCCCTAATTGCCTGTACTGTCACCAACGTCTCAAAACCGGTACTCTGTAGACAGTCTGAAGGGTTGCCAAACCACACTATTGCTGTATCACATGCAAATCAGCACTTGGTTTTAACAGAAGCTACACGTGCAAAACGCCGATAAAAGGAGACTCCAGAGAGGATATGTTAATTACTCTACTTCCCTCATATGGTACTCAGATATCATACGGCAGAGACGCTGCTATACAGAGTTAAAGGGATAAACCAGTAATTAAAATATAGGAGACACCGTAAACATTATATCCTAAAACACATGACTATCGCTGCAGGAAGCATTACTTTTCTGATCTTTTTGTCAACTTCTCCCCACATCAGGCTCCCCAGGCACTGAAAAAGACGCGCTGCTCTAGGGGACTGCTGCCGCGCAGGGCTGGCCCTGTTCCCCTGTTTGCAGGGGTACGAACGGGCCGTTACCCAACTGCAGCCTATTCGCCTGGGTGAGCCTGCCCAGCGGCCACGGCCCCCCGGCCCAGACCCCTGCGCTGCGCTGCCCGCGGCGGGGCCGCGCCCGCAGCCGGGGCTGCAGCCCGGGAGAGGAGCCCTGCCGCGCCGCGCCCCCCCTAGCCCCGCACCGCCGCGCCCCGCCCAGCCCCGCACCGCGCCGATCCCCCCCGCCCCGCCGGGCTCTGCGGGCGGGGGCGGCTGCCGGCGCCGCCCTCGCTAGGGGCTCGCACGGCCGAGGGGCCGCGGGCGGCTCGCGGGGTGTGTGCGGGGCCGGGGTGCGGGTCCCCGCAGCGCAGCGCACCCCCCGCACTCACCTGCTGCCAGCGGCCGGAAGCCGCGCACCGTGTTGCCCTGGCGGAGACGCAGCCCGGGCAGCGCCGGCGGGTCCCGGGGCCGCGCCGCCGCCCGCCCCCCGCGACCGCCGTTGTAGTGGTCGTAGAGCCGCAGCATGTGCTCCGAGACCCCGTCCGCCGGCTGCAGCCGCTCCGGCCGCCGCCGCTCGTCCGGCTCCCGCCGCTGCCCCACGCCATAGTCACCTGCCGCGGCCCCGGCCCGGCCGCCCCGCACTCCTCCCGGCGCCGCTCGCCGCCGCAGCCCGGCCCAGCGAGCCTTCGGCGCGTCCCCCGGCGCCAGGCACAGGCAGCCCCAGCCCAGGCACAGGCACAGCACCCAGCGGGCCGGCGCCGCCATCCTGCCCCTCCGACCCGGCTGGGCGGGCTCCGGGGTCCCCTTCGTCCCGGCGGCCCCGTCCAGCGGGCGGGCGAGACCGAGGCCCCCAACGAAGTTTGCTCCGGCCAGATGTAACCCCCGGCGGCGACGGGAGCGGAGGGGGATGCGCGTAAAATCGCAGACAGGGTTTCCTCGTCTTTAGCGGGGAGGAAATAAAAAAGAAAAAAAAAAAAAAAAAAAAGGCAAAAAGGAAGAAAAGCGGGCTGAAGGAAAGCGCCACGGTATAAACCGCCCGTGCGTCCCGGCGCTGGCAGCGAAGGCGGTTATCCCCCCTTGCTGTGCAGGTTGTTTTTGGCGAGAGCCGGAGGTGTTGCTCGCTCCCTGCGGCGGCGGGTGCCGGCGCAGCCCGGGTGAGTTTCGGTGCGGTGCGCGCCTGTGTGCGTGTGCGAGTGGGAGCCCCGGTGCCGGTCTGTGTCATCAGCAGCCAATCGCACCGCCTTCTCGGGCGGCTCCCGCTGCAAGAGGCAGCGCGAGGGGGAAACCAGCACCCAAGGGAAAGCGCGCACACGCACGCAGAGACAGAGGGAGACTCGACTCTGGGAATTCGATCCCTGGCACTGCCCGCGTCCCTGAGGTCAGCTGGGGAACAGGGTGGTGGGATGGTCCCCTTCCCTGTCTCTTCCAAAGGCAGTAAAATAACATGATCGCAATAAAACAAACATCACGAGTCAAAACGCACTCAGCCTTCTCCCCTTGAAAATCTCAAGGCTTGGCTGGACTCGGAGCACAGTCTGTGGCAGGCAGGTGGGAGGGATGCTAACCGGGCTGTGTTGGGGTTCAGCCCACCTCTCCCGAGGGCCAGCCACACTCAGTGGCACACTGCTTCCTCCTCTGTCACCCTCCAAGCCGCCCAGGGCTGGCAGAGGCGTCCCCAGCAGCCCCGAGCCCATGGGAAGGGACACGCACCACGCCCAGGTGAGAGGAAGGCAAGCCCTTTCAAGGACATAACCCTTCTGTGAGCTGCAGGGGATCGGGCAGGGAAATCCTGCACATCCAGACTCCTCCACTACAGAAAGGCACAGCAAGGTGTTCCTTGCTCGGCTGAGAGGATTTCACATGCCTCCTGCCTTTGCTGCTTTTCACCACCAAGAGACTTAGAAATGTCTCACCCTCCTTGCCAGCGCCACAGCATCAGACAACACCCCACGGGATAGGTAACGTTGTCCCTTCCAAAATACGCTTTGCAACACAAAGGGTGCCTTACCTCGCTCAAATGGTGGCGGGAAACACTGGGGGGTGGAAGAGAAGCCTCCTTGCATTTTCACAGTTTATAAATACGTTGGTTCACAAGAATGTCTTTGTTTCTAACCTGAAGAAAGGAAATAAGAAAACTGGCTTGCAGATTAGCACATAGAGCTTAGCACACATTATTTCCAGCATGGGGCATTCTCATTTTCTATGGGCTACAGAAAGCGTATCATTATCAAGCGCTAAGTATAACAGTAAAATACATCATGTATCGGAGGATGAACTTGCCTTTCAAATTCCACTGAATTTGGGATCAGTAACAAATATGGTTATGCAGTTTTAACAAGTCCATCCGTAACTACAAGACGCAAGTGCCTACTGGCAGGTAGGAAGGAAAGAGAAGATTTGCAATAGCAGAGTAATGATTTTTATGTGCTTCTACACTTGAGAGCTCAAATACAACTCATGACAGTGTCCTATTTTCAAGCGGTTTTGAGGTACGAAATTTGCACTATGCACCTAAAAATATTAACCGTATATGTACAAACACACACAATTTCAATATTAATGCTAACAGTAAGGTTAATTACACTTTTCACTTCTCTGCGTAAGAACCTTATATTAGTGCAATCAATATACAACCTGCACAAGTGAACGTTCATAATTACAACATTAAAGCGTGATCGATGTTTTGGACACAAATAATAAAGCCTATGCAGATCTCTGCTGGAAGAAAACAAAATTATTTGAATGGACAGCTAAAAAATTCAGTGCAAGCAGCAATCTCTGGCTTATATCCGTGGCAGAACTGACACTCCCAAAGGAGAATCTTTAGGCAACTGAAATACTGGAATTGCTATTTCAACTTCAGTCGTTGTCTTCTCTACTGGTGAGAGATGCGACTTAAAAAAACACAACGACACACGACAACTCTTTAAATAAAACAAGGATAACTGAATCCTCTTTTTAAACCTACAGCACCAAGCAATTGGCCATAAGAATGTGATGTTTTGCATATCCAACACACCTCCCAGACTGCAGCTGACTCTTGAGATCGGGCCACTGTAAATGAAGAACGACTTTGGTTAAAAAAAAAAAAAAAAAAAAAAAGATAAATACTCAAGAGACAGCACGGATCTAACACCATACTCAAGCAAAGGAGGATCAGACAAGAACTCACTTAAGTTCAACATGGAAGCTCAAGCACCCTATTGCTGAGCTTTTATTTAAAACCTTTTAAGTGTTAGCAAAAAGCCCTTCTTTATGCAAAGTTAATTTAGAATTTGTCTCCCAGAGCCTTGCCCTGCCACTTGACTGCAGTTATTTAAGTTAAGTGTCTAAAACAGAAAGTTAGCCCTATACAATCCTATTACAGCCAGTGAGGAGAGACGAAGAGGACACTTGGTGTGAGGCAGAGAGAAGTGACTTCTTGGGTCACTAGGTGCCTTCTCTGAATCCCCCTTCTTAGAAGGCCGTTGCAGTTTTTTGAGTGCGCTGCAGAAGAACCATGGGGTTTAAAATACCCCTTGCCTTAGGGATTGTCCGTGTGACACAGCGGGACGCTCACTGCACTCAGTTCTGTGGCTCCCAAGGTTAAAACGATATCCTTAGCTCCAACTGGCCATGAGATTTCTGAACAACAGAGCACTGTGACTGAACGAAACGAGTACACGTAAGGAGTTACTCCTCATTAGTAAATAAAAACTGGCAAACTCTCAGACCTGACTTCTGAGATAATGGTGCTTTTGCACTTCCCTACTATTTCTTTTCCATTTTCTCCACAGAAGCGCCGCAAATCACTAGCGAGCGTATCATTGTTTGGAGAACAGAATATTGACCGTGTCCTGGAGACCTTACGGTTTAACCCTGCAGGTTTCAGAAGGTTGTGTGGATTTCCACGAGAAAGAAGAGGCCCCTGAAGCCCTATATATAACTGTACTGGTGCCACGTACAATGTCAAAGCTGTGTTCCCAGCCTTGACAGAGGGGCAGGATGCTTCCATTACTAATATCAGAGAGGCAGAGGCGCCCACAGACTCGCCCTCAAAACAACCGTTCGGACCGTAAACCTTTTTAACTGCAAGCATCAGTGAATGCCACTGAAACCACCCCTTCCTCTTGCAGATGCAGTATTTCTAACTGGGAGGCACACTCTGCTTTTTGGCTTTGGTAAAAGAATCTGAAAGATCAAATTCAATAGGTTATTTAGATCATGGTCAGATTCCAGCTGCTTCTACAACCCTATAATAATGTGTTTGCATATAGCCTTTACGGCACAGGGCAGGAAGGGGAAAGAAGTAATTCACAAATGGACTGGGCATCGCTGTAACAGGGAAAGGACATGCTGTGATAATGTCCAGGCTGCCTAGGTCACCCAGCACTGTTAGACTGAACGCCTGGTGAAAGGACTGTGCAACCAGCATTGCCAAACATGGCTGCGTTACACTGCTGCCCTACCCAATCTCAATAGGAAACGGAGGGAAAAGGATCCAGACCAGTTAAACAGATCAAGAACATTCAGAATGGGACACTGACTTCCATTTAATTTTTCTCTAAATTCTCCATTAATGAGTGATAGCTCAATGACTTGTTATCTCTGCGCTTTTTTTGGGTGGAGATATTAATACGTGTGAGCTTGCTTTGCATCTTTCAGTGTTGTACCGTTTCTAACTTGCAGCAAGCAAGCCCTGAATCAGCGTTAGCTTGCTGGGGCTGTGGTAGGAGGGGAGGGGACTCTAAGCTTTACCGCCTCCCACAGCCATGCCAGAGCACAATACAGACAAGCGGGGAAGTTCCTTCAGGTACCCTGCCAAACAGGGGAGTAGCTGCTCCCCCCAGCTTTGCAGCAGAGAGCTCCCCTCCCTGCAGGTAATCCTCCCCCTCTTTACATTGCTCTCATGAGGCACTGAGGGGCAGATGACATTGAAGAATCTGCCCTTGTTCTGGTCTTTAGTGACCGTTTTCACAGCGGATAAATTATTCCCTTATGCAATATTCCTGTCCCCATGAAACCCAGCAGGACGGTTTAACACTCATATCAGTATAAGCAGAGTCCAGGCTTGTCATTCCACCTGCTCCCTCGTGCATGCTAAAATTGCTCCATAATTCGACTAATAATAAATATCAGGCTAACCACACAGCACTTCAGCAATGTACTATGCAAAACCAGAGCTTACCCTGAACTGAAAGGAGTATCTCTCTTTTTGGGGTGGTTTAATCTTCATGACCCCTCTTTTCTGTACGCTTTCTGCTGTGGTTGACCAACAAGAAACCAGCTAATCCCAGCTGCCATGGTCATTTTGGTGGCATGACTGCCTCGGAACCGGGAACTGTCCCAGTATTACTGACTGAGACAGCATTACTGTTTCTGTCAGGACAATGCACGCCCAGTAAGTGTGCTACAGATGTAAGCGTGGCCAGTGATGCTGCACTGAAAGCTCCCAGTCCATTTCAACACCCTCAGGTCTCACCGTTCTGTGTAAGAAAGAGACTGAAACATGCAGTCTGCTGGTTCTGATCTAGCAAGCAAACCATGTTTTGGCAGGAAGAAGCTGTGCTTAATTGAAACTAAGCAGCTGATAATCCACGAGGGTGATTTTTTTAATCCATCTTCTTATTGCAGGTTTTGAAGCACATATTAAATGTGCACTCAGCACCACGCAGAAAATACTCCTGGCTACGAGCTTGCGTTGTGACTCTTAGTTCACACAGCCAGCACTCAGCAAATATGCAAGGAAGTACCAGGTTTCAGCGACAAGTCAAGTTATTATTCAAGTGGAGTAAGATTGATTCCCCCCTCAAGCTTCTCTGAACTACTACAGCATAAGTGCAGGGCGATGTGCCAAATTGGGAGTGAGCGGACCTGCTATTCTCAACCACTTCAGGTACTTCTGGAATTTTAACAGGGGACCACCACAAGCACTCACTATTATGAATGCTGCATATTTGTGGAGATTAAGACACCTAGCTTTAGGTGTCTTTTCTAGCCGGGTGTCCACGACGCCCTTCTCATTAATGCGAGGAGATGGATCTGAAGAGCTCTTCACCTCACTCAACAGTAGGCTTTTAGTCAGCCAGTTTGCTGTCTGTGCAACTGCAAAGACCCTCTTGGAGCTGTACCGCTGGGACTTTCAACTTCAGAGGATGGAACAATGGTCCTGAGTTAGATCGTGAGCCCCCCCAGATGATTCTGTAGCCTTCCTCTTCAGGGGCATCCAGGTGAATACGTGGCAAAGAGGCTCTCCAGATTAGTGCCCACTTTTGAAAATACACATCTTGGCACACAAACAGCAGTCCCTGCCTCTGAAAACAGTATCTGAACTTGATGATTGTGGGGAGAAAATCTTTCATCAACTGATGAATATTCATCGCTACTGGTTCGCACACTTAATGGCCTTTGATGAGTTGGCAGAAGCAACTCTGCTACCCTCTCAGCTATGGTTTGTCTTCTTTCTATCTATCAATGTTTACTGCTAAGACATGGATGTATTAAAACACCGAGAGGTAGGCAAAGGGATTTGGAAAAGTGAGAAAATGGTTTCATTTCAAATGCAATATTTTGGTTGAAATAAACCACAGTTGGTTAGTTTGGAATCTGATTATGTCCCCATCTGAAATTCTCCACGGGCATCTTCTCAGCTCAAGTTTCTTTAACATTTTACAAACAGCAACAAGGGCTACGGAAAGAACCTGTGGTTTGGTTTTCAGTAGATATTTTGACACTGGCGCTGCTTCCAGAATGGAAATGTAGTGCTGCAGTTTTTCTTAATATACTCTGCGGCCTGAGTCCTGCTCCAAGTGCAGCAGATGGGTGCTCTAGCCTGGTTGCACTGATTGGCCAAGTTTCATAGGGCCAATATACTTAATAACACAGCAAAGTCAGCATTTACTGATACATTTTACTACTGCGCTTCATTCTCTGACAAAATTAATATGCATTTTAATCGCGGCAGCAATTTCATGTGCTTCCAGTGTAGCGCTCTTTCAAAAAGTAAATGGCGAGCTCCTTGAAAGAGACTCCACTAGCTCTGTTTTGGAAAGAAGGAAGAAATAGGATGGCCGTGGTGCTGCTCTGACATTTTAATCTTTTCTACCAAAATGGCCAAATGAAAAGGTCAGATCTGAATCTCCTCCCACAATAACAGGAGGTCCAGACTCCGTTTCACCCAGTATGACCTCAGGCTATGCAACGGATCACCGAGTATCAGAACCTAATCACTGTCGCCTGTTGGTGTAAAGCAGCTCCTGAACAGCTCAACCATGCCCTGGTACAGGAAAGACCAGGGGCTGCAGGGGTGCAGGGGGAAAAAAGGCTCCTCCGCCGGATCCTTCACAGCTACACAGTCAAGAGGAGGTGTACCAACAGTCGAGGACCAGAGAGTCTCACTTCAGTCTCTGGGAAAATCATGGAGCGCGTCCTCTCGGGACACATTTTGGGGCATGCAAGGCAGAAGAAAGTGACTGGGAACAGTCAGCCCGGATTTGCCACAGGCAAATCACGCCCGGCCGACCTGACTGCTTTTTGTGATAAACTGACTGGACTTGCAGATCAGGGAGACCAGTGGATGACATTTACCTCGCCTTTAGCCAGGGTTTTACCACCACCTCTGACAAAATCACCATATCCGAGTGAGGACACTACCGTCTGGATGGCTGAAAAACTACTAAAATGATCAGGCTCAGAGAGGTGACGTTAACAGGACAGACTCCACTTGGAGGCCAGTAATAAGTGGACAGCTGCAGGAGACTACCGCACCTCTCGGTGACTGACTGAGGCTAAAGCTTGTGTTTGCTTTGTCTCAATACGCAGTGAAATCTGCATACTGAGGTCTTTTCTTTGGGCCAGACCCTCGGCAGACACAAACTACAGGGCTTTATTGATTTCAGTGTTACATGCACAGCCAAGATTCACCCTCTTATAGTAGCCGTGCTTAAAAGATTGACGGTGTTTTTTTTTCCACGACTCTTAAGAAGATGCTTACTCGCTAAGTAAACTAGTATGACTTCAGTGATTTAAGCTGTAATGATTTTCCTTCTGTACACTTTTGACTTAGCAAGTGCAAAAATTGTTAATAACAGTTCCTAAATTTAATGTCTCAGCTTTTCAGCTGTCAGCAGAACTGATCCCAATTACGCCTGAAGAGAAACTCAGGGGAATGAAACACCTGAACTTGTCCCTGAACATGGGTCCATCTGGTGACAGCTGACGTGCACGCTGATCGACGTTTTGAGTCTTCTACTGGTAAAGGCAAACCAAGTCATTTAGAATGCTAAGAAGGGTTAAAGAATCCACTTAGCCCTAACATCGATGCAACAGCAGTAAAAATGATTTGAGGAGAATGAGATCTAGTCTGAACTTGGTGCAGAAACACTCTACAGATTTTGCATTTTTAATGGAGATGACTGCTCTAGGCGTACCTGCTCAAGCAGGGAGGTTGGACAAGATTATCTCCAGACGTCCCTTCCAACCCCTACCATTCTGTGATTCTGTGAAATGCGGTGTTAATTTCTTATTTCCCCTCCTACTTTTTTCTGTCTTGGTGTGCCAAACGTAGCAGCTCAATGCCATAATCATCAAAGCAAGCGTGAAACAAAAGCTCACCTACCTTTCCTGTGTTTATAAAAACAAGGCAAACATTTCAGTATGATATACTGACAGGCTCCACATCTCAAAACACTGTCCAACTTCCTAAATCACTTCTTTGGAATATCCATATAAACTCATCTGCCTTTCTGCACAGCATACAAATCATTTTGGTATATATGTACAAATCAGGTCTTAGTCAGTCTGGAGGGCAGGTCTCTACACAAAACAGCTGCAGGGGCATGAACAGCTACAAAACATGCAGACAGACAAAAAGAATAACCATCCACATGGGACAAATTCTGCATACACACCGGTATGATTATGGAGTGACTCCATCCTTACCCAGTCCAGTCACTCTAGATTTCCATCTGCGGAGCTGTGATAAGAATTTGGACTGCTATAGAAAATCTGTAATTTTTTTTTTCCTTCTTGGCTCCCCCCTTCTATTAAGAAACAGGGAAAATGCAAAGAGGTCAAAAAACATTGCTCTAGAAGTAGGCAGCAAAGTCCAACTGGTGCGTACACGTGCACGCGTGTGAGTCTACGGATGCACTTGGAGGCAGATATTTAGGGCAAAATCAAACTGAAACTATCTAAAAATCCGGCTACGCATAAGACAGCCTGACTGCCTTTCTCCCCTGTAGTAATGCAAAGGTTCCTTGCCTTACAGCTGGGCAGGACTGGACTTTCCAAGCTGATCACCCACCTATACTTATTCTACGATGGTACTATAAGAAAGAGAGGGTCAGACGGTGCTTCTCATTTGTTCTTGTCTGCGTCAGGGAGCATAGGTTACCCGCAAGCATCAACCTTCCGAGCTACAGCCAGTGCAGCGCCAGGCGGGTCTGCAGATCCTGCCCCCTCCCTGCTGGGCTCCAGCAGCTCCTTGCTAGTGCAGCTCCATCCCAATCCACCACAGAGTCTCCGGTTTGTGACGCAACCTAGACTTTTTATTCCTTTGCCCTGGGCGTGCAATCTTAATTAAGTTTATTTAAATGATGAGCAACTCCTGTGCCATTGTCAGGGCCAGCCTCACCACCCTCCAGCAAGCCCTTTCAAAAGTGCTATTTAAAACCTCCACCAAAAACTTCCAGGTTTCCACTTTTTCAGAGCTTGCCATGCAATGCACATACCTGGTAACTTCACAGTTATTTGTTCCCTCCACACAAGCATTCGGAAGTCCTGGGGAAGAGGAAACCGCAAATACTCCTTCTGGGGGAAATGAAATAATTACGTATTTGCATAACAAAGAGATATTAGCCAAATCTGTTCAGCATGTGAAGGCCAGTCCCACACTTGCGCTGATTAGCTGCCTGGCTTTCAGGCTTTCCAGAATTTACTTACAAAAGCAATCTCTGCTGCTGCAGCTCCTCCATCCAGCTCTCCTCGCTGTCATCTGGCAAATACCCTCCTGCAGCTCCACCTCGGCTGGCTCACACCAGCCCTCCGCACCATCTGTTTGCCCGTCTCAGATGGGCTTCTGTGTATTCTGCTCTGGCAGGGCTCCCGCCACCTAGCCTTCGGGTCAATGACACCAGCTTTGTTCCCAGCAGCATGTCTCCAACCCCACATAGTCACCCTGACTCTTAGTAGACCCATAATCTCTGGCTAAGGTGTGTCATCCTGCCCCCCAGAAGCCATCACTCCAGAGAAACCTTGTCTAGTCTCACTGGATTCGCTCTTGTGACACAGTCAGCAGAAGCCTCCACAGTCAACTCCGAATGACCCACTTATCCTAAGCCAAATCATTCCTCTACATCCCTTATACACACACATTCCCACGTACAACACCGTGAAGTTCATAACCAGCACAGGAGAACACTAAACAGCACATCAGCCAGCAGCGCTTGGAATCGCACTACGCAAACCGAAAATCACTCTCCGCTTTTACTGGGGAACCAAGCGGTGCTTGCTCTCTTCGAACATCCTTGCCCTTGGTCTTAGAGATGTGTACAGAAAACCTTCCTTTTGCTAGGCAAGGTCACGGTGAGAAACTTGTACCAAGCCGCTCCTGTGCACAGCCACTACATATATCCATTATGCTCGCTTTTTTACGCTCACTTAGACTGGGTGTTTGCTCAGGTGGCCAGCATCAGCCTTCCTGATGAAGGTGCCTTCCCAGCATAATTTTTCCTCTAGGGCCCGGAGATCACATGTTTCTCTCATCACAGAGAACTTCTGCTGTGGGATCTGTAATAACTCTGCTTGGAGTTGAGCTGAAATAAAACATGCCTCTAGCAAACAATAGCCAAATAACGAGAGTGATGTTTTTTGTTCTTGTAAAGAGCGTATACTGCACACGGGGCTAATCTGCATGGCTTCAGTACATTCAGCACCTGTGTTTTTGTTTTCTTTGCAGTGGGAACAGTGGCTTGGCCTGCACTGCTTGTCCCTGCCTGCCTTGCAGAGAATTGCCCAAAGGTTTTCTTAATTTTTAATCTGATTTCTTTTCTGTATGTAGGGCGTTAGAGTTAATGGAGAATTTTTCCCTACAACCTCTTTCACTGATGGCCAAAAGAAGAACACCTAATGACCAAGCTGTATGCTGCTTGGGGATCCTGTTTTATACACGAGATAGGGGTCAGCTATTAAGGTGGCGGTACCATCCCCCATTTCCTTCTTTCAGCTTTGAAGATGCAGCTAGATTGGCAAGGCTGCTGCTGGAGTCACCAACTTAAGAGTTCACGAAGCGTTGTTGTGTTCACGAGCCGATACTTTACCGTACAGCTACCAAATTCACAAGTGGGGCTCAGTTACCGCCATTGCTGGGGTTCTCAGACACCTGGCCTTCCACGAAACCACTTCCAGTCAGAGAATGCAAGGCTGCCGATGCCTCTCCATAAAACCACACCTAACTCATCATTATTTCATTTCACAGAATATGAGAAGTTTCTAACTCCACCAAAGCATCCCATTGTGACAGTTAAGAATAAAGAACTTCAGATTGTGGCGGAAAATTACTTTTCTTTTCAACGCACTATATTTTGTATTAAACAATAACTCTTCTTGTGATTCTGCTTACAGCTCAGGACGGAGCTGTTCGGCACCAATCTCACACTACATTTGAGCTTCACTCTATTATGCAAAACAACAACAGCAGCAACAGTTCCGAACGTTGTTGCTAGACCAAAGATCCAGACTCCACATAAAAAGAACTATGATTTTGGCAGAGGAGGTAAAGAAACATAGAAGAATCCAAAACACATACAAGCTAATAAAAATCTGTAGACCGTAAACTCATGCATGCAGTTTAGACATGCTTGAAAAAAAAAAACAACACACAAACCCCGCCACTACTGGTATAAAATCTAAGGTTCTGGGGATCCCTTGCAAGGGTGCCCTTTCCCATCAATGCCTAAAATCAGAGATCTTACGGCAGCGTGCGAACTCTGTACCTGCAGTAAACGTCACGATCAGCGACAATACCAGAGTCCCTTTTCAGAACAGAATGGGGAAATTTCCATTCACCGTACGTTTATGGCAGGCAATAGTTCCGGGCTGGACAGTTTGCATTTGTTTCTGCTAAAAAGTCACAGAGCACAAGAACATATACAGGAAGCTTTCATGTGGTTATCAGTCCTTGAAAGCTTCTCTCTTGATTACCATATGTTTTGCAAGTCCACTTCGCCGTCTGTCTACCCAGGGCTGAACAGTGACAAGATGTTGGGAAAAACCACTGCTGACTTTCTAGGGAAACGGAGTCTCCAACAGCACTTCATTGCTTTTAGGCACTATCCTGTTTGTCTAAGAAAATTGGCCTCTTCTTTAAAATGCAAGTCAGATTATTACAGAAGCGTTTGGGGACAGATTTTCACTTACAGCAGAGGCTAGAGTTTCTTCCAGTTAGGACAGGCAAAGGACTACAACATGTAACTCGGGAGCTTTCGTTTACGATAACACTCTGGGGTCCTAGGTTTTGAACGTCAGAGAGACAGAACACCAGGAGATTAGCTCATACGCAAGGACGGGTGGGAAGAAATCACGTTAGTTTACCAAACAGCCCAAAATTCTGTGAATACCATCCTTTCGTTGCAGATATTACAGTTTACTTTTTGTCACAAGCGAGGTTTACTGACCAAGTCAGAAATAGCATGAAATTACAACTGCGTAGGAGGTCAGCGCCGACTGCAAAAGATGAGGCTTCCTACATCTACGGTCTTCCATTACCTATCCTTAGAGATATACAGTGCATTGGTGTGCTCACTGACCTGGAAATACATAAAGCTCACTCAGATCCAAACTTCCTTCCATTTTCCTGCACGTGTAGACAGTGGATTGTCCTAGACTTCCTGCTGTTCTTCTGAATCAAGAGTATTGATTAATAACATGAAAACAAAGATTAATTCGTGGAAATAACTTCTAAAGTTGAAAATCTATTTCTCTTAAGTTCTACTTCATGTTACTTATTTATTTGTTATGATTCTGAGATAATGTTCTCCAAACTCCAGGGACCACTTTCCAACTTAGGTTTTGTAACGTTACTTTAAAATCCGATTAGACTGAGAAGGAAAAATGACAATTCATTCGTCAATAAAAAAAACCTCATACCCTTTCCACCACTTGTTCCTTCTACCAGCCTTCGTGGTGAGGATTTCTCCCTCTCCAGTGTTCGAGAGGCAAAACCTAATGTTTTCAAAATGGCTCAGGAGTATTCATTTTCTTTTCTTGGGGTAAAAAAAAATATCCCAAATGCTAAGCTGTACTATAAAGGCCATTTTGTTTCAATGCTATAAAAATATTTGTGAGTCAATATCGAGCCCTTCCCTTGAGCTGCCTCAAGACACTGGGGCAGCAAAGCAAAGCTGAGTCAATGACAGAAGCCTGGTTTTCAGGTGAGATGCAAGGAACGATGGAAATCTTTATGTGTGGTACTGGCAAATGAGGGAAACACCCAGAAGCACCAAGGTCAGGAGGAGCCTGCCCTAACCGTGCAAGGTCTTCCCTCTGGAGACGTACCTACAGCCCTCTGCAAAATCAAAGCGTTACCACAGCCTTGGGCTTTTGTTCTTCCCGTTAATAGCCCTGGGAAGAGGCATCGTTCGTCTCTGCCCGTTTGTTCTCCGAGCAGGCTTTTACCTCGGTATTTCCATCCGCTTTGATGTGCAGGGCTCCAGCGAGCGCTGGGTTTCGCTGCCCGCAGCGGGCAGGGAGGCTCCTGCTGCCGGCCTTTGCTCCGTCTACACTAGGGGGCTCTGCCGACCCGGCTATGGAGGCAGCGGCCGGGGCTGGGCCGCGGAGGCTCGGCCTGACACGGCGAGCAGCCCTGCCGCGCTCGGGGCGCTCCCTCCGCAACCTGGCTGCGGCTCAGGGGCGAGAGACCTCACCTCCAGCTTGCGCCTCTGCTGCAAAAGCTTCAGGGTGCTATGGGTGAAGCGCTCTATATAAAAGCAAGGTGTTACAGTAAAAGATTTTATGGTATTTCAGAAATGGCAGAACTTCATAACATGGAAGGTTTTACGGGAGAGGAAACAAGGCTTCTAAGTCTCTCCCAAATTACTGAAGCTTTGAAGTAACAACTTTCACTTTGTAATTGTTGGAACACTCCCTCTCCTTGCAGTAAAGGGATCTTTAATGCGCCAACTGCTAAGACCGAGGCGCTCAGCCTTTTCCAAAGGGAACGTGCTCGTGATGAGGCTGGCAGATAAACCCCACCCTACGGTAAGCCCAGCAGCGCTGCTACCATCTTTTTTTCTTGTCTGAGTTGCCTCGCTTGTCCTTTTCAGAAATGCACAGTACTGAGGCCAGAGAATACCATTAAAATAATCCAGTCCCCTAAAGAATAAGGTCCGGGGGATTTTCTTCAGCCACCTTCTGCCTTTGTTTCCTCTGCCTTCGCCTCCACATCCTTTTTCTTTTATCTGTAATTATTGCTTTTGTTTCCTGCTAGGCCTCCCTGCTGCTTACCTTTATGCCATTTTCCACTTCTCCAGCAAGGAGACAGCTACGTTGGTGGTTATGCCAGCTGGGTCACGTAAGCACGGGCAACTTCTCCAGTTGCCCTGGGAATGGAAAAGAGTCCCTTGGGCCATTGCGTTGCTGCCCGAACTTCTGGCAAGTCGGTACTAGAACAGCAGCGCGAGCAGGAACGGATAAGAGGCGGCTTTCAAGGAACCACTAATGCCATCAAAATGCTGCAGATCACTCTACAATTACCAGTCAATTTGGTATCACTTCTCCCTGCTACCCTGTGAATGGCTTGGTCCGTGTTACATGGTGTTAGCTGCTCAACAGAAGTCCAGGCCTACCTAAAAAAAAAGAGTCTCCCAGGAAGAATTTAAAACATCCTGTTGCTGGGGAACTACGGGACAGTAGTTTCGTTGCTTTACCCCAGGAAAGAATTCAGCACCTGTGTCCCATCTGCCCTGCTGCCTTAGGAGTAGTGGGAAAAGTTGGGTCCAAACCTTCTGTCTTCCCTTTAGGTGCTTTTGTGACTGACATACCCCATGGACTTCACACAAGACAAACAAGGGGCCCAGATACATGGACTGTACAGACACTATGGAATCTTCCTTCCACTTTCCTCAAGGAGCGAAGCACAAACCAGCTCTAAACCAGTATAAAAATCCCGCTTCCTACCCCTGAACGCAAGACAAAGATCTTTCAACTGTTTATTTTTCTTCCAGATGACAAATAATTGCGAGAAGAGCCACATAGATGGACCTCAGGTCCCTCTTCTGACGATATGGTCATAGATAACAACATGGAGATAGAGATCGGTTTTAACAGGCGTCCGTGTTGTGTTGTCTCCTGGGTAGGCCTGAAACACAAAAGATGACAGAGACCCAGTCAGGAGAGGGAAAACACAGGGATTTTAATGTAGTGAGTTTTCTTCTTCTTCCCTTGTTACATAGATGCAACTAACTCTGAGGGTGGCGATTTCTTAGTGAAGATCCATGTCCCGGCACCAGGCAGTTCGTTCCTCCTGCAATGCTTTTAGCAGGTGCAAAGACAGCGATAGAGCTCTTTTAGCTAAATACAATTAGGAACAAGTGGACCATCGACTGGTCAAGGAGAAGGCCCGCTTGCAAAGATCAGGCAGCTGGCACTAAGTCTGTTCAAGCTGAACCCTGTGAGAGAGAACTCGTGCCAATTTCAGTTTGGCCCGTAGCAAGCACTCCTCAAAATCTCGTTCTCCATCAGTGAGTGTTACAGAAAAGCCAAAGCCAGATGGATGTCATGGGGACTCACAGCGCTGTGCCCTGCAACCTGTGGGGAGACACAATGCACAAGCACAAACGCTTCTTAAAGTGGCTCCTGGCACGCAAGGATCTTTCACATAGACACTAAAGAGCTCGTTATTTGTTACAGATGTTCTGCAGCTGCAGGAAGTTGGATTGGTGGCCCACTTTCAATGCAACCAAACACATTTTTAGGTATGCATTTTTGAATTTCTAACAAACCAATGCACTTATTTTGAAATGCACATAATTTGATATTTGGTACTGTTACTATTCATATGCGACCATCTTTCAGGGGAAGCACATCAAAGAAACCATCATCCTAGATCAGTTCAGCAGAAACCCAAACAAATTATTGCCCAGCTTAGTTCATGTTGGTTTTGAGAGTAACCAAAGCCTGGGTGTGTTTGTCACATCCAATCTAAATTCTAGGGACTTCAGTTGTAAAGTTTAAAAAAGCGCAGCTGGCATCAGAGGAACACAGTCGGTTTCTTACAGAGGGAAGCTGCCTATAACGTTATTAGCCATTCAACTTTCAACATGAAAGTTAAAATACCCACGGCAATTTAATCCAGCTTTCAACTACAGCCGAAAATGGGACGTCTGGGTATGACTCGAGCATTGGCTTTGTTTGGATCCAACTGCTATGTAAATAAACAGGAAAGACCAATCAACTTCAGCAATAACAGAATCAGAGCCATTTTTAGGTGAAAGCAAAGCATACATCTATGCTGTCAATCAGACACAGAGTCCACAACCTTCGTCCAGTTTATAGTGGTACCGAGGCACAAGTATCCTTTCTTTTATGCAGTTGCAAATCATTCTGAACCATTTACTCCGTGCTGGAGAAAGACACCTCTCCCCAAGAAGATGCACCTAGTGTCAAATTTCGCTTTTGTGAGGGACAGGGTTTAAAATCCACGTTTGACCCTTACGCCAGTGACAATCTCAATCTGCAACGAGAACTAAATGACCTTAACAGGGCCGCTTTCCTCACGACTTCTGCAATCTTTTGTATTAAGGAGGAAGAATAAGGACTGTGTGTGGTTGGGAAGGGAATTCTGCCAGTTTTGGTTCACCACTGCAAAAGTGCTGGGGTAGAGGATGGCCCACACTTCAGGATGCAGGAACTGATTCTGCTTTTTGGACTTGTTTGTGTTCAGCAGGCACTGCTAGGATTTGGGGTACTACAGTTCCTGCAAATTGCAGCTTTTTTGTGTCAAAGTAGCCTAATATTTATTTAATTTTATCCAATATTTATTTTTATCCACCTGCAGGCATGTCTCGCAATAGACACTTGATTTTTAAGAGGAGATAGGTACAGGGACCACCAGCCCCAGGATGTGTTGCCAATATTTTAGCAATTTTTCCTTTTAGCTAGAGGCGCACGTGTCGTCCTCTGAGTAAAACGCAGTGTCTTTCCACACCAGAGGTACCTGCTTATACTCTCCCATACTTCACTCTTCCCATCTCCCAGTCAGCTCCACTTTCCTCCTCAGCCCGTTCCCTCTGCCATGCCTCCCTCTCCTTAGCACTTCTCAGCAATTCAATCAATATGACATAGCCTCAGCCTGCAGCTTATCCTGGCAGGAATGGCATCAGTTTCTCATTCTGGTTGGAAGGATCACGGGCAGGGTATAAGAGAAACCCTGCGTCCGAAACCTTTTGGTTTTATCAGTTAGTTCAACTTCTGATTTTTGTCATCACAAGGGAAAGGCTTAGACACACTCAGTCGTACCCGAGGTAGGCTAACTTTACCCTGACACGGACCAGAGCAGCTGTGTTAACAAGGAGAACAGCACGTCTGAGTAAGCCTGAAATATTAGGTGTGTATTGATAAAGACACTATTTGCCATCGGACTCAACAGTTTAGCAGTCAAACTCCATCGCATAAAGAAAGCTTAGAATATTGGGCAGGGTGGGGTGGGGCAGGGTGGGGGAAGAGACATTTACCTTGGGATCCACATTTACTATCTTCCTATCACTTCTGTTCTTGAAGAGTAGTCCACAGGCGTTTTCTGCAATCACTTCGTAATTTGGGCTGGAATTTGAAGTGCTGACATTTCTATCCCAGTTGTAAAAGCTGTGAAAATGGGAAACAGAAATGCTGTACTTTTAATGGATGTCATTCTTCCAGCTTAAAGGGCAGATTCTGACCTCCTCATTCATGCTGAGTAGTTCCTGATTCCATAACAGCCCCTCTGAAAGCCAGACAGATTCACCAAGGAGCAGAAGTCTACTAAATATTTGAAAACCTGTCCAAATGCGGCCCTACGTATCTGATCTCTGGCAAACCGTAACTGAGGCCCCTTGCTGTCTCCTCATTCACTCAGCACTAGTGTTACTAAAAGACTTGGAGCCTGGGTTATAACTAGTGGGAAGTGGTAGTGCTTGAGAACTACTACTGTGACAGAAACAGCTCTGGAAACCACCTGAAAGTGCTTCCTGGACCACCACAGGTCTGCAGACCAGATGTGGGAACTGATGGTTTCCCCCTAGGATCTCACTGGGAGTCTCTTGCTACCTTACTGCTTTCCTTTCTCTTGTTTTTAATATAATTCTGGTAGTAAGGAGTTTTTGCAAGGCTCCTCATGGGCTGAACTCCAGCTCCCCAAGGAAAATCCCAGCTCCCCAGAGATCTGTATGTGTCAGCCTGGGATTAGTCCTGGAGCAAACCGCTCAATCAGGCTGACTGCGCTCGCGAGTTTCCAAAACGTCTGGCGCTGAACAAAATTCAAAAGGAATCAGTCGGCCACGTCAAATACAAAATGGACACAGGAGGGTTTCAGCAGTTCATCTGCCTTTCTCTCAGGTCAGAGGTGCTGGAATTTCCCGAGTCGTCTTACATTTCTGCTTTCGGACTTCTCAAACTGTTTATCACCTGACCTCAGGCCTTGTGGCCCTTGTACTTGCCACGGGGCCAACGAGCAGTCTGTCATTGGCACGCTCATTGTTCGGATTTGTTTAGAAATCTTCTCAGCTCAGACGTACCTACAAATTGGACAATGCCGTGGCGCTGCCGTGCGCACCTCGCTGGGACACTCATTTGATCCCTGAAGTGGCACACTGCATTTCTGCTGCTGATCAGATGAGTGTGTCTTTTGCAAAGGACGGAGGAGATGGAAGGAAGTCAGGAAATCACCCTGCGTCTAAGGAGGATTCAAGAAACATAGAGAACACCTTTTCATTTTCCTGCCTTCTGCAAAGATGCTCCATTCCAACTAGATACACGGTTCTGGTTTTCAGAGCGCCTTGGTTTCTTTCTCAGTTTGAAAGAGGGCAAAACGACAGGCCTCGCTGTTATGTATACCAAACCTTTTTATAGCCTGAACACCTCTGGTAGGAGCGGAGCAATGTGTAATGACTAGGAGATGAATTTACAATGCCCCTACAGAGTTCGTCCCGGCATCACGGAAGTCGGCAGGTGATTTGCCACTGAAGTCGACAGCCTTGGATTATAGCCAGATAACGTAAAATGGTGTGCTCAGCACAAAGTTATGTCCTTGAGCAAGCGAGTGAGTGCGAGTAGAAGCTGCCCTCTGGAACTCTGGGCAGCTGAATGCTTAGATGCCTACAGAAAATGAGCGGAAGGTGGGTGGACACAATTCATTTAGCCTAGTAGTAATAACTGTTTTGCTTTGATATGCTAATTGGTCACGTTAATTTGTCATCTATAAGATTATTTAATGTTCCTGAGTACCCACATTAAGTGGAAAACGGAAGATTTTTTCATTCACACTTTAAATCTAAGAATAAGAATATGCACAAACTCATATACAAATTAAATACACATATCCTTTAACTCTCTACTCGGTTACCAGATTTCGTTCTTACAGCTTTTCCCTCTCTCCGAGGACACAACCTGGTTAATGAATCCAATTGCACAAATAGATATTGTTTCTGCTAGAAAACCACTACCAGATTAGGAAGGGATTGCTCTACATTATCGCGGGGCGTGGGGAGATGTGTCTCTCTGCAAAGACTTCCCCACATTCATTAAAAAGAAATTACACATCTGAAGGCAGAAATTGTCAATTAGCTGTCGGATAATAACTTCCTGCATTTTGCCAAGTTTCCAACCCCACTTCTCCGATACTTCCCCATTTAAGCCAGTGAAGACAAGATCAGAGCTCAGACAGCCTTTCTGCTGGGAAATCAATGTCTGGTGCAAACAGTTTTGTTATGGACTCTTTCACTCCGTGACAGATAAGTTCCCATCATGTGCTCAGATGTCAGGCATAAATCCCAAGTCCACCGCCAAACAAAGCGAATCTCTCTGAAGCCTGTAGCGAGGGCTACGAGAACGGGGCAGTGGCCTGCGCAACTCTCCAGCTGCCTGCCCCCCCGTACAAGCCCCGAGCTTCTTGGCATTCCCATGTTCTCTAAAACAAAGACCAGCGCAGACAGCAAGACGGCGGCGGCTTTAACGAAGCCTAGATGTCTGGCCACAGAAGGACATTTCCCCTGCATACCTTTATTCGTGTTCTTCACGGAAAACTGACAACATCAAGAGATTAGAGTAAGCCTCACACCCACCTTCGGCAGGTAGGAGGAGAAGGGCTGCTCCATCTAGAGGACAGTGGTACTGGGAGGACAAAGTAACACATGCTAGCAGAAAATACTACTAACGCTCCTTTTACTGCCTAAAGAGGCAGGAGGTCAGAAGAACATTTTGATCAGAGGAGCAAGGGGTTGGAGAAGGCTCCTCTGGAGCCACCTCTCCCCTGCCAGTTACTGTTAAGGTGAAACCTGCTCACTGTCATCAGTGTATTCTGCCACGAGGCTGCTGCAAGAGACGGGGCTGGAAATCACGACCTAGGGAATCCCATCTCATCTGTGCTGCTTTCTCTACAATAAATAGTAAACTAAACTTCAGCAGTAAGTGCTTTTTAGGAGTTACTATAATCCCAATCTAATCAAACTGATTTCTGTTAGCAGAATCCCACGTGGCTTTAAATATTTAAATTACCCTGAGATGAAAACATGCTAACAGATGAACATGACCTAGAACGTGGCCAATGAAAAAAAATTCAGCATACATTTTTTTCTATTATTTTGTTTGATTACCATGTGTTTTGGAACAAATGTAGCTATTTCCAGCACGGCACTTAAGTACGTGGAGTATGAGAGACTTAGCAGTGCCCATAGTCCAGCTGCAGGAAGAATACACCTTGGGTTTTTTAAAAATTTTTTTTGTTTGTTTCTTTGTTTCTATGTTTTTTGTTTTGTTTTAGAAATTGACTTGTTCGTGCAGAGGTATATAACAAGTAGCACCCTGACTTTGAGAATACAGACTAAAGTATGTGAGGCGGGGTTTTTTTCCCATTCATCAGCTAATTCTGGTCTGAGCAGATTTTCATTCTGCAGGCAGGCAGGTGCCCTCCCAGAACACAGGAGTCTGAATAGAGGTTTTTGTACCCTTAAAGTTATCCTTTGGGTACCAAGATGGCAGCACATCAAAACACATGGTGCTTACAGAATGTCTTTAATCCAAAAATCTCTGGGTCCTTTTGTAAACACACATTAAACCGCTTGACATTCTTGTGAGATGTAAGGCAGGCTTTATTGCAGTGGCTGGGGGAACCAGGGCACAAAAAACGTTGGAGATTTTCCCCTGGGACACGTGGGCCGACGGCAGCGCGGCGAAGGGTCCCAACTGCCAGCTCCAGCCAGGAGATGGGTGCTTTGGTTGGAGTCCTGTGGCTGTTCACATTCAGGGAGCTGAAGAATCGTTTTCCTAGAGGCAAATCCTTGGCAAGATTACAAACTGGATTTTGATGCCTCAGTGTGTGATTGTCCCCCTTTTTCCCTTATTCCGCAGTGGGAAACGAGCTGTGACGGAAAAACTTACACAGCTTGTTCCAGGGGTTGAAATGCCACAGTGCATTGGGGCTGGACAGAACAGAGAGCGCCTCAGACGCTGAACGAACTGAGGGTTGCCCATCACCGTCTGACCAAGAGAAAAGAAGGTGTGCATCTGCAGGGTAAGGGCTTTGTTGTCCCAACTTACTATTTACTATTTAGATCAGCAAAATCAGGGAGACAGAACACAGTGTAAAGGTGTTTATGTCTGTGTTGGCCCCACCTTTGATCCCATGGGGTTAGATTATACTAACCCTATTCTTTCTTCCCCTCCGGATAAGGATTGGTTCCTTGATTCAGTTCTCTGCTTTTCTCTTCCCACCCACACATACACAAAGATAAAACCATTCCCTATAGCAGACTGGGACTTCAGTCAAAAACTAATTATAAACAATGATGGCTCAACAGCCTTCTTCAGTTTGTGGTTCTGTGAATTTGTGATGCAAACTATCTGGCTTCAGACCACCTCCTGGTAATTTACAGACCAGCTTGCTTTAGCTGGGCAGCGGCAGAAGGGTGCAGACAAGGGAGATAGTGGGATGCAGGACAACAAAGGAGACGAGAACCGGGAATAAAAAGAAGCACCAGTTTCTTTATCCTGGCATTCTCTTTCTTTCTGCCCTCCGGTAGGAGCGCACTGGTAATCATTCTAATGGGGGGAAGCTGGCATTCTGCATGCACTTGCCAAATACGACAAAGTAGAAACATACTTGGATGGGATTTGGCCCATCAGTCCTTCCACAGCCTCCTGGTGCAAACAAGGTCAATGCCTCAACGGGACGTGACACGATGTAATACAGCACATGTGACTGACTCCATGCCAACCGCTGTTTCATAACAAGATGCATGTCACAGACCTCTGGTTAAACAAGAACAAGCTACTTTTTCTACCTAAGAAATTTAAAAATGCTGAGTTTTGCTTTTCATCTTGAAGCAGCTTTGACTGAAATAATTGCGTTGATCGAATGACTGCCAGGGTAGGGTGAGACGTTGCGGTGCTTTGGAAAACCAAGGCAGTTCGATTTGTCCACAGCTATTGTGCGCAGTACCCATTTTGGTGATGTTTTTCCCTGCTTACCTGTGCTATATTGTCACTATTGAATTAAAACCCTGTAGCATTTAGCTGAACTCAAGTGGCTCATTATCTTGCAAACTGGTTGTAGATCAGGAGTAACTCCAGCGAACTCTTGTATAAAATTGGTAGGAATGAGCATGTGGCCCATATGACCAATTCATGCCTGCGTTTCCTAGAGGCAGTGGAAAAGCACAGTACCGCCTGCTGCACGTGCAGTTACAAAGCAGGAGTCACCACAGTAGATAGCGAGTGTCTGACACGTCCTCTTTATCCTGCTGGCACAGGGAGTAATGGGGATCTCTGCCTCTAATCTGTGGCCAAGCTTCCCTGCTCAGAACTGGCATGGTGACAGGATGTTAGCACTCCAGACAGAAATCATCTTTAAGACTGTTTTGGCCTTGCCTTTGCCATTTAGCTAATACGTAGCACGCTGCATTTCATTACTGAACTTGGGAAACGGCCCCATCGGCACCGGGTCAGCAATGACATTTCGTGGCTGCAAGGCAGTTCTACAGAAGACCGCTGTGCCAGCTCGCACTGGACATGGCTGAACCTAGCAGAGACGCAGCTTCGCCCTCTTGCTCAAATCTGGACAGCTCCTGCAGCAGCACTCGGCAGCCAGCACCAAACCCTCCTCTCTGCGGTTCCCGAACGCAGCCTTTCCTTTGCATCTCTCCCAAGCGACCATAGGAACCCTGAAATTCAGCTCAGGAGAGAATAGCAGCAAAGCTGCCACTGGCTGCAGAAGGGCTGATGCTCACCCCGTACGTTCAGCAAGCATAGGACAGGAACTAACATATCACTGCTCGTCATTGGGACTACAGCTACTTCATGGTGATGAAGCTTATGAATATCAAGAGTTTGAAAATACCTCCCTGAGCTGTTGACACCTCCTATTTTCTATGGTTTAGAAGCATTTTTTTCCCTTTTCCCTTCCTTTCCCTTTTTTTTTTTTTAAAAAAAACATAGGTGACACTTGGCAAGAAGAGCTCTGAAAGGAGCACATCCATGCTGATTGCCGTTCACTTGTGATTTCACAGCTAAAGGGTGAAAAACTCAACACGCCGTGGAAGGGCTGAGATCCTGACCTGGCACCAGAGGACCAGCGCTGCGAGGACTGGCAGACAGCCAAGCCCTCTGCACGAGAGACCCTGCCATGAAGACCGACGGTGAATGCCACGCACGGTGAGTGCAGGGGAGTGTCCAGTGGGGCGCAGGGACTGGCTTTAGGCCTGCTTTCATATAACATCATCACCGGCAAGCTGGAGCCACTCTGAGATCAGAAGGCTTGCAGAGCTCCTCTCGGCACTGGAACCCTTTGATCTTACCCTCTCCTCCTGATAACCCCCACAAACCACATGGCTGCTTCACCTCCTGCCTGGGATCTGCCTCTAGGATTGCCCATTTTTCCCTACATCAAGGAGGAAAAAGCAGTACGATATGCAAAAATGATGAGCACATGCAGCTTCCGTTGACCTGATGTAAAACTGTATGCCTGCTCAGCAAGCCTCACGTCAGCTCTTATGAGTTCCTGGGCATACCATGAAGGGCAATGCGCTGAAAGGGGGTGAAGATGAACGCAAGGTGGCTAATGGGAGCAGTACAACAGCAACGAGCTTCACTGAACTATAAACCCACAGTGCCTGGGAAACGTACAGCTAGAGTGGACAAGAGTATAACACAAATATATGAGCCCTATGATGTAGGCTAGAAGTGCCTCAAGGATGCTGTGTGTCCGACGCTTTCCTACTGCACGCAGCTCTTGCTGACGCAGTAACTAAATGGTGCATTTTGAGTTTATCACGGCTCGGCATATTTCTCAGTCAGAACAGCAGCAACAAAAAGAGGCCTTGGAAAGCAATTTTGTTACACAAGAGAGTTGGAATTCCCACAGCCAAAAGATGCTATCATCCTGCGATTCTGGTTTTCAGCCTCTTTCTTGACAGAATAATAAAACCCTCTAATCTTCGTATAAAATAGTCATTCTTATATTGAAAAACACAGTCCTATCCATGTTCTCAACTGCTGCCAGTGCACACCTCTCCTGCCTATCCCCTTTAACAGCTGCTGTATAGCTCATCTTGTTGGTCTAACAGCATCTAAAATGGTTAGATTTTCTTCCTCTGCTTCACACGTACATGCACAGAGCTGTTGAATGATTTGTTGCACAGAGCTTAACTCATCAGATAAGTTTTCTTCTGGTCATGAATTATCTATCAAAGATGACTTCAAATAAGCGTAACACAAAGAACACATGATACGCCCATCATCCTGTTACCTCACAAGCCATTGCGCTTCACCTTCAATCAAAACCCAAGGACTTCCATCAGGCCACATATTTCAGTCCTCATAATCTAGGTGCGTGCCTCAAGTTTGCTGCCTCAGGAGGATGCAATTAAAACAAACCTTTAACTGCTACATTACGCTTCCCTTTTAATTTACAACATTTAGGATTCTTCCTTCTTTCCAAACTCTCCTCACTTCTGGGCAGAACAGTTCTCTGTGGGTCCTTAACAAGTAGAAAGAAGTATTTAAAAAATAAGCAGGGAAAGAACGGACACTACCTACCCTGGCTTCCAGGACAGCAAGGCACAGATTTTAACAGTGTACCATCATTGACACGACGCTGCATATCGCTGACTGAATGTACCTTTGAGTGCAAAAGATTTCCTTTCCTTCACTGAGTTTGGACCGAGAACTACAAATGGGAGATTAAACAAAGAGAACCGCTACCCATTTTAAAAAAATACTTAGTATAACCTGCAAAATGCTTCTGCAAAACATCATCACGGAGAGACTTTGTTACTGCCTGTCTGGGATGACCCGTGTAATTCAGCTGGTTTCAGCATTTGGAAATTGAGCCGTTTCCTCAAACTCTAGCAGAACTTTCTATGACAGCTCTTGCTGCATATATTTATACTATATCTCCAGACATAGGACTGCTGCCATACACTGGAGTTTACAGAACTGATTTGCCTCTGCTGTACACTGCTATGTGCTTCTGTGCAAATAGTTACACAACAAAATGAGTCTTGCATCAGACAGAAAACACAAGGCGAAAGCGAAACCATTACCTGTGTCGCTCCAACTCTTAAACGCGCTCCCACTTCTGAGAGTTGTGTATCCTGGAAGCCCAGGCACTGCCAGACAGAGAATCGCGACTGGTGTCCCACAAACCAGCTGACGTCGTTTTCTTAACCACTGCCGAGGGGGCTTTTACCTGCCCTGCGTCGTGGCGTGCAATGCCCCGTCGCCGCCGGGCTGTGCCCGGGGCCCGCAGGAAGGCGCGGGTGGCTGCAGGCTGGGCGGTGCAAATGTCACGCCCAACCCGCCGGCACCTGAGCCGAGCTTGGGCCTTCCCTTCTGCAATTCACATTTGACACTTTTAATGAAAAACGTGCAATTGACCTCTCACATCTGCTAAAACAGATAACGAAATAGAAAAACGTTTCAGTGCAGGCCATAGTCTAAGAGCTCCAACTAGGAGATCCATCTGCTTTTGCTTTCAGGGGGTGTTAGCAGACACCGTCAGCGCCGGAGCGTTTAGAAATGTTTCTCGTAGACAAGATGTTTTTTGTGTAATCTGCTCAGCGCTCCCAGCGTTGTTTGAACTTCAGCTGGGTACACCTTTTGCATTTCAGGATGAAGGCTAAGATTAATAAGAAAAAGAGAAGAAATAAAAGCAATAAAAGGAAAATAAACTCAAGTCCTCAGGGTTATCGGCCCAATCCCAAGAAATTATGAAACTACCGTCAGGCTCCAGAAGTTGTGCAGTAATCACTCAAATGTATTATCTTATTAGGTCTCTCCATCTTTAAAGAATAAAACCACCCAACACATTAGGATTTACGGCCAACAAGAACTTTTACCTTGAAGCTACAACAAAGAAGATAAAGAGAGAGGCATGTAATTGCTGAAGGAACAACAGGACGAATAGTTTATACATATCATGCAATTAATAATCACCGAAGGCCTGCTGGAAGTTGCACATAGCCGATAGATCAACGAACAAAACCAGAGTCCCTGTTCTTTTGTGTACCAGTACACGGTGACTGTGATAGCAGTCAGCCAATCGAGTAATTTATTTTTTTCCTAATACGCCTTCTCAAAGCATCTTCAGATGGGAGCCAAAAAAATCCACCCTATAAAAATAAAAACCTCAGTCAAAGTTTCCCTCCTACCCAGGCCTCGAGTGTTAAAACAAAACCAAACCAACCAAATAAAGCGAGCGCCATTTACAAAAGCACGCACACACGTACGTCCCTGTTCCACACCAAGCGATGTGGCCAGCTAAGGCTCTAAACAACAGCCTCTGGAGAACAGGGGACCACAAGTCTTTCACTACTGTTTTACCGAAACGAGTTCCTCACCACGGCAGACAAGGGAGTATATAATGATCAGCACAGAGACGGGAGAAAAGATCACTGAGCCTTCCTCAGAGGAGAATCGAATCTTAGGGAAAGATTTATTACCTGATTATCTGAGGGGAATTTCTAGCAAAGGCCGACCTAGAAATTAAGAAAGGCATCACAGGACAGCATCTGTCTGTCTGGTTGTTACATAGGTTCACTTATTAGCTTTTATCTTCCATTAACGAAACACCAGCAAGATGAACAATTGCAGCCTTGTGCTATCATTCAACTAATTGCCTCAGGTGCCAAAGATGCAGGTATGTGCCAAGAGAGATTTCCAAAGCCTGACGGTTTCTCGTAGTAGGCGGGATGCATTGCAGGGAGCTTCCACTGGTTTTTCAAAATCCCTCCCGGGGCACCTGAGTACACCTTTAACACCTTTAAAAACATGACCTTCAGATGTGTGCCAAAGCTGCACTCAAAACAATGCTTAGGTGCTTTGTTGGATCAGAGTCATAATAAGGCACGATGAGCAGGAAGACCTGGAGGAACTAAATGGCAGCCAGACAGGTAGGGGAGCCGGTAAAGGAAATGTCAAAGCATTGCTGCCTATAGATTTGGATACGCGTATTTGTGGAGGTGGGCCAGCCTCTCCGACGTCCTCCCTTCTGAAGGAAGCAGGGTTAACATCCGTGAATAAATCAGCGTCTTGATCAAAGTTGGATTAAGCATCTAAGATGAAATGATGGATTTTTCTGAAGGCATGTATTAAAAGCATGCTTCATGTATGCATGTACCTCTCTGTCTTTCTTCCTGTGGTTTCTTTCAAAGGGTCGTCTTCCTTTCCAACTGTAATCTCCTTAGGGAAAGAGTCGAGCCCAGAAAGAATTCATCTATAAAACCATGTGCTAAAACTTCTAATTAGCAGCTGAACTGATGAAAAATAATACTTTTATGAAAGATGAACATTTCTTTTTCCCAGTATTTTACTTTAGTGGTGTGAGGTAAATCCAGGGGAGACAGCCAACCTTCAAGGCTTGGAAAGGATTCTTTCCTCCTTCCCAGACCTCACTAATGCAAATCCTTTGAAATCTGAATGGCTTGGGCACTGAGGGAATCCTCAGGGCAACCGGTCTGCTGAATGACCAAGGCTCCAATTTCCAAGCGGCCTGGGGACATTTAGATATATCTTTCCCACTGGATCTGGAAAACAGTACAAGGAATATCTCAGTCCCTGAGAAGTGCTCAGTTTCCCTCGCACCTTAGTCTACAAGACTGTGAAATTGCTGGATGCCACATCAGGCACCGCGGAGGCGCGGCACTGGCCTGCCTTGCTGTTTTCTGCAAGCTTTTGCATAACAAGTCTCATATCCATCAAACTTCATCAACTATACAACTATTCGGAAGACAAATTTTAAATATTCGGGCACATTTTCAAAATACTGCTCCACAGCTCCCTTCATCCCACTCACGCCTCCCCACCTCCTTTCTGCAAAACACTCGGGATTTTATCTGTATCACAGTGACCTCAGCTTTTAAATACACACAAATACAAGAAATGAGAATGCATCAGGAGTTTCCATCTCCAGCGACGTAACTTCCCTTCCTAGTGGCCAAAAGGTCAGCTTTTCAGGAAAGGACTACCCTGTCGTGAGGAAAAAGATCTTTGGTAGAGTCACTCTTAAGCTTACTAGATCCTAAGGGCTGTTGTAAAACACATCCTTAGAAAACCTCTTGATTACAAACTCTGGGTTCAGGGTGTAAAAATTGCTGGAAAATGGGCTTTGCAGTTTCCAGCTTGCCAATACTAGTTAAGAAAAAGATGTGTTTTGCTAGGATTTGGCAGGACCAGAGCGCCCACGGGACTGCTAAGTCTGGGGAGAATTACTGCTAGCTAGTAGTGTAAAAGTAACATCTTAAAAAGCAACTTACTTAGTTACTTAAAGAACAGTAGATTTAACTTCAGGCACCACATCTTGCAAACACTGGCCTTGGTATGATCCATTAGTTTCTTAGAGTTAAATGTTTGGTACAGGAAAAGGCAGTGCCTATTCTCTTTGCTGCTAAAAATTTGATACAATCCATTAGCACACACTTTTCAACTACCGTTGTGCCGCACAGCAACATAGAGCTTGAATGGCTCAACTCAACACAATTACTGAAAACAGATTGGGTTTTTTTTATGCTTTCAAATCAATCTGGGAGACCAACATATCTCATTTAAACTCACATTTAGCTACGGAGCAAAGGGATGACAGCGCATCAGGCAGGCAACTTCTCTATTTCAATCCAAACCAGGCAGCAGAGCTGTGATAGTAACGAAGCAACATGGCATACAGAGTATTCACATTCCTTCTCTCTCCTCTACGACAGATTCATAGCTTGTTCTCTGAGTGCAGAGCTTATGCACATGAGACAAACAGGTATAAATAGATAGTCAAACTCTGTCATCTACTTGCACATTAGAAAGAGAAACAGTCTATAACCAGAACACCTTAGAAATCTGGAGGGATAGAAAGGATGGAGGCCCCAGTTCCTAAAACTACATGAAACACACTGAATACAGCAGGACTACGCAGTGCACTGAAAGCTCTGCACATGCTTGGGTCAGAGATGCCATTCCGGGAAGAGCCTGTATGAACAGGATGAGGTTGTACATGTGAACAGGAGACAGTAGGAAAGGCAGGAGAGAGAGACGGAAGTTGAAGGAGAACTTCATGTGGTTGAAGGGGTGCTGACTATGTGAGGAGACAGGGCAAGCAGTTTGAAAGCATTTGCTGGGTCTTGCAGGTGAGGACACGGATCACAGATCCGATGTGACAGAGGGAGGATGCCAATAAAGTGTCACGAAGGGAGTGAGTTGGCCGTGCTAATAGTTACTCACACGAGCTCCAAACCACCTGAGGTTATTTGAACCTCAGGAAGCAAACAAAGGAAGTACATAGCCTTACACAGAATGATAGAGTCTGTTCAAAACAGGATAAACTGACATGTAGGACTTCCAGGGCTGTAGTTACTGCAACTGTTCCAAAAAACACCATTCAGATAAACAGCTGACAACGTGATTGTTACACCTTTCTGTAAGATTTGAAGAATCAGCTACCCAGAGGGTGCACACTTAACACGGCAGTTTCGATAACTGCATAATCTGTAGCCCTATAAAGGACAAACCTATTGAACAAGCCGAATCAGCAATACAGTTTTTAAGAAAATCACTCTCCCCGTCTGCCTGCAATCTGCAGATGTAAAGAGGACATTAGTGCATTCTGTAGATAAAGAACAATTGCAACAACCTCCTCAGAAAGCTACAACTTAGAATCAATTTTTTTTCTAGCTTACATCAACCAACCTGTTCTGCTTACTACCCTCAGGCCGCAACAGGGGTGCGCTTATATGCACTTTCTGCATTTATGTTCACCAAAACGTATGAAGATGTAGTATCGAGTGTATCATAACACAGGAAATGTGAAATGACTTAAAAGACCCTATCCAAAAAGAGGAACAGTGGCACTATGGCTGAGATGCCCCAATCCTACAGTTTTAATTGGACTTCCCTGTGTGACTTTGCTGACTTTCAGAATTTTACGCTTCCTAATTTCACTAACTCTCTGACAGAGCATCACTTTGGAAGCTTGACAATTCCCAACGTCTCCCAGTAAAAGAGAAGATTATCACAAACAATATAAAACAAATAGATGTTGCGATCTGCTTCGAAACCCACCAAGCCTGATACCACCAGTGTGGCCCCTGTTGAAGCCCTAAGTTTAGCCCCGCTGGAATCAAGGGGGAGATCCTCCCAAAGCTGCTGTGCTCCACGTGAAGGTCTGTCACGATTTCAAAAGATGATGAAAAGTTCTTTCCCTATAGTCTTTCACGTACTGCTGGGATGTTTACAGTTACTTGAAACAGAAAGGTTTAGCAGCGTTTGTTAAAAAATAAAAGGGTGATCATTGGCATAGATGGTAACGAACGCTCAGGAATACAGCCAAAGCAGTCTAACTGGTGGGTAAGGGAAATAAAACCCGAGAATCTCATTGATGCTACAACTATGGCAAATGGGGTCTGAGGCATCTGGCTGAGACGCTGCTCAGCGGCAAACATCAGGGCTCATAGCAAAACCCAGGTTTGACAGAATTCAGATGCAAGTGCAATGGTCAAAAGCCAGAGATGGGAAACAATACAGAAAGAACGATCCCAGTTGTTCACTAAGATATAGCTGATTTTCACAGGTTAAAATATTACTTTTAGTGGTAGTTCCACATGAAAGCATTTTAAGTGGGGAGTATCAAGCCAACGGTTTTAACTTATACGAACCATAGCAAGGAAAAAAACCCACTGAATAATCATTAGGGAAAATATTAACACAGTAATTAGAAAAAGTCAATGTCCTATAAAGCCTGAAGTGCAGATGAAGGCTTCCTGGAAACTGATTCAGTGCCCTCATCAGTTTGATAGTAGAAAGTAACTGTTGTTTCGAACTTTTGCCCCATGTTTATCACTTTCACAGGTTTTAAGAAATACTCTAAAGAAAAGAGTGGATTTTGTAGTATTCAGAGAATGGGCATGGATCCCATCTCCTGTGTATCATCGGAGATGCTTTAATGTGTGAGGAAGATTGCGATTGTAGAGACAGAAAAGAAAAAAATTCAATAGCCTTGATCTCAGTCACGTCCAGGACAAAGCTCCAGTGAGAACAACCTCACGTGCCTTTTACACATCTGCACATGACACACGAGGAAAACCCCTTTCCAGAGAGGTGAATGGAAAAACTCCCTTTTAGGCCAAAGCTACTGCTTCTTTTTGAATGAAGGATATTCAGAATGATCATTTGCAAATCCCGGGAAGTTAGTTCTCATTTAGGAGCAATTTAAGAACAACTCTCATTTAAGCACGCGTAGCATTTCTCACTGTAAAAACAGAGATAGCAAATTCTTTCACATACTTTGCAAAAGAATATATCCATAAAGTTCCTTGAGAGCTACAGTAAGATTATTCTGATTTTACCTAACGGGTAGGTAATGACAGTTGTAAGACTGCAAGAAAACGCAACAATCGTTATCAAGCGACAGGGGGAAATGCAAAAATGCGACAACGATGGAGAACATCCACGTACAAGGCAGCACAGACAGCAATGTTACAAACTCCGATGGACAGAGACCAGAACTTAAACCAAAAAGAATTACAAAAAAGCGAGAAACATCTGTCTTTGAAGACAGCATATGTCAGGTGTACACAAGAAAAGAATGAATATTCATCTCTTCCCAAAACACTGGAATAGCACAACAGTTTAACAATGGGAGAATTTGACTTGTAGCAGATTAATAACTTTCTAGCAGTTTTAAGTTAAGTAACACAGATGAGTCGTTCCCCTCCCTAATATTTGAGAATCCCGCTCAAAAGATTATCATTTATAACTGATGTAATCATTGTTTGTCCACATCTGCTTAATGTAGTTGAATGCTTTAAGGTACTGGAAATACGAGGTATGTGTCATATATAGAATCGAATATTGCCACATTGTCTGGGTTTTGGCTGGGGTAGAGTTAATTTTCTCCCTAGTAGCTGGTACAGGGCTGTGTTCCGGATTTAGGAAGAGAGTACTGCTGACAACACATTGATGGTTTAGTCGTGGCTAAGGAGTGCTTACACTAAATCAAGGACTTCTAAGCTTCCCATGCATTACCAAGTGAGAAGGCTGGAGATGTCCCAGCAGAAGGAGCCGGGAGGGGGCACAGCCAGGAGAGCTGACCCACACTGGCCAAAGGGATATTCCACACCAGGAGACGTCACGCTCCCTATATAAATGGGGGAAAGCCGGCTGGGGGCCCGCTGCTCAGGAACTGGCTGGGCATCGACTGGTGGGTGGCGAGCAACTGCATCGTGCATAGTTTGCTTTGTATTTTCTATTACTATCTTATTATACTTCAATTATTAAACTGTTTTATCTCAGCCCATGAGTTTTCTCACTTCTACCCTTCTGATTCTCCCCCCCACCCCACGAGGAGGCAGTGAGCGAGCGGCTGCGTGGCACACAGTTGCTGGCTGGGCTTAAACCACAACACATGTCCAGCAGTACGAAAAAGTGATATTCTCCACCAAAAGTTGAGAAAACTTTGCAGTTCCTATGCATCCAACTAGACCTATACACTACCACAACCCCCACCTTCAATACGTTTAATATCTGTCACCTGTCATCTTCAAGACAGAATTTCACAGGTACAGAACACAACCTAATTTGTGTTATAGTTCAGTATTTTATGTAAAGCTACAATTTTGCAAGAAACATACCTTAGAAGGCATTTTCAGGCATGCATCAGTGTTTAAGTGGAGACGTGAACAGAGTGGAAAATTACCGTAGAATTAAAAGAGGAAGCCTATCAACACTCATCTGTTGAACGTATGCAAATATGCTCTGGAAGAACTGCAGACACCCTGGCAAATCACAGCCTGTAACAGCTCTGAGCTTTCACCACATCCCTGCTGCCGGCATGCTTGGCAGCCAGGGGCTGTCACTGTCCTCTGCCCTGCAGGCGAGGGAAGGAGCTTTCACAGCAAACAGCCTCCACCGAATCGCCCTCGCCGTCCTTTCCCATCCATGCGCACAGGGTCATCTGAAGCAACATCAGCGAGACAAACATCACGCTCTCACATGGAGACTGCGTCTCTTCCTCGTTGACCCGTAGGTCATAAGCCATACAGGAATTCGTAGATCAGAACTACCACTCCCATTCTTCATCCCTGCTTTGGTGTTCAGGGCAGCATTATTTAAACAAATAATACAGCTTCCATTATTGAAATGTTTTCTATTTCCTTATCTGTTTTAGCAGATGCGAGGGGTCAACTGTGCCTTTTCCATTAAAAGTGTCAAATGGTCTGAACTTCTGTATCAGTTTTGGGCTGAAAAGGTTGGGATTATATTTTGTAACATTATATGATTTAGGTGGAATTATATGATGTGAGAAATAATTTGAATGTTCCATCAAAAAACAAGACAAAACCAAACCCAAAAAACCCCAAACCATCTCTCCTTACCTCACTAATTCTACAAAGTGTTTTAAACAGTACCATTAACTCCAAAGAGCATTAAGAACAGAAGAATTGCCTTTCCTTCCCCACCTTCAATGCTAGCCCATGCTTCTCCTACCCTTTCCCCTGCTGTTCTTCAGGAAATACTTTCCATGTGATGACAACATGTGTGATCTGCCTGTGCACAGAAGGCCATAAATCCATATTACCAAATGTTTATCTGAGCTATACGAACGTCTCTGAGAGCGTGGTATCAGCATCCCACAAACCTCAGGGTGTGCCAGCGCAGGAGAGGGAGCTGGCCAGATACCGTGTCCTTACAGAGAACATTTTGATCCGGGGATGTAACGAGAAGCAGGGTCGCAGGAAGGTTTCCTCAGTGGCAGCTCCGGCGCGTAGGTGCAGGTGCACTGCCCAGACTGAGTGCTGAAACAATGCATTTCTGGCATAGCGAGGACTCCAGCTTGGCTCGACATGCACAGCTTTCACATCCAAACCTTGTTACTAGATCAGCCTGGAATGTCATTCTAAATCCATACTCTCCAGGCATTAATCAAGAAAGGGGGCCAGCAGGAGGGGGGAGAGCCTATTTAAAACTCATAGCAGAGGAAAAACATACCCTTCAAAAATGCCCTATCAGTGAAGGGAATTAAGTCCCTTTCCTAGCTTGTGGTCGTTTTCAGAGACATAATAAAAATAACCTGTGGGACCCATAGAGTACCTGCAGTTAACTTGTCATCACGTGCAGATGTATGGTATCTTTGCTATTGCAGTGTATTACATTATTTCCTTAAATTGGTCTCATGCTTCAGCCCTGGGAAAAGCACCAGAATAATTTACTGGGGCTGTGAGACTCAGATTGCACTGAACAAGCCCCACTGGGCTCACTTGGAAAAGCACGGGAACTCCCTGCCACTCAACCGTTAAGCCTGGGATTAAAGGGAAAGTGAAAAGCTCCGAGAGTTGCAACGAGCGGCCACCGCGACCTGAGCAGCAAGCTCTGGAACCAGAGGGGGCAGCTCCGACGCTGCCGAAATAACACCATGGCACCCCTGGGCGAGAGCTGTGTCGCTGCCGCTCTCCCACCGCAGCCCGGCATCAGGAAGCACGCGATGGGATTTGACCGCGAGAGATTCTTGTTTCCATGGAAAACCCAGACACCAGGAATTGTTACGAGGCTTCCCAGAGGAATGTCCAATTTTGTGAGTTCTCCGTAAGCATCTGTGAGGGAGAGGGGAAAAGGAGGCAGGGGGAATTAAGGAAATTCAGAAACCAAGAAAACTGGGAAGAGATTGAAAACAAAACTGAAGCGGAGGAAAACAAAGTCATATATTTATTTCATGGAGGAAGAGAGAGAAGCGTATGTTGGATGACAGGGAAAAACATGTCAAAAAGGACATGGCATGCTTTTTAACATTCACAGTATTTTACAACTTAACACGTTATTCCTACTTGGCATACCCCCTGCTGGCATTAAGCAAGCTGCCCTGTCTCGAGGTAGGTGAGGCTGAAAAGCGACCCTCAGGCTTTCTCCTGAAGGCTTACTGACTCACAAACCAGACTTCCAGCTGCTCTCTGTAAGCACAGGTGCCTTCAGGATATTTAGAAAATAAAATCACTATTGTGTATCATATAAAGATTTTCACCAACATAAATATGAACTCTGTAGTGCAAACAAACAAACAAAAAAGATTGTCTCTCCACACCCTGCCCGCTTTTCTTTTTTTTTTTTTAAATAATCAGGAAAAGCACAGAGAAGTATATTATTTATCCACGCAGATCTCTGCTAGAGGGCAGGAGTTCGGGTTTTTTTACCTTCCTAATATCATGCAAGAGTTGCAGATTTAAAGCTTCTAAATACTGCGATACGGTGGCATGAAGTAATGCAGTCAGCGTACACTGCTTGTAAAGGGCGCGTTCCTTTTTAAAAACACTTGTAGAAGCAAACTGACAATGACTGCAATTACACTAACTTGGTTTCGATAAAGTAGCTGTGACAAGACTATTGCATCCAGAAAAGAAGATCCTGCAAGATGCTGTGGATTTTTATGTAAATACTTACTTTTCACTGATGAGATCTAAGGGTGAGCAGTGAAATGATTAGAAGCGTAAAACATACCCATACAAAGGAAGATTAACTGGCATCGCGCAGGAGAAGAGACAAATAGGTAGCATCACAATAATCCAAAAATAAGGGAAGACACAGTGATACTGAACAAGAACTTTTAACTGGAAATACTTTTTTGTACACAATCAAATTACATGCAGACCTCTGCTGCAGCACAGGAGATAAGTAGATTCAAGTTTGGGATACTGAGGAATTTTTCAACCAAATGTTTATTTCAAGATCCTGATTGCTCAGACCTCACCAAGGATGTGGGAAATACAGTTGCATATCCGTGCTTCTCTGGATCTTTAATTATTGACGTAGCTCAGACAGGAGAGCTTGAAAAACGCAGCCACAAAAGCCAGTAATCGCTGAGCTCTTTGGGGTTGTTCGCTGTCTCTCCCTGCTCCTTTTCCCCTCTCTTCCCAACCCCTCCCCACTCCCCCCAAACATTGTAAAGATACTAGGTCTTTTCCAAATAACAGTTTTGGAAGTTTTAGGGAAAGTTTTTCCAAAGAGTTAAACCAGATCCCTCTCTTGGTATTAACTATGGCTTCTGGACGTTAATCCTCAAGAAACAGTCTCTGCTCTCTTAGGCCAGGCACGGCCACAGGCTGTCACAGGAGTCGGGGCTTCACCCTGTTACGTGTTAGGGAGAAATTCTGTTTACGGCAAGACGTAGTGATTCTCCAGTTAAGCTTTAACATTGTTGGCCACAAATGCACAGCTCCACTTACAGCAGCTGGCACCAAAGCAATACCACTAGTTAGCAATGCAGTGTGGGAGAATTTTGCCATCATTTTCACTAGGATATAGCTGGCAAATGAAAAAAGTACTAGTTATTCCATGCAACCATCCATTAAGAAATCTGGACATACCGACTTCAACCACAGCTATTTCCTGGTCTAATTAGAATGAAAAAGCGGCTTCTCAGACACCCATGTGTGGCAGAAGTCACACGCTGCCTCAGGATCGCCACACGGTGCTCTAGCTGACACTTTCATGTCCGGACAGCAAACCAAGAGCACAGTTTCCAGAAAAGTACTTGCAAAACTACGGGACACTGCGGCTTCGTTATAAGCATCCCATTGATGTCCATTACCAATGAGCGATAGCCAGGTCAGCCACCACAATGCAAACTAAAGCTACGCTCGCAGAGTCGGCGCGGAGGTGTTCAGGTTATCCTGTGCTGGCCAGGCCTGCTGCCCTGCGTGGGACACCTGCTGCACTTGGCTCTGTGCTGCCCCGACTCCTCTCCCTCCACACTCACACACCCATTCTTTCTAACATAGATTTTAAATAAACAATGCAACTGATCACGGTGCACCTCACTGTAACTTCTTAATGCTTTATGGGCAAACACACGCAGTAATTAAAGCCCCGATCCAGGGTCCTTATTCCGGTTTTTCTTTTTGCTTGGAATAGTAAGTAAATACATGCTTTAAGTGTTTCTCTAAATACGGAAGCAGTTAAGTGAGTGCCTAATTAGGTCCCTTGTTTGGGACCTCGCCCGTTAACTGTGATTGTTTCTGATGTTATTAATCACACTGCAGCTGTGCCAGGAAGCCGGTCCTGGTCGGCACCTTAAAGGGGCCTCTAAAAATGCAACTTGAGAGGGTTAGGCACATTCTGCGTGTGTGGGACGTGGCTGGGTTTGCGGCGCATTGACTGGCAGGTCGCACGCAAACAATGGGATGATTTAGAAGAGCTTGATGAAAACTAGCCTTGACAGCACCAGCGCATACCTATCGTCAGCACTGCGAAGGTTCGGTATCATTTCTGGTCCACGTGAAGAGGGAACCGAGGCTGATGGGAAGATACGTGGCTACCTGGTGAGGCAAGATGTATAGGATTTGATCTCATGGCCTGCAGAGCGCCCTTGGAATGAGCGAACACACAGGGCAGCACTGCAAAATTGTTCTCTTCATTTTCAGGGAACCAGCAAGAGGAGAAACAGCTATCGTGTTTAGGTCCAACTGCCTTATACATCTGTCCGTGCATCCTAACGCTGTCTTCACACGTAAAAAGCCGTGAATCATTTCTGATTCTCAAATTGCACACAGAATCTTCAACCCAAATCACATTCCAGACAAGCGCTGGGCCAATTTCTGTTTTCCAAGTGGTTTTTCCTACTGTTCCGTTCTTTCCGGTGACAGCATGGCTGCATGACAAGGAGGGTGAGATCGTCTTTCCTCCGTTACAATTTTTTCCCTCCCACAATTTTAGTAGTTTGTAGTTTCCATTTCCCTATTTCAAATGTATACAGTTAGCTTGTTCAAAGGTGTAAAAAGCCAGTCTTTCCTCTTTAGAGACTTAATCTTTCTTACAAGATAGAAGTTTGAAGTGAAAAATAGAGAGAAATTAAAAGTGAAAATATTTGCTGTATTTAAATCCAAGCCAGATGTGGAAGCATACATCTCCAAATTAAACATTTACTGAGTTGGCAGGAATGGAATTTTCTTCTCACACATGCACACGTCAAGTCTGAACGCACTCTCCTTTGTACCTACGCGTCTCTCTGCCACTTGCTCTCCATTGCCTTGCATTAAGATGGCAGTTAAGGCAGCAGCTAAGAATTATCCCCTGGACTTCTGCACTGCCACTGCTCCTGTCGACACAATAGAATCGCTTCATCTCCAAAACATCTGGAGACTATGATGAAAAATCCTGGATGGCAGACGTGAGACAGCAACATGCCCATAGGAACCTGACGGGTGACTAAGCCATAAACACCACTGAAAGCAGCAATAGCGCAGGTACTGAAGATCTTCAAAAATAAGGCCACTCTATCTGTGAGTTAGGACACTAAGTCTTGTATATGATGAATACCATCATACAAGGAAAGGACTCAGGACTCACAGATAAATAGTGAGAACAACATTTTTCCCCCCAGTATGGCGAGAGAAGGGTTCCAGCCAACGCACACCTGGAGTGACACCAGCCTTTGCTGGCTTCGTCCTCATCCGGGCTCCCTAGTTTCACATCCTTTACTACTCTTTCCCCCAAAGTCTCAACAGCAACCGCCTTGGTATTACTGGGATATTCGTCAACAAACACAGAACTCGGTTGTGACCAAAGACCCAGACGGTTTTGTAAACATTAAGCATGATGACAAACAACCGAAAAAAAATTAGGTTTTTTTGTGAACTGTAAACCAAAGTATTGCCCCCTTCATACTCTTTGAAACCAGTCTCTTTTGTAAGAAATCCAATGAAATTTATCAAGTCATGGCAAAGGCCTTACAAAATTGCAGTGCTTGAGACAGGTGTTTTTTTCTCAACCCTGAATTCCTTCACACTGTAATATTACTAGCAGTTATGGTGATCAAATGAGGGGGTGGAGTCTGTCTAATGCTCTCCAAGATTGGAGATTACACATTTTGGAAACTCAGATGTTTCCACCTTTTCCCTGAAGTTTGGACTTAACTCGTGGTCTACACATCCATAGCATCCAATCATTACAGACACTAATGAGCTTCTGATCTGCAGGCATTCAAAACCTCGGAGAAGCTGACTTCTCTTGCATCAGCTGGGGTAGCTGGAGAGTGACATGCCAAAAGGACGATGAATGGGGTCCGCAAATGTACACTGAGAGTGAATTACCAAATGGTTTCCCAACTGAGTAAACACACCACCACGGCAACTGGAGAAACGGCTACCTGTGGATCTTTCAACGCACGGACAAACCTCCTCTTATATTTGCAAAAAAGCCCCTCCTGATCAACAAAACAGAAAACACCAAAACAAGCCCAGCCCGTTTTCCTCTAACACCCGACTCAAGATCCTGCTTTCTGAAAGGTGGAAAGAGATCCACAGTAACTGGTGTCATCAAGTACAGGCTCACGCTGCCTGTTGTAGGTGACCCGCTCCTACCTCTAGCTGCTGTAATCAATTAAATTACAGGCAGCCACAGAGCATGCCTTGGGGCTGGGGAGAAACGATTTCCAGAGGCTTTGGGCTGGATTCTGGGATTACCACCACCCCTGCATGTGGGTTGCTGCTGTCTCGCTGCTCCTGGGGTGCAGCTGGAGCACAGCTGGAGTTCGGTTTGGCTCCCACCGCCTGTTCCTCAAGGAGAAGCAGCTCTCTGCACAGCTTCTGCCTGGCACGGTGGGACTCCCTGTGCCACAAAGCATGAAAATGCGATTGCTTCCCTCTCAGCTCTTGCCTGGCTAAGCGGGGAGGCAGCACTCTTCTGTAAATCGCTCTCAAATCTGCGAGGTACGGCGCAGAGCAGGGAAGGGAGAAGTTGCCTCATGCCCCACACTTGGGAACGTATTGCTGGCCATGATTTGGCCTACAGGTCTTTACAGATTAACAGATGGTATCTTACGATATACCTGACAATAAAATGGGAGGGAATTCCAACCCCAGTTAACGAATGACTGCCAAATGCTGCGCCCACTTGCAGCCAAAACAGACCACAAGAGGAGAAGGGCAGAAGCTGATGGGGTGGTTCTTGCCAGTAACAAAAACCAACATGCTGTGTCTGAAAGCACCCTGTGTGTCATGATGCACTTCTATCGCAGACGAGGCACAGCACCACAAAACCCTGAATGCCGGACCTCCCATGCTCCGACTGATGCGTGCCAGGGCCAAAACCAAACGAGTTTCACTGCTGATGAGATAGCGATTTCAGACCATTAGTTCAGGGGAAAAATCTAGGACGCATGTAAATGGCTCCTTACCTGGCTCTGGATTAGAGAAGAATGTGCACACTAGTGAGAAGAAAAGAAAAAGCTGCAACCGCGAGCCAAGCGTGAGGATAAAACACTACAGCGTACACTATCAAAAATACCATATCTAGCACGCTGCCACAGAAAACTAATGAAAAATCAGGGCAGGAGTTCACGCAAAATCGAAATAGTACTGTTCTACTGCAAGGTGTTCATGTCATCCTCATTCACTATGAGAGGCACTTGAAGTACAGCTGATCAGAGAGAAGGAAGCCCAAACTTACTCTTTTGCTGTGCTGCTTCTTTCAGAGAACTTTTTGGTATGGTTCCATAGAGGGAACATTCTCCGTTTTCTTTGAACAAATTGTATTACACTTGTTTCTCATCAGATTACATAAATTAGCTGAGAGCGAATGGATCCAATTACAGTCCAGATTCCAGACCTCTTAAGAACTTACTGCCTAACACATTCCTTTCATTTAATAAACTGGAACCAAATGAGGATTATATCATATAAATAATACTCCCTCCATAGGGCAATGCAATAAAATGGGAAAAATACCCAGAGGAACCACGTAGATCAAACACAAGAGCCTCTGATATTACCCACCGGATTTTAAGTATCAACATCACATAAACTTAATTGTACAGTATTTTTGCTTTGTATTATGAACAAGAATCTGATTCAGAAGGTACTTAAGACCAAATTTAACATTTTCTGACAGCCTCAGACAGCTAAGGAAAAAACGCGTTGCAGCAAAGAATGGATTTCCATATTTAAAAGATAATTGATAGCTCTGCACAAGACACTAACCTCTCCAGCAAAACCCAGGATTTATGACCTCCCAAGGGACTAAGAGTAAATACGACCAAGAGTAAGGGCTTCGTAAAGCTCTGAGTAAGGCAGTTACCCAAACTGACTCGTTCTTTAAGGAGGCAGCATTTTGGAACAACTTAGACTGATACGACAACTTCTAGGAACAACCACTTCTGACAAGTACTCGTCTGGCCTTTCAGCTTGAGAAGTAGATGTGCCATCTGTAGGTGGACATTTTTATACTTGCCTAAACGCGTTAGTATCCAGGGAAGAAAAATGCGATGAAAAGGCTTGGATTCGGAGTTCAACAGGAGATTCAAAACTGAGGGCAAAAACTATACATACAGTCAAATTATGCCCATTCACAAACAGCATTCTTGACACATTTTGAAGAAGCCGGGAAGAAAACAAAGAGGCAGAGTGACAACGCTGCCAAGACGAGAGATGACCATGAAATGTACAATTACCTGTAAGAAAACTCTTTTTAGATTACTGAAGAATGGCTGAAGACAGTTTTGATGACAGCCTACGTAATTACAACATGACGAATCCTAAAGCTGTATTTAGCCTGGCATGCAACAACAAATACAGGATCCAGCAGGTGAAGTTCAAATTTAAGACTCGAACCAAGAAACAGGATGTTTTTATCTACTCAGTAAAAAGGTTTTCAAGGGACACGGTAAGTTCTATGCCAACAAGTATCTTTCAATCAGTACAGTACTGGCCAAGTCTTTCTTCCTGGGCTTCTTCATACCTGTCCTCCACCTGTCCAATAACATTCTCCATGTTAACCGTGAGAGACACGGCGGGAATGAGACACATTGCTCTGAAGATGCCGAACTGATGCAAAACGGGGCACTCAACAGCTGCAGTGGACCACGGGATACATGAACATGGTTAGAGATTTCCCGTGATATGATGGGGCTTTTGCGAAAAGCCAGTTTGTACATGTGATGCATCGAGAACCACGTAATTTAACCATAAAGTGAACGTTTTTCCTTTAGCCAGTGTACAATGTAGCACATCTTCAGTATATATAGGTATAGTTATATGCATATATATAGGTATATGGACCTCATTAACTACAGTGCAAACATTCATCCGTATATATAAGGAAAACTAACTGGCCTTCCTGGCACTGCATATGCTTTATCTGAACTCCCCTTTATGTTCAGCTGGAAAGTTCAAACGCAGTTTCAAATGGGTTACATGACAGTTATAAAACTCCATATGTAAGTAATGCCCTATCCCCAACCCCCTTTTCTTTTTTAACAGAGAGGTAAAATAAAATATCACCTGAAGCTACAGTCTGCCACTAGAAGGAACGAACATACTGAGCTGTCCATGAAGTTTGCAGTGTACCCTGGTTTTGACACAAAGGACAGAAAAAGAGGTTGAAGCATACATTAAATGAGACTCTTTCAACTCAGATTAACCAGGACTAAGCACACCTGCTGGATACAACACTGACATTTCTTATTGGATATGATAACAGTGATTTAAAAGGCTTATTTATGAGTCACTAATAAAATCCCAATATGTAGAAAGGACATAGTACGTAAAGCAGACACAATTATGTTCACTGCTGTTCTTAATTCAATCATAAACAGCAACTGTCTGTTCATCCCCATGATTTAAAAGCACAAAATCAGGATTTTTTTCTTCCAGTCGAGTACCTCTGCTTCATTGCTGACATCTGCCGTCCCGTGAACAAATAACACAAAGCCTTCACCAGCACACTTGTCCCCTGCAATGCTCATTCCTGCTTTCTCGCTCCCTAACACGTATCAGCATTTCATAGAACAGTATTTGCAGCGATTTGCATCATGGAAAACCACTCTCAGAAAACGGAGACAACGCATTAACTTGTTTGTACTGGACACCTTTTTACCAGGAGACAATAACCGTGCATGACGTCGCAGCTAGTTGTTGACAGCTGTCACCTTCTAACACGTGCGAAGAGGAGACTCCCATAATGGTTCACAGCCGCAGCCCACTGAAATTTTTACCACCTCTTCCCTCACGTGAAGAGGGCCTGCCTGCCACGTCACATATGCTCCTGTGCTAAGCGTGGTCCCAGGCCTCAGTCACACCGCAAGCTTTGCTGCACCAAGCCTCTTCAGCTTGGACTGCACGAGAAGTGTATCTCTGGGCACTCAGGCACAAGATGTATTTTAAGGAAAAATACATTCTTCAGTGAAAAAGCTCACTGATTATGTTTCTCATTAGTCAGAGGGAACATACCACCTTATTTGCCACCAGAAGGCCTCTGCAGGCAAAGCAAAACATCCTCCCGTGGACTCTGCGCAGAGTGGGCAAAGCTAGAGATGTTCTGGCAATTACTGACCACAGCTACATGACCGGCGGCATCTCCAGAACTGTGCTCTTACTGATCAAAGCATCTCGCTATTTACAGCCTCCTCAGGATAACGAGGGATGCGGAGACAGGGAATGGTTGTAATGCCCTAGTTAAGTTTCCTGCTCTCGACTAAATAAATCTGACAGGGACCCTTCTTAAAGCTGTTCTCCACAACTACTACTGATCTGTGGGGTTTGCCTTTCAGTGAAAAACACTATCTAGCTATCCTCCTCTCAAAACCATTTAAATCTTTCTCTGTATATTGCCTAAATGCAAATAAATGAAAACAAGGTCAAGATAAATACCTCAGATCAGTGTTCCGAGGGAAAAGTCTTTTCTTCCCACTGAAGTAGACTTCAAAATCATCTGTTGTCAGTCTGTGTGCGTAGTCGATGTACGCAGACACCTCCTGGCAGTGAGAATTTCGGTCACGAATGAAGATTATGGACTGGAAAACACAAAAACTGCCACAAATGAAGAACAGAAACATACACACGTGCACAGACTTCCATATAAAAAACCCCATATTTAGAGAGTATATAAACGTTTTCAACTTCACCTGGGCCAGGCTGCTGTTAGGAATTAAGATACTGAAATTATGGCATATTACGGCATGTTCTTAACGCAGGCTTGGCAGCATTGCAGAAAAAAGAAATACAAATGCAGTGTCACACAACATGCTCTCATGTGTTCCCCACGTCTCCTGCTGCCACTTCGGAAGGCTTCATGCACTAATTACTGGACCAATGAAATAAGGGCGAGAATGTTATTCTATTTGGGATGCACCTCTACAGCCAAAGCAAAACTTATTAAACTTAATATTCACAGCAGGTTTTCAGCTGTTCAGAAAGATGACAGACTGGAAGCTGGCTGCCACACCCCCCTCTATTCTGTGCTAGGACCAGAGAACAGAGCAGACGTTGCCAGCCCTCTCTCTTGCAAGACAAGCCCTGCACTGTTTCATTCCTAACACCTAATGAGTTCCAGAGCAAAAATCTGATAATTTAAATACAAACAAACAAACAGCAAAGCAAGATTTGTGCTTAGAAATAAAGCTGACTAAAGCAGGGTGGCTACAAGGAGGGAGCAAATGACTCATTCAGCTGTTGCACCTCCATGTGTCAGACCTGAATTGAAGGTGGCGTTGGGGCACCTGAAGGACAGCGGCACGTTCAACGGCGGTTCTGGCTGCAAGAGATTACCCTCTGCCTCAGGCTGTAACACCTGGAAGGACATCTCTGCTGCTGCCGAGACGTACTTCACAGACGAAGGCGCTAATGGGAAGGCTTTCAGGAGCGCTTTCTGCCGGGAAACCCTGCTTCCCGTTTACTTGCTACTCCTTCTCTGTCCCTTTACCTGCTGTTTGCTTTATTTTCCAACTGAACTGCAAACAGGTTGGTAGAAGGCAATTCTTTCTCACACACTGCCGCAACACACAAAGCAAGAAGAACCCATATGATGAGTGTGGACTTGCAAGGCAGAAGGGTTCCTGCATCCTGGGGTCCACGTAAGAAAAACTGAACGCTGAGCCTAGAGGCCATTAGGCAGGTGATCTATAACGCTATTTGCTAGCTGTACGCATATTTGTTTTTACTCAGCTGAAATCAAGTGATATTTCTTTTTTGAATGTGGGGGAAATGGAAACGATACCACATGGAACTCTTTCAAAAAAGCATATTTTATTTTAACAGCAGCAGATTTCCCGAGTGCAATGGTTTCTCTGGCAAGCCTTTGTTATACTTGAGACAAGTTTCCTTTTCCAACTTCACATTTAATTCCATCAAAACATGTGTTGCTGATTTTGCAATTTTGTACCGTCGACGTTGTCGATAGGAAGAGCCAGAAGAATCTCCTACAATACATGTGACCATCTTGAAATACATGTCTCCTCCCTATCCCCAGCACCCCCCATTTGGAACAACTCATTCATATGTCTGGCGAGCCAGATAAAGGAAAGCCAGATAAAGGTATGAGACAATGAGAAAAACAAGACTGTCCCCAGCACACAGCAAGGCAACTGCGCGCCGCACCCACGCTTAGACACAAGACTAGGTTTACATCATGCATCTGGAAAAGGGATTCGTCCTCCTTCAGAAAAGCTAGTTTTAAATGAACGCCTTGACTCGCGCAGTATCAGCCGATCATTTAAAAGAGCTGGCAGATGTTACGACGTTATCTGCAAGGTTAAACGGAGGGCTACCTTTCAAGGCTCTTCAGCTTGTAAAATTCATCTCCTAAAATGATGTTCACATATTATCAGCTATAAATCACACAGGACTACAGGCAAGCACAGAGACTGCCATCAGAACTGCTTTACGAACTCTGACAGAGCAACCAGAATACCAAACCAAAAATGTTCTATATTAAAGGTACGCTTTTGAGGCTTCCTCCTTAAAACTAAAGGCTTTTGATCCTTCTCATCTGTCAACACTGTTTCTCTTCTCTCCTCATCCGTGATTAATTTCTAACCACCTATAAGCATTTATTAATTAAACTATGAATCAGCTTGAACTTTCTTAAGTTATTCTAAACTTGTTAATTGTCGTGCCCTTTTGCCCTTGAGAAGGCTTGTACAAATTAGCACTCTTTCTTCCCAAAACGATACAGCTCCTGACTGAAAAGTAACGGAACGAGAACATGAACACCTTCTCCTAAAAGTCTCTTCGTTACTCTTCTGATTCGTCTCTAACACAACAAACCCTATTAAGCACAGAGTTTGTGCTTTACATCCATCCGCAAGTTTTCAGGAACTTATTATGTGGTGAAAGGTGAAAAGGCTTTACTTTAAGATGGCGTTTGAAAGGTACACTTAGATACAGCTTTTGGGCCTGACAGCCGAACCTATTTACAACTGGGGCAAGCTGACTTATAATTACTACAATCTGGAGCAAATTAGAATAGAACAGAAGAGAACAGTTCATTTGGAAGGGACCTACAATGGTCATCTAGCAACACAGAGTTCCTTTTGCCTCTCTTCTGGTCAGACGCTAGAGAAGGGAGATGCAGTATTTATAAGGGATAAATATAAATATCTCCATATATGTTCATTTATTTATTTATTTATTTTTTATATAAATATGAATCTCTTTATCCACTATTTATCCACTGAGGCAGTGGATGAAGTTCAAGATCAGGAAACCGACACGTGGAACCGAACAGGATCCTACATTTCCGTGCTTATCCTTCTCGCTTCCGTCTCCAGTGATAAGTTTTTACCGTAGACAAACATTGTAGAACGCCAGTGCTCTGCTTATTCCAAAACCATTTGCATTTGCAGCTTCCTATAGGCAAAAGCAGAACACATATAAGGAGCTGCACCTGGCTATGCTAAATACGGGGACACTTAATTCAGCAACCTATGTGTGCGATCCTTGGAAAAGACTAATACAAACCCATCAAATTTCAAACCGGATTAAAGACACCCAACAAACAATTGTGAATGACTAATTTATCCAGACATTTATCAACCTTCTTAGCTACATGGAACATTTGTACAATTCTACTGCCATCACTGTCTGCCTCGTAGTGCGCAGCCCTACCACAGCATTCCAGTAAGTGCGTTTCTCCCACCCAGTGATCATCCAAATCAACTCGAAATTTGCACTGACTTCTGGCTCAAAACCAGGTCCTACGCTACCACTTAGAAACAGTGGAATAGGCCAGCTGGATGGGGACAAACATGGAAAGAAGATAAACTTCTGAGTACTTCCAGCACAGGTAGAAACTTGAAGCGCTAAGGCATTTCATTTTGAGGTCAATACCCGCATCCTTCTTTCCCCCCCCGGAGGTTCAGTTAATTTGGATACTATTTGGGGAATTTTTCTGAACCAAACTTAAACTACAAAACTTTTGCAAGTTGTACGCTATGTCGTACACTGCTTCCTATAAATCCATATATTGACAAATATTGTATGTACTCGGTGGGCCTTCTTGTTCATGGCACACACCCTATCCATTCTGAAGATCCACTCCAGCCTCCTGCAAGCACTTCTAACTTGAATAGCAACCAGAGGGCTGTTTCATCCAGCTCACTCAAAGCAACAAAACGTAAGCGTGTGATCTTTGTATCAAGCTGCAAATCCACGAAAAAAAAAGGAAAGCCAGAAAAGCTGTTCAGGCAGGAAAAATACAAACGCAGCTTTCCTTTGGCCATCATTTGTAAACACTGTGGACTCTATTCTCACATATATTAATGCCATTACATACAGCTGAGGGATTTTACAAGAGGCACAAATTACATTTACCTCCTGCCTATGGTTTGCTTATACATCACTAGCATTAGACCGGGTAAGCGTCTGGCCCGTAACTGGACTGATATGGGTATTGGGTTTCCCCAGGTTTTGAAGCACGTTCTTCAAGCTGTGTTTCAAAAGCTACTAAAAATATCTGCTTAAAAGGCAGGACTACGCAACCATGAAGGCCTTCCACCTTTACCTTTTAATGAAACTAACTATTCTGTGCACAAAGTCCACATGAGAAAACGCTGTCTGCGTTGGGGTCTAGTTCCATTTGTGAACTTTTAAGTTGTAAGAAACAAAACCCCCAAACACCACCTGCCAATGGATTTACGCCTGTGTATGTTACTTCATACGCTAAAACACATTTCCTAAAATTGGTTTTGATTCCCAGCAAGACCTTACCACAGACACCTAAACGCCACCACTTGCCCATCATTTGGATATATCGGTATGCATGGTGAGACAGGTTCAACGTTCATCAAAGACAGAAGACCTGCTTCCACTGACGCTGGCGAGCGCTAATCGGATTTGCTGGCTTAGAGGACAACTCGTCTGTGTTTTTTCCTATCGTGTTAACATTACCAGAATTACATTCGTCACATTAAGCTAAATCTGGCGCTCTGAAGTATTCCACACTGGAAGGATCATTTCTCTCTGGTCAGCGCACTAGGGTGGAACCAACAGACCTGCCAAACACGTCGCTACTCAGTGCCCCACCCTTCTCTTGGAAGAGTTAGTATGAGTATCTGCCCTGCATAGCCATACTGTGGGGTTAGTCCGACCCATGACCTTAGTCTGGTGCCAAGTAATGCTGCTTACGGAAGGAAAGCTATTGATGCAGACAAGCCTTCCGAGAGAGACCTCAAATTTGTGATAACTACCCACATACCAGAAGGCTGTCTACATTTTTTCATAAGGTGATACTGCAAATGAGCTCACCAGAGCTCAGGCTTTTTCTTCTATGCTAGCAAAGAGTATAGTGAGAGCTAACGTTGTCTGTAAGACCAATTAATATCCCTGGGAAGGGGAAAAACAACAACTACTTATTAGGGATTAAAAGGTATGGGTGGCAATTATCTAATGAAAACTTTTAGCTCTCCTGAAACCCTTGTCTGGCCTCTACCCTTAGAGTAGAATACTGCTACTCCAAAAGAAAACATTTTAATACAGGTTTTTCTTTCAGCACCTCCTCAGCACAGTTTGTGGGCACATCCTACACACTAATTGCAGCTTATTTTTAACTGCATCCAAGGGCTTGGCTGGACTGGGACCTACAAGATGGCAGATGAACTGGAGCGCGCCATGATTCAGCTTTCTTTGAAATTATTGCAGTGCAGACGTGTTCAAGGGCAGTATAGCTGAGGAGCGGGAATATATGGGAATATAAAGAGACCAGCCCTGTGCTCTGCTGAAACAGTCTTGTAATGCAAGCCCTTTAATAGCATGCCAAACAACGTAGATGGCAGGAAAAGTAGAGACAGACAATACCTAGGAGTCGGTCAGTAACTCACTGAGGACGCTCTCTTCATGCGGTCAGTACCACAGGTGGGGACCCAGGGGATCAAGCACAATTAGGCTGAAAGGGACAGGCGTAAAATACATTACCAGTTGAAATATATTTTTAATGAGTAGCAATTTATTTTTGTTGCATAGTGTTTGGCCTTATTTGCCACCTGCAGATCATGTTACATCTAATAGAAATACCAGTGAGCAACAGTAGTCAGAGAAAGGACCTCACCGCTGTATCTTTAAAACAGATGCTATTACCATTTCTGCTTTGCAAGTAGAAATAAATTGCTGACCTATTCTTTTGGCTAGCTGGGAGTGAAAATAGCATAAAGCATAGGCTTACAGGTTGGGATTTTACCTTCTGCACAATTTCATTTTGGGTGAAGGGGGTGGGGTACAGCAGAAACATGGTGTCCTTTTAGTAGAGAGACTGAAGCACCACCAAAGCAAGCCAAGAACACGCTCTGCGCACATTCCCAGACATTCATCTGGAAATACCGTTCTCTTACACTAACTTTGAAACGTTTCTAACACTTGTAATATGTCTGAAACTACTTTGGCTTCCTTCTCCTATGCTCAAAAATGCCAAGCGGGCTTTTGGAAAACACACATCTTTTACCTGCCTATTACTGTACAAAAGAAGAAAAAACAAGGACTTTGAGAGTAAGCACAGGATCACAGCAGCCTTTAGTCTGCTTTCTTCTCATCTATCCAAAATAAGCAGGATGTGGTCTAAAGGTAAATGCAAATTAAAAAAAAAAAAGAAAAAAGAAAAAAAAAGAGAGAAAAGAAGCGATCCTTCCACATGGTCACACAAATATAAAATTTTTGTTTGCCTATGTTTTTTTCCTTGCTTAAGGTATCTTCAAGCTCTGACCATACGAGTTAGATAGCATCTCTATACCCTTTGCCTGATCAGCGCCTAAATGCTGAATTCTAGCCCCAGAGAGAACTGGCTGGGGCTAATCTAGGACACCAGAGCACGCAGAAGTATTCTTGAATATTTTATTTAGTTAGCAGAAACAGAGACAAAAACTGTGCCGTAATATAAAGCAGTATGTGCTGTACCTTGTACCAAAGGGTACAACTCTTCTGTGGTTCACAGAAACCTAGTTCATGCTGGTGTTGCAGGAATAACACCGAGAGCAGACCACACAGCTGCTGAAAATATTACTCAAGGCCCAAGACCCCCGTTGTCAGATAAGGTACAGCTTTCACGGTGATAAGCAGAAGACTGCCGTACTGAAGGACTCGAGGCTTTTGTTAGCAGTCGCCAGCATTCTGTGCATTTATGCACCAGGCAAAGGGCATCCGATGCTGCATTCAGGGGACATTTTTGAGGCAGAGGCACCTCGGAAGGGTCCCGAGAGCAGTGCTGATCTCACCTGCCAGGTACTCAAGCCTAAGTTCAACCCTAGCTCTGCTGGGCACAGCCTGTACCTTCTTTTTTCTCTCCCCAAAAAGACCTTTGCAGTTTGAGGATGTAAGAAAAGCAGACCACTTTTTACAATAATTTAAATAAGCAACCGAGATACAGAAAACATGTTTCTCTGTCACCGGGGCCAAATTCTTTGAGAAGTCAACTGTGAGCGCGCACTGTTTTCATCCATCCAGCCTGGCACCTTTGCATTTGTGCCCCGAGAGCCCCCTGACTCTGCGGACTGCAGAGCCTTTGCACAAAAGGGTAGGCGCCCTGTGCCACAGACCGCCAGCCTCCGGCCGGCACAGCAGCACTGCAGGACCGGCAGAGGAAGCGCAGTCCTGCTGTGGTGACGGTCCTCGGGGCTGGCCAGGGGGTACCACTCCGCAGCAGCAGCTGCCGTGCGAGTCACGGGTCCGCAACAGGGTTTGCCTTGTTTAACAGTTCCCTGTGTTCCCCCGGTGTGGTTCTGGGCATATTTCGGTAACAGAGGCCGTGAGACGCATACACACACAATAACCTAACCAACCTTTTTTGAACCTGGGAAGCAGCTTTTGTGGGAAAGAATGGCTGGCCAAGAAGCAGATGTTCTAGCTTTCAACTCTTCAAGAAAAAAAAATAAAAAACAAAAAAAATATGGTTACCCTTCAGAAGAAGAAATATTTGCTATGTATGTGAAACATGTGCTTCCCAGTCCCTTACTGTTAAATGTTCGGCAGCTGCTCTGACTGGAAGAAGCTCGGCGGACTGTGAATTTGCTTATCTGTGTAAACAGGGTGTTGCCTCAGTTTGAAAACAATATTCTGGCTGAGAACAGCCTGCTGAGAGTGTGAGTTTAGATTAATTCTGTTAGCATTAAAATAAAGGAGCTTATTAAAAACAGAAATGCACACAGAACCTAAAATTTGCTCAGACAGACAAAAGAAGTCAGTGTTTGCAGCAAGAAGGTAGCCACAGCCTTTGGGTTCAGCTAGCGCAGATCAAGGCATGTTTTCCTGGCAGAAGAGCATTTGCTCTCCAGGTCAATGAGGGGCAGTTAGGGCAGGTAGTGCTCTGAGCAGAATGAATAGACATAAGGAGGAAAGAAGCAGAAGTATAGAGTCGTCTATACGTAAGGGAGGGGGAGGGAAAGGAAAAAACCAAACAAGGAAGAGGAGAAAAAAAGCCAAAACAAAAAACAAAAGCCAGTGTGGGACCCCTCACCCCACCTGAATTTAAGCATAGGTCTGGGGAGAGGGGGATTGCTTTTTAAGACCTAGCAAAAAAGTAGAACTGCAGATGCTTCCTGAAACCTTTATACAAAGCCAGCTTTACTTGAAAGCTACTGAAGAACTACAAGCCTTTTAGAAATTCAGAAACGCAAAGCGAAAAAGAAAACACCAACTCAGTACATGGAGAAAGAAAGCTGAGGGATGAACACCCAAGAACACCCAGAAGAGCTGCCATCTCAAGCTGTTTACGCTCTCTGGAACGAACAAAGTAATCTTGAACCACGCTGGCTGAGAGTGCAACTCCGCTGAGCCTTGCTGTGAGACTTTAAAGAGCAGGGAAAACTTCACAGAAAGGATCCTTTGTCAATCAAAACCTTCCATGACATTTCATTCTTTTAAAATAGCATCCTTGACACTTATTTTGGTAAAACAAACTGCCTTGCAGCTAAGTCCCTAGTTTTCTCTTTTTTTATTAACGGCTCCATTGCTGAGCTCTTTGAGCTCTGCTGGTACTCAACTTTCACCAGTTGTTGTTTTCCTCAGCTAAATGCTTCTCTTTTTCCTTTTTTTTTTTTTTTTTTGGCATTTCAGTGCCAACATCAGTTTAGCAGTGAAACAAACCAGAAGGAAAAAAAGCACTGCTAGCTTCTGCTCTCATTTTGCTTCAAATACATCAGCTTCAAGTGTTTGATAGCCACATATTTTACTGTCAGTAGCAAGTCACTGATTCTCACACGTCAGCAGACATTGTATATACATATATTCCACATCATCATTACAGCTGATGTGCTATCATAATAGTAACTTTGATAGGAACCCTCAAGCATCCCTAACAGAAAGAATCACTGGAAGGAAAGCCGACTGACTCATATCTTCCAAGTTTTCTCAAAGATGTGTGAGAAGTGTCCTTACTTCCTGTGCCTCAAAGAAACCCAGACAGAAATCCCCCCAAAGACACAGTGACAGCAGCCAGTAAAAGCCTGGACCGCTTCAGCCCTGCTGTGTGCCGAGGGGCAGGAAGAGGTTAGGACACGAGGCTGTGCAGGAGCCCGTCAAAGGCAAGAGCTAGAGAGGCTGAGATAACCCCAACTTACAAAATTACGCACAAGCGACAGGTTTGGCAAGGGCTCCTCGGCTACTTGTTTTTGACACTGAGGCCAACTTCTGCAGCTTGTAAGTGAACAGTGATAGCCAAGTCTGGCTGAATCAGGCAGGAAAGGCATCTTTCCTGGATCAAGACTACCCTGGCCACAGGGCACGTTCACTGACACAAGAGAGATGATCTTGTTCTGTACCCTGTCTATATAAAAACCCAGAGAACTGTATGCTAACAATAAGTGCATCCTACCACGTCTTTACAAGCTCCAGTTCTATGGTCCATCTGTAACAGGAACACACCAAGGCAAAACACCACTTGTTCAAGGGGATTTGCTGGCTGATGGTAACAGCAGTGGTCTGATCCCAGGAAAGCTCTGTCCTTGGGACACAAAAACAGAAAACTGGCAGACTGAAGTCTAACAGAATGTGTTCCTGTCCCTGAAGGGACCAACAATACATAACTGGGAAAATACAGAACGACAGGGCAGGTGTGTAATGCTGCCATCTCAATGCAGTACCCTGAACCCCATCAACCTGCAGCTCATGCACTTCCGAAACCGGGGATTTTTAAAACTATGCTGTTAGGTTTGGTTTTTTTAATTAACGCTTACCTGTGAGCTAAAGAATGCGTTGTGGGTCAGACAGCAGAAACAATTGCAAGCGTAGCTCAACATACAGTCAGTTCTGAGTTTGCAAAAGTAATTATGGGTTTGCCACTCACCCACGGTACTGTAGAAAATGAAACATGCAGGAAGAAATGTAGAAATTCAAGTCACTTTCCTAGGTGATTCACTGAAAACATATATTTCTATTTATCCTGCTGAAACGTGTAAAAGATGTGCAATTATTAGGCAGGCAAATCATTAGATAAACTAGCAAAAGGTTTTAGCCTGGGAAGTCTGTGAGAAGAAATGCAGCCTTTGGTTTCCAAGAATCTCAACTTTCAAAAGTCCATAAATATTGCTTAAGGGTTTTGGGGTGGATTTTGGTTTTGGGGGTTGGTTTTTTTTCAGCTCACTCTCCTATACCTGCTCCATCAGAAGGGCATCAAAGTATTTTCCCTGGCAAACACCTAATTTATGAACAAAAAGAGTAGTGAGTCATGAGAAACTAGAATAATAAGGGTATGGCTTAAAGTCAGTGAAAGGGACTGCTCAAAGCCTGCCCAAATATTGTACCAACTGGCTTTCCGCAGGTGAGCCTGCCCCCAAGACAACGGCAGCGACGCACAGAGGGCTCCTGTATTCACATCCTGGTCATCCTTGTTCTTCCTCTGATGGAAAGAAAAAAAAAAAAAAATTTTCTATTAACTGGCCGAGAAACCTTTCGGGGCCCCAGACCTGTCCTGCTTGAGTTTCTCTCTGACCGCGTGTGTCTGGGTGGACACCCAGCCAGGAGGAATCTCCCCACGGCACCCGGCCCCGCGGGTCCTGCTGGATGAACAATCCCCCAGTGTTCGGCATGCTGCAGGTGTCTTGGGGTGTCAGCTGCCTGCTATTTATTATTGGTTTGCTGTGTACGGGGAGCCAGGCCAGGCCATCACTAACAACTCTGTGCAAATGGGTCAGGGAAAGGAAAATAAAGGCTGTGCAGCGGGAACCTTTAGGGGCTGGGGTTTTGCTGGCAAGGCCTGGCCTCGTTCCTCTTTAGGTGCTACTTAAAAATTGCTACTTGTTTGACTTGGAAGCAACTTCACATAGCTGGGGCTGTGCGAGACATGCATCGCAGGGAAACCAGCTGGAGGCAGGTGTGCTGCTTTTTTATTTCAAGTCGTACCGGAGGAACACTTCCTCTGCCCAGTTCTGAGGGGTTTTCTTTTTAGAAGTCTGTTTATATAATTTGTTTTCCAGTGGAGAAAAATTACTGTAAAAATAGTAAAGGATTCATTTGCATGTCTTTGAACTCGGTGGTTTTGTTTTGTTTTTGTGTTTTCGTTTTCTTTTCACAGGAAAAAAAAAAAAAGAAAAAGGGAAGAGACCTCTTAGATGGAAAAATATAAGCAAATAACTTCCCCAATCTTTTCCTATTTTCCACTGACCTAAGAGTAAAACATGACACATGCCGCCCCTTCGGTGCCGGTAACGGTTGCAGAACCTCTTGCAATTACATTTTTTCTTTGGGGGGGGAGGGGGTGGGGGATTATAAAACAGGGCTCTCACTTAGCTTTGGGATTAGATGAGTAGCTCAACTTCAGCAAACCAGCTGTCTCCGAAGCCACTGCTTAAGACACAGCCGAGGGAGCCTGCCGGCAGCGTGAACAGAGCACTGGCACGCTGGTCGCAGGCCTGGGGACTGCAGCCGAGGGAAGGTCACACAGATAGGCTGTCAAAAACAGCTGGGAAGTTCAATGAGGAAAACAGATCTCCCTGCTTGCAGCGCCGGATGGGCGCAGGCACCCCAGCCCGGGCGCCACACGGGACTCGGGCTGGGCGCGCATGACCCAGCGGAGCAACCCGAGCATCCGACCCTGGATCAGGGCTTCGTCTCACAAGACGCAGAGTCCATCTTGGCCAGCAAATCGACACAACTCAGCATTATTTTGTTCTCAACAGACATAACCTGTGCTCACCCCAGGACGTCCCACTGCCTTGGCAAACATGATGTTTTGACAACCTACCGCTCCAGTCATTGAGGCAAACCACAGAGCCAGGGCTATGCTGGACTCTTCCGCTCTTCAGCAACAACCCCCCAGAGTGATTTACATTAAGAGATTCTGTTATCTAGATCAGTCCTCTCCTAAGGAGATACATATACACAACTCACTACGATACCAGAACGTCCTTATTTTGTGCCAGACTACCTAGCTACATGGGAATCAACAAACACCTTAAAAAAGCAACAAGTTGCATAGAATTTAATAGCCTTCCACTTGAAGGACAAGGACCGAAATGAATACATCACCCCCTGTGCTCTGGGGTCATCTTTACTCCCAGAACAACAACTTCAAGGCAGTGATCCTGCTGACACAAGCAAGAGTTTGCTTTTCTGAAGCCTCCCCTTACTACTCCTTGGCCTTTTGGGCAGCTGGAAAACCTGCAGCGTTTGGCAGGTGCAGAGGGGCCGACCAGCGCTAACATCTACAGCCACTTTCTTCTCCAAAAGAAGCAGAATACGCTCGTTCCTGAATTTATTCACACCAAGGCACAAATGGGCACAGTTTACTAAAACTGATAAAATGTCACTTCTCTTGATGCCAGTTCTGATGAAACCTAGGAGAGACAAGAAAGGCAGAGGAGAGAGGAAGCAGAAATCAAAAACTGCAGGAGGAACATACTGCGATACAAAACCCTAGAGGGTTGAACTCCAGGTGTGATGACAGCAGCTCCTAGTAGCAGCTGTGAGGTTCATGAACACTCGCTATGCGATCACGTACACACTTCAACTCTCCTTAAGTTGTGAGACCTGAAGGAGGACCCCTGCAAAAATTCCTGCCACAGAACAAGCATTCACTGATGGCTCAAGGTTTATACGATACGGTTAAAAAACGGCTTTACTGAGGTCAGTCAAAACAAAACTAGGATCCCTGGCCCTAGAGAGCTGCACGAAACTTAAAAAGCAGCTGAAGCATCCACCAAAGTCCTCAAGCCTCCACAAAGGGATGGGGGGAGGATGTGGGGACAGGACGGGACGGACCCAAAATGAACTAAAAGGAGAAAGGCAGAAAAAGGAATAAAATAAAAGCAAAGCAAGTGTTTAGATTATTTTGACCACATAAAAGCATACACCTTTCTTCCTGTCACTGGGCACAGAAGTCAGTTGGGCTGCTGATTTTGAAATCCTAATTAAAAACAGGCTTTGACGTACATCTGCCTAACTCTACCTGATCTGCTCAGGGTGTAAGACACGTCCAACTCGAGGGCAGGTCAAGCCCGACCCATGCAGCTGGCTCCCGGGCCCCCTCCTGCACACCCACCTGCAGTGCCTCCCTTCCAACCATGCTGCCTCAGAGAAGGGAAGGATTTGCAATCCTAACAGCTTTCTCCCCCAACACCACCCTTTTTTTTTTTTGTTTTTTTTGTTTGTTAAGGAGTGACCTTTTAAAACAACCCACCTGTCTAAAGAACACTCTTTCCCGGTATTTGTCAAGGATATTTGAACATATTTGACTGTAATGAATGTCATGCCTCCAACTGTTAAGCTGAACTAGTCGTTCCCAGACTTCCTTTTTTCTTCTTTTCTAAAATGCTGTTTACTGAAACGTTCATAAAATCTGCTTGGCAGCCTCAGGGCTTTAGCCTCAGCTGTATACCCTGTGTGTACTTAACACTGGCACTGCTGGAAGAGACCAGGGAGAATTTTTCACTTTCGCATGGGATCGGTTACAGATTCATTACCCGACTTGAAGGGAGGAGGACAGTCCAGGGTCCACGAGCTCGTGGTTCAGCACAGACGTGGGGCAGCGGTAGGCTCTGAAAGGACTCAAGTCTGCAGTATCTTCAGGGTAGGGAGCTTTTACTAACGCCTATTGGCAAGTTGCAGAAGTTGTTAATGGATTTTTATTAATAAATACCAAATCTACCGCCCCGAGAAATGGTACACTCTGCATCCGGCATATTTTTCCCGCTGCTTCCCTTGGGTAGAGCACCCTGATTCACCCTTGCTCTCAGCAATTGCTGACACATTCTAAGAAAGGCATCTGCAAGCAAAGCTGGCCTTCAGGCAGGTTAATTTCTCTCTTAACATTCCTGCTCATAAGATTTTTAGTTATGTGAAGCCTCTATTTAAAAAATATACTTTAATTACGTTCAACACTAATGAGTTTCACCTGGTTCTGTTATGGGAGTAGAGAAACCCACCCATCAGTCCAAACGAGCACTGGGAAATGGTCAAAAGGGAGAATCCTTTGCAGAGAGCGCAATCACAGTATGAATAATAAACAAAAAGGGAAGACACAACTGGGATTGAAAAAAGCAGCCTAAACTCACCAAACACCCCAAAAGCTCATGCTGAAAACAAACAAAAACCCCAAACCCAAGAAAAAAACCTGAACACAAACTAAGTACTGACTTCGGAAGCTGACCATCTGACTACTTAATCGAACCTGCCTGAGCTGAACTCTGCGGATGCCCTTTACCACATCAGTAGGACAGCACACGACACTAACTATTTGGGAGCTGGCATTAAAAGTGCACCAGACATGTAGAAGTGTCTCAGCATGTTTAGCACTTAGGTTAAGTCTTCATTTTGGGGTTGAACTGTTCCACGCACTTAGGTTAAGTCTTCATTTTGGCTATATACCAAATATACCATATATATACCATATATACCTTTGCTATATACGAACCTGTGGTATCTAAATACTACATAGCATGAAAATAATATCACAAGCAAAACCTCACACCCCAATCTTCTCTGAGTTTGATGCAAGGCTTGTGAAAACACCAGAAAGATGCTCTTCCACTGCAGTAGTCGAGCCGAACTCAGACACTCACGGCTCTTCTAGCCAAGTGCAGAAATGGCACCTCAGGAACTCCATGTTTACCCACCCTTGTGTTTTACACCTGTGTTTTTTTTGATGGGGGACTTAATTGCTCTAGGAACAACTCCTCATACAGTGAAAGGAAACCAGGCTTCCTCATGAAGCGCTTTCCGACTGGTACAGGGCCATTACTTCCACTTTAAACGCACACTTTACTTCAGCCAGCACTATGCCAGTGTGGCAAATCCGCGTGCCCGGTTAACACCACAAGCTGAGACGTGGCACAGTCATGCAATGCGGACAAGGTCCATAAACGTGATAAATCCTTGAGAAGTGTAGAGCAAACAGCAGCAGAGATTGGATCGATGCCTACACACTGAAAACGTGCTGCCAAGAGCTAGGTTAACTTATGGCAGGAGTGAAGTGGGTGACGTTGGCAACGGCAGCGGTTAATTTAAAAGAATGTCTCTGTAGCAAAAAAATCTAGCTAGCATAGTGTAACCTACAGAGGCCTCAGGGGCCAGGGAAAGCTCTCATTGAGCAGCCCTTCCTTGCAGCCCAGCAGCAAGCATCCCCCCAGTTCTCAGTTTGTAGATTTGTTTCACCAAACCCCCGCTCCAGCCTGGGCTGGTGCAAACGCCATGCCCTTCCCACCAGGCTCAGAAGAATGCCAGGCAATGATATCCACCAGCAAAATCACAAGACGGAGATCCCTTCCCATGTAATTACAGGGTGGTGCCACTGTGCAGATATCTTCATGCAAAGCTTTGGCAGCCCACAATTAACCAGAAGAATCCTGCAGCAAATGTGGTTGGAAAGAAAAGGGGGCGGGGAGGGAAGACAAGTTTACCCTAAATTTGACAGAACTGCCTATAAATAGCTATAGCGCCTTGTCAGGCACATCTTTGCTGTAATTTCTCCTAAAATTTCATGTCAGTGGGATTTAGTCCCATGTGTATGTTTTCTATCGGAAAATAGCCTCGCTAATACATTTTAAAGATGTCTCACTGCTCTCTGCCTAGCATCTGGAAGGTATGTATGTGGATTTATAAGGTTTATAAGAAGCATAAGTCAGCGGTTAATCCATTTGATTGTAAATCATGTGACTCTGTACTGTGACCACATTAGAACTCTGCCATCAATAAAAAAAGGCAAAACTATGGCTAGCCTATAATTTTGGTTCCATGGACTCACGCGCGTTCGGTCCCAGATCTGTCACACAAAGGAGATGCTTGACAGTCACGTCTTTCTTACTAATGACTTACATTTGCAGCTCATGGGGCTTTTCTCCCCCTCAACAGTTATTTACTTGACCAGAGAAAAATAGAGAAAACTGAACACTGGCATCATGAAGGGTGCCGACATGGGAGAGGTGACTTTTATCACACTTGAAGCTAAAGGTGGAACACGGGAAACGAGAGAGAGGCTTAAACATCTTTGGCAAGACTTCTGGCGACTTTGTGCCCTGAAGGAGGGCCAAAGTTACACTGAAGGCAAGTTTCAAGCAAACACTTTGGCCTGTTACTTCTACAGCATGCCAACACCCTCGCGCCTGTCAAACCATACGAAGGTGACCTGCGTACCATTCTTCCTACCATTGTAAGCCTCTATTCAGGCCATCTGCCAACTGACCAAGTGGCGGACAGTCACTGTTTAAATGCAGGCCTTGCAGCCTCATGTGCGTCATCACAGCTCCTCAATAACCCACAGGAGAAGCGTGCTGCTGGGATTATTTCCCACGCACAAGTCAGTAAGCCCAACAGGCATAACCCACAGTTGGCATGCCATGGCCTACGCGATGCAGTGCCGGCTCTTCTAGAGACCACAGACCACGTGGGACTTGCGCGGGGCTCAAGAGATCAAAGTCCAGCCTTTCCATCCAAAGGCCCCAGCTGGACTTTCCGTCCTGTGGCAGACCAGCTCCTTCGCGAGCCCTGCTGGCTGACCGTTCCTGCCACTGGGCCGCGAAAGCCCAGGGGGGCAACGTGGAGCCAAATCTGCTGACAGCAGAACCGCACCTTGCTGCCCTTGGAAGGGAAAATGAGTTTTCCCTAGGAAACACGTGCACCACAACTCGCCCCAAGCCTCGTGCTGCAGCTCAGCTGAGGCTGTGCGACTGGCACTGCTGAACTGTCCCCTCGCTTGTCCCAGCGGAGGCACCGCAACCAAAAACTGTCATATCCATCGCTCAATGTTATACCTTATTTACTTTCAGGTATCTTCAACAAATATTTCCTGCCCCCATCCAAATTTCAGCACAGAACATGTACTTCTAGGCAAGCTACCATCAAAAACTGCAGCGTGTATTGTACTGTCAACCATGGAAATGGTTGAAGAAATGGAGAAAGAAATGGAAAGCGAATTCCTCTCTGGGAGGGCAGCGAGGAAGGCAGTGGCAAGTCCTCTCCAGAGGACTTGGTTCTGAGGGCTTCCCCTTCACATCTCAATGACTTCCTCAGAGGTTCTTCCAAAGACGGCAGTACTCCAACATCAAAGCTGGAGGAAACCACACTGCTGTGCTTCTGTTAGGCTCCTTTATCAGAGCAGCAGAGCGCTGCAGAATACGCAAAGCCTTGCATTAATTAAACATCGGTGATCACTAGGACAGGAATCATGACTTAAGACTCTATTTATGGAAATGCTGCTGTTTCTCCACAGAAAAGACGCATGACTGGAGAGGGGAGAAAGAAGAGAAGGAGAAGAGAAGGACATTACCCTGTATTAGTTCTTTAAATACAGAGAAACACATCTTAAATAGATTAAGTCTCCCCATCTAGCGCCTAGCCTCTATTAGCTGTGAAGAGACAGGCTTCTTGGGGGAAAACAGGCTTTCAAATACACAAAGAAACAGACTCACACCTCACCCTCTCACAAATTATTCCACAGCCTTCCTTTCTGATCCATTTTAGGATTCAGTCAAATATGCCGATTTTTCAGGCTCTGTTACTGATCACCACACGCATGGCTGCACTGCCTCGGTGCAAAACAAGGATGGGCCTGTGTATGTACGTGCACAGTTGCAGAAGAGAGTGGCCCTCCGACAACTCATTCCGAGCTAATTCACAGATCTGGCCCTCTCTTCCATGCCTCTGTCTCATTCAAAAATCCTTCGCTCTCCCCTTTCTCCTCTGTTGCACAGTGGCTCCCTTTCTCTGTTGGTAGCTCTTATTCGCATTTCCTAGTTAGCCGCTTAATCTACAGTACAGGAAATTGCATCCTGGACCAATAGTGATATTTGCATAGCGCTGTTCCCATTTTCTGACTGTTTACTTTTATTAATTTCCCGGGCTCTTTTTACAGTCCACTGGAGACTGGGAAGGAGATAGCGCGATGCCAGACTTCACAGTTTTGTGGTGAGGTCTGTGGTACTTTGTGTTGCCCCAGCACCTACAGCACTGATTAATAAAACTCAGATTTCATCCAACAAAGCCAATAACCTCCAGCCCAGGAATGGACAGCTTGGAAACTTGAACTAACGTTAGGGGCTCAGCGGTCACAGCTAAATTATTATTACAAACCTGTCCTGACCAAGCTCCATCAACGTGCCTCATCCCCGCACTGCTCGCATGAATGAAAAAAACGCATTCAGCCTGCATGAACTCCACACATTTGGCATCTTCCTAAATTGCCTTGTGCGGCCTATCTCTCATAAGGGGAAAGGCGTAAGTAGACCAGAAATCCTCTTGATAAAATTATCTATCTGCATTTCTGATGAAATCTGACTGGTAACTCCACTTAAGGCACACCCTGCTTCCTTATATCAGTAAAATTCCTCACTCAATCACTTCAGCATGAAATACAGTTTAAAATAAAAACTATACCTCTGAGAAGACAAGCAGACAAAAGATATCCTAAGCATCCTAGGAAAGCTCCAGTTTAGAAAGTAGTTGATTTAATCAGAAATGTTTCCAAATGTTCAATAGCTTATAAAAAACACATCCGAAACCATATAGTTCACTTTCCACATGTCCCTCTCCTCTCATGTCACTAACAGCATTTGTTCCTGATGGATTATTTTGACCTTGCTTTTATTTCTCATCTGAAATCATAATCCACTTGTTGATCAGTGCAGGCTGTTATTCCATGCAAGAAACAGAGCGTTTGAAGTCTCATCGGAAGAATCAGCAGGAGCATACAAAACACTACAATTTTTTGGCACTGCTTTTTATGTCAGGAGCCCCACAGAGCAAGCCAAGAGATATGAGAGATTATAAAATGAACGAATTAAGACGAAGTGGAAATCGGGCATGTATCACCTGATATTGAGCCTGATACTTTTCAGAAGGGCAGTTATTCTGTTAAAAAAGAATTTTTTTTTTTTTTTTTTTTGAGGTTCAAGTTGCCTGATACTTAAGCATACATATTCAAAAGAAATGCTGAAGTAGCAAGATGGGTCAGAAATCTGTTTGGTTCGAACCAAACAGGGTTGGGGGCCACTCTGCCACAGGTGCCCCAGCAGTTCCTAAACACTGCTGGCCGCTGCAGAAGGCGGTGGTGTTCCAGGGGGTTGTTTCCTGAGGGAAGCTGGGCAGCATGGCTCATCCCCCCAGGAGTCCTCCATTCCCCGGGAGGACGCCTCTGCGCACAGATAGTTCACTGACAAATTCCTACTCCTCACAGGCTACTGCACTGCAGGCTCGATGGAGGCTGATGCAGCAAGTGGCAATGATACGATGTCCCTGGAGGCTAAATGAGCAAGCGAGGCAGGGTGTGCCTGTCCAGGGTGGGAACTGCTTGACAGAAACTGCAGGGAATGGGAGGTACCTGCACCTTCACGGGAGCGAAGCGAGTTTCTCAGATTTGCCATATACAAAAAAAAGTCCACCTGGACAGAGCTGAAACTGAACAGCAAATACCTGAGTAAGCTTTCTTTCTGATTTTTTTTCCCCACACACTCATAACTGTACATTCGGACCTTTATGGTGCTTCATGCCGGGCACGAGCACGCGCTCAAGTTGTGAAGCGGCTTGGTGCCAGCGTAAAGGGCAGTTGTTCAAAACTGAGGAGCCATCGCAACACAAGTACTGTGGGGAGTGCAGGAGTCATCAAAACAAATGGCCGGACTGAAACAAAGAGATACCAACACGGCGCTATCGGATCCTGAGGAGCACTTCCAAAAACTATCTTATTTAGGTATAAGTTAAATTTTCTTAAGCACCACTTCTGACTGACTGAAAATTTGCCCCACGTTCATCTGAACAGCTAGCTCAGAGCAACTCATTTCCTAGTTTCCATTCTTGCAAGAACCTCTTCATCTCTTCGAATAGTTCATTAACCCCTGTACTGCGACAGGCATTCCCAGCAGTACAACAGACAAGGTGTGATCTCGTGGAGTAAGAGCAGGAAATGCCTACTGTGGAATTACACATCGGGACATTTGTGATGACGTTCCCTGATGGTGCCCTGGCACCTTCTGAGTAGGTTTTCACATCAAAGAATCACCAATATAAATGGACTTTGTTTACATTGCTTCTTTAAAATCATTGTTCATCATCATCTAAACATCTATAAATCACTGATCAGGACAACTTCTGCAACTTCTAACCCATCCGGATTCCAAGTTCAGAGTTCAAGACTCAGTCTCTGATTCTAGTTAGATCGCTAACTCTTAAATCAATGTAATGCTCCACCTGATGCACTACTGAAGTTTTTAAAGAGAGTTCTATGATAGCTTTAACAAGATTTTAGGGAGGAAAATGCCCAGCAGTTCACCTCTCCTTTAAGTCCTGTAGAGTAGAACTAGATGAAATAGCCCTTCCACTTCGAACAAGATCCTCACCGTCTAGTGCATTTGATTTTAAAATACTGATGTTTAACTAAGTCACATATTAATAAGAAAAAAGCATTGCAGTACAGCTAGGGTAAGAACACATAATGTTCCGGAACACAACTACAAAAATAAGGAAATGAAGCTGATACCTGTGCTTCCCCCTCTCCATGATAACTACTATATGTTATAGCCCACGCATTCTGACCCAACATAGCCATTTACTTCCTCAACTATTATTCTGATAGCTTTTGATGTTGTGGTTGCTTGTGTTGACGCAAGGTAGTTTGCTGGAAGGCTGTAGGCAGAGTAGTAACAGTAGGGAACAGAACGTCACCACCTCTGGGGGAGGAACTGAATCTATCAGAGTCGTGATATAATCTGGGTCACGATCGCTTAATATATAGTGAGCAACATACGGCACATACAGCACAGACACACACAAGAAGGTTGGGGAACAGAGGGCCTGCCACCATTAAGTGATATATCCCATGACTGATTTTGTTCCTGAATGCTATGGCACTACAAGGCACTACATACACTTCTTCCTTGGTCAGGCATGCCAGAATGGCATCCCCAGCCCATCATATAAATGCGCACACCCTCAGCTCAGGGAAGAGCGTTTTGGTTCTGGAGATCAGGCTATTATGCAAAAAAGTTACAATCAGAACATGAAGCATGGTTAAAAATGACTCCTTGTCCAAAAGCAAGAGCCCATCAAACTCACCTACCACAGTTCTTGTTAAGATCTCCCTTCAGACAAAGCAAACACAAAGAGAAAAAGAACAAGCAAAAAGGCCTCACCGACAGGTCATCTGCCCTCTTGCTTTCTTACCTACTGGCCACCTGGTTTTAGACATACAAACATATTTTGAACTCACTCTTAATCCACATCTAAATAGGGCATGCTCATCAGGCCCATCCATAGTATAAATTTCATATTACTGTGGTAATAAATCATATATTATTTTTACTTAGGTAGCATAATAGGTAAGTGAAGTGCTATACGTAATTGAATTACTGCCCTCAAATTCACAAAAGTATAAACACTGACAGACAGATTACTTTTCTCCCCTCCTCATTTTACTTTGAAGTCAAGTCAAGGGTGGCTCACGATCAAGAAGGCCCTTGTACACCTGAGCACACGTGTACACGGGCCCACAGGAAATATTAAACGCAGTTCAAATAGAAGTGTGGGGGTTTCCTTTTAAGCTAACTCTATTAGCCATGCTCCCTTGTTTCAAGATTAATTTTTCAGAGGAGCCAAAATCATTAGGCTGTCACCAAGCATCAAAGCCACTGGTCATCCAGCAAATATAAAGCAACCATAAAGCAACCCTGTCTACAAAAAACTACACTTCAAGTTACAGCCAAAAGCATCTTAAAAGCAATCACAAACTGAAAAAAAGACAGCTTAAGCAGAAAGAACTGTGGAAATGTCTGATGGTGCCAGCACACTTCCTGGGCGCTGCTCAGATGGTGAGTCTACTGGAAAACCCTACAAGGAGCCATCAGGGGAAGGTGGAGCGATGCTCCCACTCGAGAAGGTCAGGTGAAGTAAGCGCAGGAAACTATTTTGTTGGGTAGAAGAAAACCTGCAAAATGTTTCCTGCAGCTATAGTGGCAAAGCTAAGGCTGTAGTGCAGGCAAGCACCATGCCTCAGACTGATCCACAGGAGCTGCGTAACTGGAAGGCAAACATCAGTCAAGAAAAAGATCAGTTTTACCATCAAAGTGGAGTTTTCTTGCATATTGACAGAGCCCATAAACAACAGATAAGGACATTCCCTACGTGTTGACACAAGAACAATCAGCTTGAACTGGAAGTATTCCAACCGAAAAAAAAACAACCCACAACAACAGAGGTGGTGTTTGCTGTTTTATTTCGCTTTAGTTTTTTCCAGTGAAATTAAGGACCCTGGGGGGTGGCTATGAGGAAAAACGAAGGAGAACGCATTTCCCACCCCAGGCACGCAAGCTGCTTCTTCGGGTGGGCTCTCCCGGCAAGCAGTCTGTTTTCACAGTGCAGCATCCTAACCCCCAGGGACTGCTGCTGCCTTTGCCAGGAACAGTTTGGAAAGTCACTGCAGGAACACAAGTGTCATCTACATTCATAGCTTTGTCCAGCATCAGCTGATACTTTCCTTATAAAAACCTCATTATCTCTTTGAAAGTTCGTTAGCTGCTGTACTCAGTCATTCGCACCAATATGACAGAGAGGTGTAATCTCCTAAACACCATCAGGAAGTGCCTACTGTCAAATTAAACACGATGATTTACTTTGATGATACCCCGCCATGCGATAGGATGCATTTTCACATCAAAGGCTTCACGCTCATTTCTCACATACTAACTCCTCAGGCAGACAAGCCCTAAGCCCCGTTTGCAAAACACCATTCTCGACCTTGAAACCAAAGACGCATTGCAAGGACAGACATGACCGAACTACTTAATCAAAATAAGAAGCGGGTTCCTCAGTCCCTACGAAGCAATGTGGTAATCCTAACTAGGAGTATTTTCCAAGTAATTATCCTCTTTGAATAATGATGTTAATAAAAATAACAAATAAGAAAGTTCAATAGTGGGATAGTTCTATCATGTGTTGAAATTCTAGTACAAGCTTCTGGAATTCATACCAGTGCAGTTTTTTAAAGAAAGAAGGGCGGGGGGAGGAGAGTTATCCTGAACGTACTTCACAACTCAGCTAAATCAAAGCAAATGTTATTCCCCTGAACTCTGACTCAATGTCAGTCGATGCAAACGAGCATTAGCTGAATGAGTCAATACCTAAGTGCATTCAGCCTGGGTGCCAAAATCACACATGGTATAACTTGCTGATGAATTTGCTTATATGGGTCATCAAGAAAGTATTTTCTGCTCTTTGTAAGAATAACACCGGTTATTAATCTCCCAGGAAAAGCTATCTACTGAACAATGATAGCTACTCTACAGAATTTAGTTCATTCCAATTTCCTTATCCAGACATGTCGCTGTTAGACAAAAGATCTAGCACCAAAGATATTCTGGGAAAGGCTGCAACTTATTAAGGTGAAAATCAGATCCACCGTTCACAGTTGCATTGTCAGGAACATCTTTTACTCCTTTTGAACTCTAGTCCTCAGCCGGCTCCACCTTTTGCTTTCGCAGCTCTAAAGAAAGGCGATATTTGGCTACCTTGATAAACTCCAATTTTCCTTTAACCTGTACTTCAGGGAAGCTTGTTTCTTTTCAGTGTGCTCTCAAACCTGTTGAATAAGCAAATGTTCCAAGGCACCCTAAGGATAGATTGGCATCTCCACGTGATGGACAGAACTTGTAATTTCTTTTTTCCCCTTTCTTTCCTTTCTGTCTCCTTTTTTTTTTTTTTTTTTTAAAAGAGTCGAAAACATGCCTTTCCAGCATGGGAATCAAGCACCATTTGCCCCGTGATTCCCCAAGAAACCAAAGCCATGTGCTTTCCTCACTGGAAACAATTAGAAAGCTCCAGTCACTGAATGTACACAGAGTTCCTTAATATTCCAGAAATTCACCTTATCTTTTGACTAGTCTAATGCCGCCCCTAGGATTATAACAGGATACCTTGATAAGCATCTCTGAAGCTGGCGCTGGCACTGCCTCTGCGCACAGGCACTCCTACGCACGGAGAGGCGGCGACCGAACCGCCCAGCAGCCAGGTGTTTCTTCTCTCTCCCCCACCAGGGGCAGCCGCACGCACGCCGCTGCGCCTCAAGTCATTCACTCCAGAGATAAAGTGATAGTGGTCCTGACAGTTTCTGCTCTCTCGACAGCACGCAATTCATCGGCTGACCCAGCTGCAGATGCGCTGTCTGCCACAGCCCTCCATTCCCACCACTTACCCCAAGAAAGCATACAAGAGCCAGCAAGTTGGAGGCCTGGCGCCCTACCCAAACGATAAGGCGAGGAGACTGAGGCATCCCATAGGAATGCTTTGCCTTGGTTTGCTGCTGCCTGAGGAGGAGGGAGCCCATGCCCAGCCCCGCTTGGAGCCAGCTTCTCTCAGGGCCCGTAGCCAGCGTGGCCCTCCTGGGTGAGGGGCAGCAGCGCGAGTGTTCCCGACTGCGCAGCCAACGGAGTGAGAGGCAGCAGCTATCAGACACTGTGTCACTATTCAACAAGGACACAAGAAAAAGAACTGGTACAAAATGGCAGGGCTGAGGGAGAGATGGACTAGATTTTCCTCCACACGCACAGCATTTACATAGAGAACCAGTTACTGCAGAGCCAAAACGCTCAGCATTTCCAACTAGCTGCAGCAACCGCCTGTGCCCATTTTTGACTTCGCGTCTGAAAACCCAGTGAAGAGAACTCTCTCCCTCTTGTCCCTCCTGCCCTTTTCTTCTGCCACGTGCCCTCTCAGCAAAGCGTGTCTTTGTATTTGTGGCGGTCATGCAGCCCACGTACCTAGAACTTCATTCCTTAGTCCCTTCAAGAGTAAAGTTTGTGGACTCTGCATAAACATGGCAATAGCTTTGGAAGGAAGGAAGGGGTTAAGGATGATTTTTGTTCACTATTCTAATCGCCCATCTGCCATCCGCCTATTGACCATAAGCATAACAATGGCCCTACCATGCCAAACGCTTAAAATTAGAAACATCTGAAATGCCTCTCACTCACTGAATGTTTTTGGAGAGTTTCCCTATGTGCAAAATAGTGGTGCGGTTTCACCCTTTACAACTTCAGCAGAGCTTCTGAAAGTAGCTTAAAAGCCCAGATCAGAGGATAATATGCTCTCATCCATTGCTATTACCCTGGCCCAACCAAACGCACAACTCCTTTTGTCTTTGCTGCCTACGCGACAGCTACAGATTTTGTACTCACCCGTTTTAAGCACTTGAAAACATTTTTGTGCGGGTCTTGACAATCTTCCAGTAAAAAGCAGCTGTCAAAATGTATCGTACAATATACTAGCAGACCTCCTCCACACTGCTGCTATAATTAGGTGTGGGGTTTTTGTTTTTCTGGTTTGTTTTTTTTTTTTTCATTTTGGCTTTAAAGCAACTTGCAAAGAATGTAATTTTCAGTTTGACTAAATAAAATGTTCAGAGCACACCAGGTCCATACTTATATTTCAGTTTGAAAAGAACGTGTTCAGTTTAAAAGCCAGCAAGCAGCAGAGTTGAGGGTAATTTGTTTTGCCTTTCACAGCTTCTGAAAGCCAGACCGTCAGAGCAACTACAGTTCACAACATATGCAGGAATTTGGGACCTCCTTCCGAAGCGAGCTCAGCATCCACATGTCCCTTTCAGGGCAGCACTTCATAGGTGGAAGCTCTGAAGCTTTTACCCTCCAACTCTCTTCTGACACTTTCTCGACTTCAGTGAAACAGAGAGCTCAACTCCCCACCTCAAAGGCCCCGACAAATTACAGGGAAAAGGGCACATGTCCTGTTAGGGTCTGCCTGTTTGCAGTGCTCTTGTAACACGAAATACCAATAAACAAGGCTTAACTGCCTTCACGGACGCTCTTTGTCGATGCAAGTACGCAGAAGAGCCAGAGGTTACTGGGAGCCCCAGCTCCAAAAACACAGGTGAGTGCATTTTTGGAGAGCTCTATTTAATGGGGCTTCTTTTTTCAAAAGCGTTGGCCAAACACGCCCTGATCCAAGCACGCTGAAGCCAAGGGTCGTACAGGAGCCAATCTGACCCTGCGCTGCATGGTCTTGCAGCCTGTTCTTAGGCCAAATGCCCACCAGCGTCCCAAAAAGTTGTACTTGAAGCACAACAAGAGTTTCAAAGGGCATTTGGTTTTTCAGTAGTTCTTTCGGTGCAACATACAGCTGAGCCTTACCAGGATCAGGACAAGAACTACCCTCTGAATCAAAGTCACAATTTCTCCCACCTTCACCCAGAAGAAGCAGCCACAAGGTTTTGCTATTGTTGTGTTTTTCTTAATATTTGTCCCTTTTCTCAGTCATTTCCCCAGTCTCTAACCCTGAAGGGTCGCTGCTTTTACCAGCCCTACCCTACCTCCTCATCTCCCGCTCTCTTTCCCTTTTCTCCTCCTGTATTCTCTCAAGTTTCTCTTATGTTCAGACCGTTGCTATTTTTACGTTGCCAAAAACACACTAGTTCCTTTCTACTTCCTGTTCACAATTTCATGCTTTAAAAAATGAAAGTAATTGAAAATAATTCATCTTTTAAAATTCAAAAACCTCTTATTTTTCCACTTGTGGCTTGTTTTTGGCTAGGGTTTGCCTTTTTTTTAATCCCTCTGCTCTCCTTTTTGGAGCTTCTCAGTGCAAGCCTCCAAAGAACTGTGTTTGCAAACTGAAGGTGACCTTCTTTTGCAGTCATTTATCAGAGACAGGAGCCGCGTGACAAATTGCGAGGACCTTTCTCCACCCAGGCTCTCCTCTTTGTCTTCTCTTCCTCCAGCTCGGTCCACCAAATCATAATTTCCTAACTGTTGATTTTTACACCCTTACGGTCTGGTTTTTGCTAGGTTTATTTCTCCAGCATCAGAGCTGTTCATGTCACTGATTAGCTCCTCAGTGCCAAGTCTCTGTGCAGCTTTGACTGGCTCCTCCACTGACTCCTCCTCACGTGGGGAACAGCAAAGTTCGTGCGACAGCTCAACCCCAAACGGCAGCGCTCATGCCACAACATCGGTGTAGGTCTTCACTTACTTTGGACAGAGCCTGCCATTTGCTGAATGATCCCAGCCACTGCTGCTGCCATCCCAGAATACTTCCTTTGATTACTCAGACTGCCAAACAAAGGGTTTGTGATTTACATTTGCTTAACATCATTTATCGTAAGCGCTCAATGAGGACCCACACACACTTTAAGTGTACATTTCCAGACCAGAAGAAAACCTTACGCTGCAGAAAAGCCCACGAAAGGCCAGGTGCCAGATCATCGACACTGCGAAGAGGACACGGAACAGTTTCACCAAAATGTTAGAATAGCAAAAGCTGAGAGTGGTTTGAGGACGTAAGCACCTCTGATAGCAGACCCCTCGTTTCATTGCCAAAGAGAACGTGCAAGATGTTAAATTCTGCAGGAAGCCTTCAACATGATATAGCAATAGGCTCTGAGTTCAGATACCTTTCTCCCACCTTTTAACAAGCTAAAAAAGGGTCAGACTTGATGGCAGTGCTTATGCAGAGACTGATTACTCCTGGCTTTTTCTATTAAAAGGAGACAAGCGGATGAACAATGCTTCCACCCTCCCACTTACCAACAACGCACTCTCTTAGGGAGCTGCACCAAAGCGGTGATGTCTGCTGTCTGCATTAGTTCTTCTAGCAACACAACAGAACAAGACAAAGGAGTCGGAAACAAGAAGAAAACCTGGTCCTTGACAGGCTATTTTACGTTGGCGAAGGAGGGTGGGTAAGGTTGCTGTTGTAGATACTGACTTTTTATCCAGAAAAGGAGTGACTGTTTGGTTAGGATAGAAGAAACAGGGCAAAAGTAAATGGTTCTTGTAATAGAGGAAACTTTGGGAGTTTTGCAGAGCTCTGTGCTAGGATCTGTGTGGTTAAACAAGCATGTAGATGCCCTGGAAGAAGGGGTGATGTGAAGCAGTGTAAAGCTGCTGATGAGACCAAGTGCTTGAGGTTAATGGGGGCTCTAGCTGCAGTCACTCCACCTCCCCACAGTCAAACATCAGGAGATAAATCACAGATACAAAATGGCTTCCTGTACAAAGACTGTATGAGCAGACTAAAATGATGTGGACCAGTACGACAGAATGTCCTAGAAAGGGATTTACGTTTCACTCCTCCAAGGAAGAGCTAGCGACCGTGACATGAGACATGCGTCAAGTCAAAACTTGTTATACACCGCTGCTTTCTTCTTGGGAGCAAGCGTGAATCCCTCCTAAGCCAAGATTCCCAATACCTCTGCTACCCACTCAAAAATGCAGTCCTATTTATCACTGATACGTTGTGAAGTAGACGTGGCTTTAATCTTCAGTTGGATTCATCTCATGCTTAGTCATTTCCTTCTGTCAATAGTATTCCATATCCTCACTTCTTATATTTTGAAATCTGATATAGTTTTGAGTTAGGCAGCTTCAAAAGTAATTCCAAAGTCCTCAACAGTAAGCAGATACATTAACCTTTATGTCTTGCTCTAGTACTTGAACATACAAAATCAACAATAAAGTATTTCAGTAGAGAAATAGGGAATTTTCAGGTGATTAAAAAAGGCAGACAGCCTGTTGCTTCAGGGAATATGGGGACCTTAACTCTTTTTTGGGGATCTTGGGGCTTTGGGGTTGTGTTTTGTTTTGGTTTTGGGTTTTTTCTGTTAGTTTATTTAAATGACAGCCTAAGCCTCAGCCTAAGTATCTGTGTCGTATATCGTGAGAGGTCATCTCGTGGCAAAGTGTCACAGGAGCATCATAAACAGACCCCTGCATTCCAAGCCCACCTACAACATGGCCAGGCTTATCTCAAGAGATACAATTCAGCTCTCATTTTTCACAGCAGATAAATGCCAACAATGGCAGCTTCCTTACAGAAGCCTCGTACTTGTGCCATCTCATCACTCGGACAGTTTGTAGAAGCTCGAGGCTGCGACATTATGAGCTGCTCTGAGGCATTAGGAAGAGCATGTACACCTGCAGCCACGGGCACTTTCCTCAGTGCTGCCAGAAGGATTTCCAGTTCAAAACTTCCGGCATCGCAACATCAACTCTTGAGCCGCCACTCATCATTTTGACACTGCTGCTGCCTACACAGCAACGGCAGAAAGCGTGAGTAAAGCTGCCTCAAAAGCAAAGCACCACTTTTTACCAGTTGACTCACTTCTATACCTCTTCTGCAAGTTATCATTCACATGGGGTAGTTCTGGAAGTCCAAAAGCACTACAAATCGACAGGATGTCTTGCAGTCTAGTAAGGATCTGTCTAGTGTACAACACCGCAGAACCATCAGACTCGCAAATAAGATGTGTCAGGTACAACCCACTATCCTTTGGATAAAGTACATGCCTGTTCCCATTAGTCATATCTACTTGTTCATCACCTGTACGGCTGCGTGTGTGTCACTCACGCACCATCCGCAGGTCCAAGCCCATCCCCGCGGTTGGTGCACACGGACGCAATGCTGCCCACGTCAGTGGACATGGGCCAGGGGACAGCAACCGTACCTAGTCTGCATCCCATCGGCTGCAGCAGACGGGCACCAAAACAGTCAATGCTGTTTATCACCAACCTGGAAAAGCCCTTCAAAAATCCTCAACTAAATCTATGGCTCATGCCTTTTCTTTGGAATAAGATCCATTTACTACCACGTACTGGTGGAGACACTGGGCATTTCTGATATTTTCAATTCCACATGGAATGTGTTCAGACAACTAATTGTGGCTAGTCAGTTTTGCGTCTTTACTTTTAAAACATAGATATACACATAACTGCAAAACACTCAAAATGGCAAAATATACCTTTGCAGCTTTTCTATGAACGGGCTTAATTCAACCATTTATTTGTAAGAACCAAAACCAGCAAGCAAGAAACGACAATGTTTTTACAACAGAGATTTTTAACTGGAGCCTCGTAACAAATTAACATGTGCTCTGTCTGTGGCCTGATAATTATGCTACATTTCTATTACTGCTCATGTAATTTTCTTTTCCATTAGACATTTTCTTTTGGGGGTGAGGAGAAGACAAGAAATACTCACTCACTGGTATCAACAAGGGGAAAAAAAATGGTGCTGGCTTCCCATTCAGCATGGGGAGCCCCAACCCAAGACAGTATCGAGCAGACTATCAACCATTCTTGTGGCCCAGAAAGGTACGATAAACTGAGAGGAGGGCCTCGCAGCACAGCAGTACTGACAGAAACATCCACTTCATAATTAACTCCTGTTTTACTAGACCAGCTCAAAGATTTAACATTTTTTCTTCAGCTCCCTCAGTTAGTCCTATCCTAAATCCCAGCCGGGTTGGCCAGGTGGCCCCACACCAGCGAGGGAAACCAAAGCGGTATTTGGTGGGGATCAACCGTGGTGTTTGCAATCCTGGCACCCAGCTGCCCTGTGGTGAGGGAAGGGAGAAGGCAGAAGGCACTCATTTCCCAGGATCAGCCCTGGAGCTCTTGGACATCATTGTAAGTGGAAATTCCTGGGGCCTCTGTGAGGAAGATCAAAATTTATCTTGGGCTTTTACAAGCATAGCCCTCAAGCTACAGATATTTTAAGCTTATGCAAAGTTTAAAGCACTTGATGGATTTTGACCCTTTCTGTGAACACTACTGAGAAACCAGCACCTGCTCCTAGCTAAGACCTCGGGCCTCATTCCACAGGTGAATATAGCAGATGAGCAAAGCATGAAAATTAAGGGATTTGCCTCATTCAGTATCTCATCCCTACAACTGACAGCATGAAGGCTGCGTCCCCTGAGGAAGCGGGGCACCCACAGCACAGCCAGGACACCCTGGAGTAGAGCACCGAGTACTCCAGGATCCAGTCAAGACATTTCTTAGCCTGTTTTCAGGGTGAACAAAACCTACACCACGGTCCACATCTTTCACTGGAACAAACCTGGCTTTTTTTCTCTGCCACTAAAACATATTCATTAACTTCAGTAATTTGCAGCTCTTGTACATATAGATGTGTCAATATTCCTGCTACAGCTTAGTTTGCAAAATAATTAAGGATTGAGTACTAGAGTTTTAATCAAGTTCCACTGAACATAAAGAGAAATTTTCCTGAATAAGAATGAAACCCAATTGATGTGACATGTCGATTTCACTAAGAAAAGCTCAAACTGATGTCCCCCACCTCACCGTACATAGGCATTGTGGCCAGCCCTTCAGCTTGGTGACTTGGGGGTGACTCAGCACAACGCCCGACGTGGGTGTATGGTACAGAACAGGCAGCCGGAGGAGCGGGCATGGGTCTGCTTGGGGTTAGGAGAGCCCTGTCACACCAGGATCAGCTGTTGTTTTCAGAGATGCTTAAAATTTAAATGACTTGAGAATCTGCAATTACTGAGCATGAAATTGCGTCTTCACGCTTGGGCTATTACAAGGGTTCCAGTCGGGTTTCAGGAAGGGAACGCTGAAAAGGCAGGAATGGTAACGATGAGCTTCACGTGCCATTTGCAGGGCCAAATTCACCCTTGTTATCATTCCAATGACTTTACTGTAGCTACACCAGAGATGACTTACGTTCAGTGAAGTCCACAGATGCGTGAAATAAAAAGGGGTTTTATGCAAATGATGGCAATCATGCCCCGTGTCTGTCTCTGAGCATTTTCCAAGTCTGGAAGGCCAGGAAGACATCACAAAGTCTGCAAGGAGCACTGCTAATCATGCCTGTGGCAGAACCCCTCGCCAGTTCTCATCTGCCCAGAGCGAGAGCAGAAAACGGAGCCCCGGAAGCTCAAAAGAAGGAGGCAACAGAGGCTGCTGGGGTAATGGCTTCCCTGCTGGCAGCTATTTCTGCTTGTTAAGGGGAAGTGAATCGCACATCATCGATAGCATCATTTCAACCTCCCTCCCAAATCACTTGTTGCACCACGAGCGTGGGCAGGAACATCCATCCACTCCCCACCAATCCCCCTCCAGGGAGCACGGGGAGCCGCCGCCGTTGTTCTCATTAACATACCTCAGTGTCTTCCCAGATCTCTTAGTTCTCTCTCCTGCTTGCATAACCACATGCTCGGCAACCCCATGAGGAGTTGGGCCCAGCAGGGTGTGGGGGCTAGCAGGCAGCTCAGCAAATGCCATAGGAAAGGGGGTGCTTGCACTACGCAAGCAGCAGCTGGTCAACGTGCGGAGGATAACCCCCTCAACTTCACCTCCGTCCAGCCGAGAAGCACTAGCCCAGCTCTGCTTCTGCAACCACAAGGGAGAACTAAGTGCTGTCAGAGCAGAAAGTGTCAAAAAAGGAGAATTGTCTCTCTCTCCTCTGCAAGATACCTGCCCTTACCATTCCCACGCCAGTGCCTGCCAAGGCACCGTGGTGGGAATTATTTGATGCAATGACTACAGGGTAAAAACCACACATCAGAAGCTGGGACGGCACCTTTTCTCCACTAGGCCCAATAACAGGAATAAAATGCCCTCTCTCCAGGACATCAGTAGCAGGTCCCTTACCTTCCTGCGGACCAAGTATTGAGACACCTTTAGCAGCTCCTACATATGCACGCATCAGAGGACTTCCTTATATGAACCCAAGCCAAGGAATCCCTGATGAGTTATAGATGTACGCACTACGGCGGTCTTACATTAACTCTACAAGTCAAACACATCCTTCTCATTCCAAATAACTAACTTCACGTGATTTTGGAAATGCTGAGGTCTCAGCTCCAGGTATGTTGCAGCATTTCTCATCCATCTGAATTTCTACTATGTTGTCATGGAGTATTACAGCTGGCAAAAGTAACTTGGGGCTGGAAGAAATGGTTTTGACTGCAACATTACGATACAAAGAAAAGCATCCCCATCCAGAACCATCACCTACGTGTACAAGACACAGATTCTTTCACAGAGTGACAACATGCTCAAATGGCATAAACTGTAGTATTTATGGTGTTGAGTCAGTGCGTTCGTAAACTCGCTGTCAGCTCACGTACCGGAATATTTTGGTGTGTTCCAATAATAAAACTGCACATTCAAACCTCCTCTCACTCTCCTACGTTTATTTTTAAGTTACACAAGCCTGCTTAATTATCAGAAGCAGACACTAGAATTCACCATAGCTTCTACCCCCGCTTACGGGCAAGCCAAGAATCTCTCGCAGAATGTGGTGCCAAAGCATTAAGCGGCTGGAGGAAAAGGAAAACAAGGCAGAGTCTTTCCCCGCCAACTAGCCAAGCAGAGGTCTTCAGAGGCCTGAGCAGAACAACTTGCTTTTGAGCTTCACACTGATTTCGGAAGTCCTCTTAGCCTGAATGGAGCACAGCTACTTAGCCTTACAGGGGCTGCTTCTCCACTCTCCAGCCTGTATCTATGTACAGTATATTTTCATGGGACATATGTTCTCAGAGACCGGAAAGCTGTTTCTAAATGTCAGCAGACTTGATGGTAACCTTTTTCAGTGAGTTATATGAAAACATACAAGGTAACTTTTAAACCTAAGTCTATCCTGGAGGAGATACCATGGGCAGCAGCTGCTTTGAAATGGGGATTGAGAGAGAGAGAGAGAGTAGAGAGCAGTGATTTCCTGGAGGCAAAAGAGGAAAACTCACAGCATACTAATGTGCTTCTGTCCTAATGATCACAACCAGAGCAGAGTTTTCAAGAGAACAGTCTAAATAAATATATTTGGTTTAGACCTGGCTTCAAAATCCGCTGATACTGAGAGACTAAGGAATATCATAGAACAGGGATAAAACGCAGGTGCTCGTTGGGCTTGCAGACTGACACGTGCACTTGAAAGGAGTGGACGGCAAGAACGGAAATGGCGGCAGGCAGGATACTCTTTATGGAAGGAATACCTCTTATCTGGCTGAGTCGAAGCAGGATAGGAAAAAGATGGCTTGAGCAATATGTTCTTGGCCACCCTCTTTACCGGGAATCAAAAGTGATCCAGCTCAAACCTTCTCTGTTCACCATTACTCTATCTCACGTACTTTTCAAATAGGTTAGTATTCCAGGTTTGTTAGAAAAACCAGACTCCTAACACTCAAGAAAATCAAACATGTTGTAAAACGGCTGGTTAGTGGGTTGCCTGCCTCCAAAAATCACAAACCAAACTAAATGGAAAAACACAAAACTTAGTAGCTACAAAATTAAAGTATCCGTGTGCGAGTGACACTCAGTTTTCCATCCACACCGAAGAAACAGAGGTGGCATTTGATGTTTCAGGGGGGATTTTTGCTCATCTGTTTGCTTCTTGTCTGCCAGAACGGATCACTTTTGGTATGTCAGATAATACCACATTGCAGTTTTGGTACAGCATCACCAGGAACGAACTTGACAAGTTTAACACATTGTTATTCATCATAAGCATAAGGAATAGGTGAATAAGCAGAAGTCCTCTATTCTTCTTTTTAAAAAAAACAAACCACAGACATCAAATCTGAGGCAGTGTAGATCAGCTTACCAAAGGCAACAGAAAATCACCTTACACAAGCTGAGCATGTGATTCTGTTCTTAAAAAGAAGGGAACAACCATACCTGCTATTACTACACGAGTGCTTATTTTGAAAGGCATTAAACTCACTCACAAAGGGTTGGTTTCTGCCCCTCCCCTGGAAACAATCACATACACACAAAAAAGGCACAGGTACCGGACTTGGAAAAGGAAATCCCACAGGAGATTATTCCCTTCTGTTATGGAAGAGGGCATCAAAGAGGACTACAACAGTTGTCCCTCCTTGACTCAAAAACAACCAAAACTGCTCCTGTTTTTTCATAAAAACTCTCCTTTGTCCTCCATATCTGCATTGTGCGTATTCAGGGTAAAGCAAAGGTAAAAAGTCATGCCTACACCACAGCAATCAGTCCTGAATGAAGCTGACCCAAGTGAGCTTGGCAGGAACGGGTCTGCACAACTGGGCTGCAAGCAAATGAGAGCTCTAACTTTGTTGCTACATGCAGGATTTCAATTAAGTCTTGAGGTAGGCATCTTACTGCATTAGGGCAGGTTTATCTTTCAAGGAATTACCTGTTTATTCACAAAGTCACCTATTACCAGACCTATCCTTTACATTCTACAAAGTTATAAAAGCTATCAATCCAGAACTGATTCTCATGTCTTTTTCTAATAACCACCATTTTCCCATGAAGCTGGGACATTTTTCTGCTGGCACACTTTTGCACTTTCACTTACTGTACAAAACCAGCTTCCCAATGTTTTGTTTTTTTTAATTACCCAACAAGTAATTTTTCCAGAGTGGCATCTCATAGCAGGCGTGAGCACGACACACAACTCAACGCCACAACTCCTGAACGGCAGTGCAAGTCACAGAAGTGGTAACGAATTATATAATGCAACAAACTGTACTGACCTCAGTGCTGTGCCTCACACTGGTACATCCCTTCCCTGCGTTTGTCTTCTCTGTCCATTTTTGATTCAAACGTAGGTGGCATGCAAGCAGAGCAGAACTTTGCATTTAAACTTTTTCACGTAGATGTGGTTATTTATTCCATGTCTTTTGATTAATCCTCCTGGGAGAAGGTAAAAAGTCCACAGGTTTAAGGCAGCGTTTGTGCCAGCCGCGGAGAGGCTATACCTACAGCTCATAGCACAGCTGCTGGGCAGGAGCATCTGCCACGGGGAACTATGATATGCTTTGTTATTGGTGAGAGGGTCAGTGTTAAACATATGAGTAGCTACGCCCCACAGTAATTTATGTTTCTAAATGCCTAACTATATGGCGCACAATTAGATATTGTGAATGCTTATACTTAACGGATGTGCACAGGACGTTACAGTCCTCTACTTTGGAGGAGAGGAATGAATGAATGCTGAAAGATCACATCAAAAGAAAAAAATTTGCAGTCTTCCCAATGAGAGCAGATGGAGAGAAGCGCTTCAGCAGATCTCTTTTATAAGCAACTTGGTGCTGAGCAAGAGCTCAGATCGTGCACACACATCAAAAGTGGTAATGCACATCCTCTGTCAAGCGAAGAGGTTTAATCCTAACCCATTCTTTCCTCAGCTTCCCCAGCCTGAACCCATTCAGGATGGAGCGTTACGTCAGCTGCAGTCAGTCTTCTTTCCTCACAGACACTGTGTAATTCAGTCTAGGGCTGCAGCAGAGATAAAGAAGAAGCGGTATAAAAATAGAGTTGGTTAATAACTGCAATTAGTTAAAGCCCTCGTGTTTGAAGATATGAAAGACATTAACTAAAATCATGCCCTGTAATGAGACGATCACAACTTATAAGGTATATTGGATGCTACAAACTAGGCATAAGACCAAACTGATCTCCATCTCTGAAATCCACAAGTACGTAACACTGATAGCTCCCACAGATGTTCCTTTATCCCAGTACGTTACCAGGACCCGCTGCATCTCAAAGCAGAGTGGCACCTCCAAAAGCAGATTGGATCGCACTGGGTCCAGCTCTGAGATTCAGAGGCCCGAAACCAAAATAGGGACAAGGGCAGGGGGTTCACACTATCACACTCAAGGGACGCTAGTAACAGTGGATCTGGAAGGACTCATCAACACTTCTGCTATTTCAAAACCAAACAGTAAATGCCATTATGCTATGTGGTTTGGCAAACTTCAGGCACCAATATTTAGGCAGGTTGGGTTTATTATTAGAACCACTCACATGGCACTGATCCAAACCGGTGGCTGAGTTTGGGGGCACTGCCATAGTAGATTCACTCTTAAAACAGCCAAGATTTTCCTAAGAACTACCTCAGAAGGAGCAGCACTTATCTGTCCAGCAACTTCCATCTTTTTGGAATGCAAGAGTTATTTCACATTAAAATTTGTACTGCATTCACAGGGATGCTTGAGGTGAAGCAAACAAAGAGGGATGTGGCAGCAGCATCTTTTAGGACAGTAACACTGACGGTTCAAGGAACAGCCTTGGCTGTTGTACCCTGAAACAAAGTTTGACTCTGCTAATCTTGACAGAAATGAATTACTGTGGGTAGGGACTGATAAGAAATAAAAGGCATAATGCAGCTTTTTATGGATTTCCTTTTGGTATTAAAGGATTTAATGCCTCATATTTTCCATCCTTGCTCAAACTCAGAGTCCTTAGCCCTCACAAGATGAATGTTTCTTCCTTCCTCAAAGCTCCCCCCACCCCCGTTTTGAAACACATCCCAAGCTGCCACTAACAAAAGACCAATTTTCTTCTGCTGACCACAGGAAGAGATGGACAATTGCAGTAAGACAGATCAAATGTCTTAATTGTAAACAGTATTCCATTGTATTCTCATTGATATAAGGCAGCTCTCACTATATACCCCACTGTATAAAAAACACCCAGTAAGTATAGTGACCACCCAGAAGCGAAGGACTGAATTCCAAGAGGTTGTAGGGGGGAACGCAGCTTAGTTACACACGTGTTCGTGTTTATATAATTCTTTAACAAAATTCAATTGAGCTTTAAGAAAATAAAATTAAATATTGATGTCAACAAAATGCAAATTTCCAGAACATCTGTGTGTTGGAGAAATAGAATCATGCTAATCACAGCACCGGATTAAGCTACAATTACAGTAGTCAGATTTAAACAGAAAGAAGATTTCCCAACCCCCCCCCTCCAAAGAGGAAAGTCCTACAAGATGTGTTACAGAAGTAAAATGTACTGCTTTTAAGTAAACCAAAACTACAGAGTAACTTAGTCTAATCTCCTTACAGCAGCCTGCACGTCCATTACCATTACTCCATTGAAGACAACATATTTCCCCTTGTCTGAGGAGGAACAGTTATTCCCTATTGTTTGTAGCACAGTGGTGTATTGAAAAGACCTCTTATACACATATGTTTTTTAAAATCTCGTACGAACAACTGAGAAGATAAATATAGCTCGTGCCATTTCACAGATAACAGCAGTTGCAGGTGAATAGCTGTTAAACTGAAATAGCTACAAACTGGCAGAAATCCACTGGTTAAGTGCAGTGATTTCAAGTCATACCACTGAGAAAATCACCTTCAGCAGCTCACCACGAGAGCAGCAGAAAATTGTAGTATGCTGTCAGAAACTAATGGATGAAGCCAGCCATCCTGCGGTGAGAGGATTGAAGCAGACATCAAGACCATATTTTTAATCCTATTTTGGTCCAGTATGTCTTCTAACGGCACAGAATAAGACGATGCCCACATTTTTATCTATCAATCACTTGGTTAAGCAACAAAAGAAAAAAAAACCCCAGCATCTGAATTTCGTATGTCCTTGAACCCCCTGCACTTTTCTGGAAATGAGCTATTGTGGAAACCTTTGTTTATCCTGTCATCAGAGACCCTGACAACTTCTATTCCTTAACTTCTTTACTGTTAATATCACCCTGGTAAAAACTCACCAAAGACAGAGACAGGTTATTAATGTCTCATTTTCCAGATCAGGAGAAGAGAATATAACCCAGATGACCATGCCTAATCCTTTTACCCACTGTGTCATTTTCTGACACAAAATACTGGAGAGGGAGCTCAGTGCTTTTACAAGCTAGGACATTAAGAACAAAACGACCTAACGACTGTACTGATCAGTTCTGAAGGAACACACAAGCTCCTCTGAAATGCTGCTTTGGTGAATACTACATTATCTTTTCAGTACTACCCAAGATTACGGTGATGGAGTCATAACAGAGGACTGCGTCAGCAATTCTCAGAGCACCAGAAGACTAGTAGTGAAAGCAGGTTTCATTCACTCTTCAGGTGCTTTTCTGGAATTACCTGTGGACACTCAGCTTGGCCTCAGCATCCTCCCTCTTCCACTCAGCTCCTCTCCCCTCATCAATCCCTCAGACACTTCTATCCTGCTTGTCTTAAAAAGTAAGCCTGTCAGCTATTTTATTCAGCCTAGTGCATTAACAGCCCTGCTTGGTTTTAGCACGGTTTCTTCCTCTCGGCCGCACAAACCCATGTTTTTACAACACACAGCTCTCTAGAGGCCCGGCCCTTGACGGGGTGCCGTAATAATACAAACAGGAAATAAGACACCAGCAGTACTGACCGTAAACAGAAGAAACCCAACCTGTGACACTGCCCTAACATTCAGGCACTTGTTCCATGTCAGCAGAAACAGCCTTTACCTAAAAAAAAGGTACTGTCATGAGAACACATGAAAGAGACTTTGTTTTGCAGCAGAGCTTATCAAATGCTGCTGTAATGGCAATACGGCAGCCACGGCATCAGGCCTGCGTGAGACCATGGAGGGTCGGCGGGTGTGGACACAACTTCTCACTGACGCTTGGAGCAGAAAACAACACGGTGGTTCTAATCCCACACTCAGGCAATGTTCCCATTGACGTCAAACGTAAATATTGGAGAGTTCAGCTGTGTAAGCCTTCTACAGTGTTGAAAACAAGTATATTTTCAGTACTAAAATGCATGTTCTTAAAGAGCGTTCAGATGAAGCCTCAAAGGCAGGTCCTTCTGAACAAGAACTCACCGCTGTAGCAACCCTTCAGCTGAACAACGTTCCTGCCTATGTCAAGACATCGGAGCATCAGGCCAAGGCACAGTACAACAAGCACCTCACCAGTCGCGTAATCCTTCTCTAGCCAGCTGCCCTATCTCAGCTGTTATCTCTATGGTGCACAGAGGAGCACTAACTGCATGCAAAGGCACTGCAGGTACAGTATTGTAAGATTCTGGGTGCTACCTAATGAGTTATCCCTACGTGCTCCACAGAAGACATGATCACCTGCTTCTCTGCCGTTGATTGCATTAATTGTTACATGCTTTTACATGTTGGAGAATAAAACGCAATTGTAAACAAAAATACACATCTGCCACGTTGCCCCGTAAGCCACAGAACGTGGCAGACTCTTAAGGCAGGGCCAATGCATTGTGCGTGAGCAGAGCCTGCACCTCTACCACGTCCTGCGCTCCGCATGTGCGTGGACATGCCTGTCACAGCAGCCAACTAGAAAAAAAATACTTCCAGGCTCCTTTAGGAGAAGTCAGTATCGACTGTCAACAATGTACAATTTTAAGGGGTCATTTTATATTATTTTCCCTCGGCTCGTTCCTATTTTCATGGGTAAAAATCAATACCAGAGAAGGAGCTCTTCCATTACAGCCGGAAGCACCACTGCTGAGCCGATGCGCTGATCAGGGCTGCGGCATAGCTCAACTTCTGTCTCTGACGCAACGCAAGTGGTGGTGGGACTGCACATGTCTGTTCCAGCCAGGGTAGTTTATATTTATTAGTGCAGAAGTGTAAAAATATTTGGTGGTAAAGTGAACCCAGTGGATGTTTTTGCTGGCGTGAGACTAGGAGTGACAACTGTACTACTCATTGTGAAAGAGTAACAGCTGAGCATGTGTTGGAGTTGGTTTCACACTGACAAAGAGGCATCCACTACTCTGGTTAATCGGATTATAGCGGCTTCCCACTTCCCACCCAAATCAACTGGCATTTTACGTTATTCACTTATCCTGGAAGGTGAAAGGTTGAAACGAATAAGCTAAATAACAAGCCTTTTGCAGGAGTTGAAAAGACTTCTCCCCTTCTCCCCAGCCCCTGCCCCCAGCTCAATTCTTCGCTGCTTTCACTATGCTCAACTACAGCATTTTTCCTCTTTGGCAACACAATCAATTAATATGACACAAAAAAAACCACCGGAACATTAATGTAACTTCCCCCCCTCCCCAAGGATAAAGCAAAGAAAACATTTTAAACTTTGTGTTTTGTGAAATCAGAAGGAACATGCCCTATGAAACCAGCTTGCACGATAAGTTGAAGGAGTTCATGCTTTTCAACAGGAGCACGAAAAGCACGTCAATCCCATGAGATCCGTCTAAAAAGTAGCCTACTGGAGAGACGTTCTGCCACTGCAGGGGTGTTCCTTACACAGTTTGAAATTAATAGTCAGTAAATACTTTGATCTTTCTTTTTACTTTTCGTAAGAACTCTCTGATCGATTTCAATGGATCAGTTCCCTTTTAGCTTCCTGCTCCCCACATTTCAGTTTGGTACGTTTGCTAGCATTTGAGAGGGCGTAGCCGTACAGGGGAGATCGCAGACAGATATTCCAAGAGTCAAGACAACTTTTCAGAGGGCACATAAGAGGTACAGGGAAGGAATATACAACCCGCCCTCACACCTCCCTGCATAGAAAACCAGAACTTGGCCTGTGACACAGGCAGACTTTTGACATAAATGCAGCACAGGTTCAGCATTTCTCAGAAGCACAGAAAGAGCCCGTTTGCCACGCAGAATCACAGCACAGCTCATTTGCAAGCCAGAAGGGAAACAGGCACTTTCTTGAGTGGGTTGATAAAACAGAGACTGGTGCTCCAGTCAGTGAAACGTGACTGAAGTAAATAAGTTGTTACCACATTTTTTCTTTTAAATACAAAGGAAGTATAAAAATAACACAAAGCCACTGTCTTTTTTTCCCTTGCAAAGAGGGGGAAACAAAGCGTAAGTGAGAATAAAGAGGCAGTAGGGGGTCATCCCAGGAAACGAAGTGCCTAGTACCAAAATCTTCATCAAGAAAGCAAACTATACTCTGTATACTTCACAGCACAAAGCTGTCTACCTCAAAACCATAAAACACACAGAGTCACCAAGGCACCAGTGATGAAAACTATAATGAAACTATGCTAAGTGCGTATCAGTTGCTTTGCTGAGATGTCGTGACACCTTGTAGGTTAATTGTGCGTGTCCTTTGTAGGTACAGAGCGCTCATGATCGTTTTCGCAAAACACGACGTTTAGGATAAGCCAGTCTTGACAAGCACCGTCATTCTGGCACGTCTAAGGCTTTGTTTTTCAAATGGTGGTGTCGACAGTCTGCTCTGTCTTTTATATTGCCAGCATGATCAAAGGAGCATTTTATTGGCTTGATCACTGTTTGGCGTTTCTTACATAGCTGGTACACAACTCTGCGCTGTCAGCACACCCAAGGCAGCTATCATCAGGCTATCTGAAGAATTAGCCTTAGCAGAGCTATTGTTTAGACATCCTCTGGTGTTTTCTCCAACCTACTGGTACCGTGCTAGCACCACTTGGCTCCACTGAGTGATGAAACCGCAACCTCTTGCCAATGTCATTCACAGAGGAGCCTCAGCTATTTAACATGACCAAACAAATCACAGGCGAAGCAGCAAGTCAGCTGTATTAGGCGTAACAGTTCCAAACCCACAGAATGCAGAAAACAAAGAATATAATTAATGTTTACTAAGGTTTTTTTAATCTTACGGGACAGGTGCTCCCTTTCTGACGCCTACTAATTGTGGCTGGATGCCAAGTGCACAAAGCCACAGGTAGAATCCAACTAATTCACAGCTTACGAATCCCAATAACACAATCAGTGTGTGTCGTTAATGCAATTTGACTGGTGACGCCAATACTGATCAGTCTGCAGCCGAATGTTGTACCAGTAACTAAATGACACTAAACAATACAAAGGGCATGTTCAGAGGGCAAGCAGTACACTCCGTCTACCCGAGCTCTGAGTAAGCCAGGTGCATCAACACCTGCATACAACTTAACTCGGAGACAGCACCTTAAAACAGCCGGGGACCAAGAGGACAGCAACGGAACTACAGAATACAGCTACTGTAATAACTGGTCAAATAACACGTGGCTCTTGAGGCAGCTATCCCTGCAAAAAGAACTCATCACGGAGTTAATGAAGGAGCCAGAGATTCTGTTGCCTACACAAGGTGGAATAACTTCGTCCTGTTTTGATGCTCAGACCCACAATGTCTCGCATCCTGGTTTCACTGCCCACAACATGACAAAGTTCTCTAGTGAAATACCTTTTTCCACCCAGGAACTAAGTAAGTCCTTACACCAGATACAAAATGAGCTGATTTCATCAGATCTCTATGAAAAGTTCACATCTCCTGTGCTTATCCTCTCTGCAGCGAGCAGATTTCTGCCCAAGAAAAAGACATGTACCGTAACTTTCACAGCTTAAGAAACCCCAAGCAATGTACCCCCCAAAAAATTACTCTGACTCTTGTTGCTAGAGGCTGACAAAGTTTAAGGAATCTCAAACACACCTCTAAGAAGCAAGAGGATCTGTGCCGGTTTGTTGGTTTGTGTACCACCTGTTTCACAAAAATCCAAGCAATCACCTGAAAATCCTGAGACGCTACTCAGAAAACACACAGCAATTTCGGTACTCCTTCATACACAAAAGACAGCCCACGAAGTTGAAGAAAAAAAGAAATAGTGAAGAACTGATTCCTCATCTGAAAGACTGGGATTGACTGCATGTACTCCCCCTTGGCTCAGATACAAGGAGACGAACAAGACTTCGAAGGCCATGGCACGGGACCCTGGTTCTCCCCAGTCTAGCACAGCATGTGGTTACCCACCCTCAAGTTATTAATTAATCTCTCAATTACCTTGGTATCACAGAATCATTAAGGTTGGAAAAGAACTCTAGGATCATCAAGTCCAACCGTCAACCCAACATCACCGTGTTTCCTAAACCATGCCCTGAAGTGCCACGTCTGCACGTGTTTTAAATACCCCCAGGGATGGCGACTCCACCACCTCTGTGGGCAGCCTGGGCCAGTGCCTGAACACTCTTGCAGTAAGGACATTTTTCCTGATATCCAATCTAAAATATCATTCAGCAAAAACGCTTGGCAGACTAACTCCCTCCTTTTCACAACCTCAAATAACACAGGGAGGCTTCTAAGTGCAACACCATCCACGGTTCCTCCAAAAACACCGAATGCTCGGCCTTGAGGTCTTGCTCCCATTTAACTGCAAGGGAATCAAAGAAAAAGACTCAAAGAGCAATACTGACATTTGCCATCAAGTCAGCTTGTCCTCTTATACACAACAGCTCTGAAAAATCAACCTTCTTCCTAAGAGGGTTGTTCATCTCTCTGGATTTGAAAACATCGTGCTGGAGGTAGTGTGCCCTTCTGCTTGCTCTGTAACCAGCAGCACACTCACCTCATTTTCAATAAAAAAACCTTGGCTTCTGATCATATGTCTATTTTCCTGAACATTATGCCATGCAACTTTAAAAAATAGCGCCGAAAAATCAAAATAAATTCCTCGTTCTGTGTCAACATTATCTACAATTCTATTAACTGAAGGGTTTATGAGGCATGATTTTCCCTAGGAGAAGCCAGAGAGTCTGATCCACCTGGAAACACTTAAGCAAATGTTATTCTACATGATTCTAGACTCGGTTTGAGTTCTGTTTATTTCTTCCATGCAGCTGAACGGTGTGTAACTCCCAGAATTTTTTTGTCTCACAGCTGAAATAAGCCTCGAACAAGCCTTCAAGTGAACGTATGCAAGTTTGTCTTCCCTTGTTTTTCTGTTTATCGGCATTCTAAGTGTCTCATATTTGAATTAATCTACATGATCCTGAAACAGTTCTATCTGTCATGCTTGTGTTTAAAAAAAAAAAAATATAAAAATCCACTAGTTGTAAAGAAACATGACAGTTCTAGTACGGGACTGATCTTAACTGCTTAATCAGGCAAACTCCCATTGACTTACTGGAAGCTTTGGTTCCATACTAGCATATTTACTGAACTGGCTGACGTCCTTGAGTCATAATTGAGCAGGGTGGAACTTTAATTAAACTGAAGCTTTTCACCACTGCAAGTTTATACAGGTTGTGAGCGAGCTGCCAAGCACTGGAAGTCTAATTTTGGAAGTATCTTCTACTTTCTTGATCACTTCAACATCCTCAAATGTTCCTAAATGTCCATTACGTCACCTAGGAACCACGTCAGGCACCTCAGAAATGCCAAATATGCACAACGTTATGCAAAAACTCATCACGCCATGTCACATTAGTATTTCAAATCCACCCTCTCAGAAACACGGGCTCTCACAGACAAAGATCCTCTGAGCGATAGCTCCTTGATATGCTATTGTTATATGACATTGCAAGATGATGTTTAATTGAAGTTATCTACCTGGTGCAGGAGCAAACAACTGAGTAAATGAATTATGACAGCGTGTTTATTATGATCATTCAGATTTTTTTCGACTGAAGAAAAGCAATACTGTTTAGGCATGCCTTCAGCATTTGCTTTCACCGCAATGTAAGCTCATTAATGATATCTAAACCCTTTTTTTGCCTTAGGGATTTCAAACCTGAACCCCAACCATCTCTTTATTTATTCAGAAATTATTTTTCACATCAACTTTGAATTTTAATTGTTTTAATAATATCTTAAAACACATTATTATTGACTTCTGATTTTATCCATTCATTACATCAAGTTAAAAAATAACTTTCTGGTATAAATTACACACATGGAACATACTTGATAGCTGTCTTAAAATCTGTTACAGCAAATAGTTTTTCCTATGTATATAAGCACATGTTACACATTCACCATTTGTTCAAGATATATATTCTGTAATGCTGCCCATAATGGAAAGGTGGCCTCTAGGTTTCAAGGTAATTGGACCAAACAGTACACAATCTGCCACACTGGACTAGCCAGCCATTTTTCTGACACAGTAGGTTTTTGTTTTTCCTGAAGACATTGATTCATAACCTTTGACCTGTAAATTTACATCTCAAAACACCGATTTCTTTTCCTCCACAAATAAGAAACCTTGCTACACTTGTGGTACTTGTTTACTTCGTAATACACACGTGGAGAGGCTGTAATAAGATCTGAAGAACTCACAGATCAAATTTATACCCCAGAGTAACTTAAAATATTAAGGATGTGTCAGTAAATTATTCCATCAGTGCTTTCCAGACAAAGTAGCAGCTGCTAAAGGAGAAAGAGACAGGACTGTGCAGAAGGGAGAAGCAAACATTACAGATGCAGCTGCTGAACAGAAACCTGATGGAAAACATGCCTTCCACATCTAAACCTGCCTCGAAAGGCACAAAAGCACTTTCTGAAGGCTGCCACGCGAAAGCTCAGCCCCACAAGTCAGAGCAGGCAGCTCCTGGTTCCCCTCAAGCCCATTCCCTTCACGTGTACAGTCAACAAGGTTGTCAAGAAAGCAGCTTGCTGCTAGAAGGCATCCTGAGCTTCCCCGGTTGTTTCCTTTACAGCACCGCAGGGTGACGGGGAGACCTTTGGACATGTTGAAAGTGCCACGACATGACAGGTAATGAGAGTGTGTGGGACTGAGGCAAGGCTGCAAACAGACAGGTCAGAGTTGATTGTCACTTGGTTTATAACCCCAAATCTGAAATGCAAGCAAGTCTGAGGCAATAGCAGCTCTGGTTACCACTGGGGCTGGACTGGGAGGAAACCGTGACTCTACAGGTGAGCCTACCTGGGGCTGGGCTGCTCTGAGCTGCTCTGTGTCAACTTACTGGTTTGAATATCTGAGTGCTTCTGTAAATCGGTTTGGCTCCAACAAGTGGCATTTATGCACAGCAAAATGTGTTGTCAATTTTTTTTTCAGTAGGCTATAGTGATTGAGGAGACTGAGGGCGCCAGAGCAGGGGCACAGGCTGCCCAGAGAGGCTGTGGGGTCAGAGACATTCACACCCTGGAGACATTCACACGCCGCCTGGACGCGGTCCTGTGCCCCCTGCTCTGGGTGTGCCTGCTCAAGCAGGGGGTGGGACGGGATGATCTCCAGAGGGCCCTTCCAACCCCCACCATCCTGGGATTCTGTGATTCTGTGACTATGGTCTCTCTTCACGGACAAAGAGCTCTGTGTCAAGAAAGCAGCTGCGATCCTATTTTCAAAAAACCCGTCTCAAAGCTTTGTCCTGCAGAAGCTGATCACAATTATGGCAATATTCTGCAGATAGTCTTGAAAAGCTGTTTAATATAGCTCAGGTCTTCTCTCATTCTCAAAGCAATCGCAGTGAAAACATGCCATATCGTGCCACAGGTGGACCTCAGCCCTCTGAGACAAAGCTGTACTCTGAGACTGCATTTAAAATAATCATCCAAGTAGCAATGCTCCTGTCACTCAAAGTAACAGTAAAAGCAAGGTTAAATGCTTCTCTTTGTGTGATAGACAAAACAACTTGCTTACTGTCCTATTATGTTATTACAAGCTATTATCTACTTCACTGCTCACGACAAGCAATAATCTTACATAGGAAGGACCTATTAATTTACAACGCAGTCCACAGCTTGCAGCTAAGTAAATATTTCACCACTTCATCGAGTAGCTCTATCACTTATACAAAGCACTTCTTTGTTTTATCATCAAAAGCCATCTAACGAGTGATCAGACAGCGATAAAACTGACGCTGCAGGTCACTACCTATCCTTGTACCTTATCCATTGGAAAGAAATTACTGAGGTTATGGTAGCACATGGTCTGGCACTTCTCTTCCACGGCCTCACCGAGCTTCACTGTATCCTGCTCAGCTGCATTCAATCAACAGCATCCATCCTCTGGTGTAACTGTTGAGAATTTAATTAAATATGCATGAAAGCCAGGGAAGTCAAGCTTTGTGTTGAGCGCTGCACGAGATCCCAAGGCTGGTGGAGGAACAAACTTTCCTCCTGACACCCCCCAGCCACTTTCCCCACATGGACCGGGGTCCTCGCTTTAGGAAGTGTTGCCATCATCAGATTTTCGTGAGGATACAGCTTCCAGTTAAAGCAATTTCTCTACAACGAGAAGTCTTGGCAACCTCCATCCGAAAAACGCAAGAACGTTTTGGAAAAGAAACTAGATAAACTCTCCCAGACACACTTTTCAATGATTTTGAAGTGCAATATCTAACACAAACATTCGTATCAAACCATAAACTTTATGGGACACAAAGTGCTGCTTAGTTCTCATTGTGGTAGGCAAATCAGTTGCTACAACACAACACAACACACAAGGTGATAAGCACTTTTCTCCAAGCACTTTCTTGTTTGCTATTGCAGAATCTAATGAAGTATTGATAATATAAAACTTACACAGATGATAAGAACTTGATAAAAAAGTGTCTGCTTTGCCACCTTTCCAGTGGGAAGGCTTGGCCCTATTCCCACCCGGCAAGCCTGTGTAACGCATGACAGTCCAAAATCAGATCCCACGCCAGCATGCATCCTGGGGGGCAAGGACCAGTCTCTGGGTGGATGGAGGCTGGAAATCGGAGGAAGCTCTTCTCCTCACATAGGCTGTGTGGGGACCACCATCACTCACTGGCTGAAGCAGTCAGCTTAGGCAGAGACGCTGGATGGGCAAGGACAGGAGGATAAGCAGCCCAAAGCCAGGCCAGGCCCTAGCTGCTAAAGCCCCTGCCCTCCAGGCTGCTCCCCAGCCTTCAGTGAGCACCAGCCCTTGCTGCCTCAGGCCCCTGAGAAGTGCCACCTGGGAAGATGCATGGTATCATCCAGAAGCTGACAAACAAAGGCAAAAAAAAGAAGGAAATGCCAAGAAAAGCCATGCAGATACTGAATAACAATAATTATCGTAACTTTTTTTCCCTCCTCGTCAACTACAAATAATTCGAGAGTCTCAAATTATTTCACCTGCGGCCCTGATTATTTGCGTGCGATAGACATTATCTCGCCTTTCTATATCTGAGTGCATCACAACCTTCCTTTGATGCAATGTTTGTGAGACAAGTCCCACCAGTGATACCTCCCTTCCTATCTTCCCTTCTGACATTTTTATACTTGCGTATTTCCCTGCAAGGATTTGAATTTTTGAAATCATAAAAACAACTCAACAAAAAAAATTCCACAAAAGAAACCAAACCCAAAATTTTCCGTATAAAGAACTGTAACACAGATTCACAAATAAAGTGCTCACGACAACTGCGATGTTAAGTCCTCTTAAAACATCAACAGAACATCCCAGGGACCAAGTGCAACCATTTCAGCTCTCGACACTGCCATTTAACTGCCAGCAAACGGCCTGGCAATCATCATCTACCTGAATCCGTGAGGAAGAACTGCTTGGTTTATGGCTCCAAGGGAATAAATGGCAGGAGATGTACCGCTTCTCTTAAGGGCGGTACAGCTGAAATGCCTTGTTCTTTAACCAAGTCCTCTGAGCACCTATGGCAGTTCTTCAAAGAAGCATTAACATTTATATGGAAAAATCCTCAAACTGAATAATTTCCTTCAAGTCTTCTGCCTCTTTTGGCCCTTTTCCAAACAAATACGCCTGCTTCACAACTTCCTGCTCTGAGCGTCTGTGCGCCACACACCACAGACACACACAGGGCTGTAACGGGCTGACACATGGACATTTCTGGATAATCAAAGCATTTTTAATGAGTACGTTACGAGAACTACAAACGACGTGGAACTTCTTTATGATAAATATAGCAAGATGTTTGCAAATGGGAGATTTAGAAGTGTAACAATAAAGTGAAATCAACTGGATGTTATCAATTGCACTAGCATGCACATCACCCACAAGTATGTTGGCTCACAAACAAAAATTTGGTTGACAGCACTAAAAAAAAAACAACCCAAAAAGAACAAAATACAAAAAAACCCCAACCAAGAACAAAAAAAAAAACCCACCAAAAAACAAACCCCAAAACAACCACCAAAGGGAAAAAAAAGCACCAGAAATGCTACATCAAAAAAAAAAAAAAATTATTATGCTTAGTTGTATCTTTTGAATCACCAGGCAAAGGAACCTAAAAATATCGTGTAATGACCTATCACCAATCCCTTATTGCAGATCCAGTGACTATTGGTTTTATCACAGCAGCTTAAAAAGAATGGGAGGATGAGGTAGAGCAGAAGAAGGGAGCTGGCATCTGGAAAAGCCAGTACTGAACATTTCAACTCAAACAAAGACTAATCAGAAAAAACCTCAAGCCTGAAGGCCTTCGAGTTTAGCAATGCTACACAGGTTACTGAACTGGGATCACTGGAGTTTGAAAGACATTTTTTACAAGCCACCCTTGTGTAAGTCTTATACACGTCTTCATGCCCTGGGGCATATTCAAGTGCCATTGAACATTCAGTTTATGTTTACTTTTTCTTTGTTTACATTTTTAAGAATTTATATTAGTCATGTTCATTTAATCACTTGCCCTACCTGCATTTCACTGTGTGATATAAGCTTTAACAACCAGAGCTATTAAATATTACTTAAAGTACTGAACAGTAAACAGTTTAATTATTAAACCGAGGGCTACAACAAACATTGACTTTCATGAGTAAAGTAACTCAGGTATTTTTCCACACATATAAAAATGGGTGCATCTCTTTAAAGAGCAAACAGTTGTGGGGAAAGGCTGGCAGATTGTAAAGTCAAAATTAGATCCAACTAAGATAAAAAGAGAAAGAAATTATGAAGTTAGAGAACTGTTCTGCAGGCTGCAATGAATATTTTACAGTTAACCTCATACAGGTTGTTTTATGTAAGGGAAGGCATTTTTCATGTTGAGCGTGATTAATCATATTATTACTGCCAAACATTGTAAAACACAATATGGCCCAGCTTTAAGCAGAAAACCATCACGTGTAGTTTCCAGGGAGCTGACTGCCACTGGTCACCAGTACAAGTTCCACAGGCAAGGACAAAGCGGGCCCAGCCAAAGCACTGGGTCAAGGATGATATTTCCAGAAGCGCTTGGCACCGACCCGCTCTGCCGAAGGTAACGGGACCTCGGTGGCAAGGTCTGCAGGCCGATGGGTTTGCGCGGGCCTTCCCTGTTGGTAACACCCCAGCAGCAGGAGACTTGTCCTAGGTTAGTCAGTTAGTAGGTACATATTCAATACTGGTCTTAAAGCTCTTCATTTCAGGCCAGCTGCCCCCTAATTTAGCCCACTACAAGTGTGGGAAGGATGAGGATCAATGTTTTTGCAAGATGTTTATATTAAAGAGAAATTTAACAAAGGGAGAGGGAGAGGTCTGTATGTACGTACATCATTACAAGTGACTTAAAACAAAACTGCAGATGCTGGAAAAGTATACAACAGCCATATCCCTACAGCACATCTACACTGTGCAAGAGAGCATGGTCTGAATGCACTGAACCTGCTCCAGAACCCGATACGGATGGCTGTCTTGCAACAGCGGCACTTGGACGTCCACGGACAGAGCTGTTATCCTGGGTACAGCAATACCCTTCTGCAGCAGCAACACTGTCTTACTGCTCCCAGAGCCCCACTAGTATTTCTGTGTGTATGGCACTGCACATGGTGGATACACCCACTTGGGTGGCAGAAGCTCAGGCATCTCTATGCCATTGGCTATGTTGTGTCCTCAACACGCGGAGAAGACAAAGCCAGATCCCCTCCGGACACACGTGGTGGGAAGACACGCTGCACCACCTCTGGTGCGCCTTAACCTGGGTCACGGCCAGAGCCTCCCACTTGCAGCACTGCAGCCTCTCCCCTGCACTGCTGCGGTGGCTTTTCCCAAGCCTCTGTGGCAGCACTGCTGGTCTGTGCTCCTCTTGGGTTATTATTCTCACGGCCTTACATCTTTAAGGCCAGACATTTTTGCTGTGAATGGTTCTTACAGGAAACCCATCACCTCTTTCTGCCCCTTATTCTATAGGTTTTACTTAACGTAGTGCATAACAAAGGTAAAGGTCTTTTAAATATCCAATAGGTGTACCTGACAATACACAACCCCAAAAGCTTAATAACTAGTCTGCATGCAAGACCTGCACCTTAGAGTTTTACTGTTAAACCTCTCTCGTATTTTCTTTTATGCTCAAGTTTCTCTCTCCACCACCCTTCTCTTTTTTTTTCTAAATAAGGTAACTCAGAAGTCGATGTTCAGCATCAACTACAGACCCACTAATAAAACTTTATGCACCTCTCAACATTTTTTGTAGAACACTTGTGGGCCAGTGGTTGCAATTCACTGTATTTCACCAGCTGGCCAAGCACTGGAAGAAGCAGCCCAAAAACTTTGTGCAGTCTCCGTCCTTGGAGGTTTGCAAGGCGCAAGCAGGCAGAGCCCTAAGCAAGTGGGTCTGAATGAAGTGTCTCAAGGACATCCATAATTCTGTCTGTTCTTCCTAGGTATCTGCGCTTAAACTCAGACAAACGAGCGGGCAAGCCAACGAGGTCCACATTACTTGTAGGAGTAGAACTAAGCCTCAGCCAGTCATCCCTTTGTGCCTCTATCCCTGCCTGGGAGCCCGCCATGTTTCCCCTGAGCTCTTCCTCATCCCTGGGAGAAACTCCCTCTGTTCTCCCATATCCCCTTACAAAACTCAATATTTTGCTGTGCTTACAATGTTTCAAAAAGTGGAAGCTACTTTGATGCTGCTAATGCCGGGCTGGCGATGCCTTCCAACTTTCCAGGCACTCCCCATCTTCCAGCGTTCATCCAGTTTATAGACCTTTTCTACGCTTGCAAGGTTTTGTTGAGAAAGGGACTGATTTTTCTGTATTCTTGAGGAAAAACAGACTCTTTGCCGTCAGTAGGCTTTATGGAAAGCCAAACAAATAAAAAAATGACTTGACAAATGCTGAGAGTAAACATTTAAAGACAGAGAGAGGGGAAGGAGCTCTCAAAAAGATGATGCAGAGTTCATTTCCACAGACTCCTTCAAACAGTGCCAATACTATTACTTCAATTACATCCACACCATCCTCAAGGAAAATGAAAGCTTGAGGAAAGCTCTGAAAAAGTTGAAGGCAAGGGTAGCACGTGCAGTACATCTTTGCAACTGAAAAGCACGGCAAGGGACTGACTAAACAACAGCCTCAGAAGCATGTACATCGGCTCTAGTAATCTTCTCAGGTAGCAAGTAAACACAGAAAAAGCAAGGTTAATATCAAAGTGAGCTGGGTCACCCTTACCAAAGCTTTAAAAAACTTCTTTTCACTTCCACAAAGGAAAAATTCTCATCACCATAAAGCTAAAACCAGAGATGTCTAAAAACAGAGGTAAATAATACCTCTTTTACGTTCGGCCTCCAGCAGCAATGCACAGATTTCTCTGAAGAGATCGACATTGATCCCCCCCTTCCCCACCCCCACCCAGTCACCACTGAAACAGAGTTGTTCATTAACAGGCAGTAATTTGTGCTTCCTTGTACTGGACTGTCTAAACAGTTAACAGTCAAGTATCAAGTATGCCAGATCTATAGAATGCAGTTTAAAACACTCATGTCCTAATCTCGGCTGATCGAGACATCTTCAAAACATCTGCAAATTTTGGTGCAGTGCCCAGGAATCATAATTATTTCTGAGGAGGAGAAATTGAGATTTATTGAGTAAGACAGGGCAATACCTGGAAAATTATGAATCTTAGGAAAGATATGCTATTGCTAATAGCATTTAAAAACTTGATGAGAGTCAGCACTGTGGAATGGTGAACTCCAGGCATATTTTTAATGATGTTTTTGATTACACTCTATTTAAAAGAATCAGCTGTCAACACTGATCATTTCCTTTTGTGTAATTCATAAAGTGGTTAATTTCAGAAGCAAAAATATTATTGGCTTGAGTAATTGGCTGCTGAAGCACAGTAGGTACTAGATCTCCACATCTGGTGACTGGGAACACGTGCTTAGCCTGCTACATACTCGCTCCAAAATGTACTGTGTGAAGGAATGTGCTTCCACACGCAGGCTTTCTGCCTGAAGCTGGGGGGAATAAACCCCCCCACAGCGAGCACAGAGGCCTCACAATAAAACTGCTGCTCTGTGTACAGCAAGCGTGATGGCTCTGTCCTTCTCTGGAGGCAATATATCTATTCAGGCTCAGAGCAGCGCGTGCAAGGAGCTGGTGTTACGGTGAACAAAACTGTACCTGTTTGTGGGTTGCAGAGCTCAGGGTTATTTACAGTGGTCCTGCACCATGCCACCCAAATGCAATACTGCTCCCATCGCTCTTATCTACGAGTGTCAATCAGCCCTATACTACCACTATTTTACGCCGTTACACAATTCAGAAACTTAGACCCGTGGTGTCCGAGGCACTACTTTTCAACGGTTTTGCTTCTGAGCACCTAAAAATTTCTCCAGAAGAGATGGAAAATCCACTTACACTCACAAACTAGTTTTCATTCCCATTACGCAGTTTGCAGATACCACCCCGAGGTCTCGGCCAAGATGAAGACCAAGGTGACTGGTGCGATCAGTCCTGTTACCAGCACGAGGCCTCACGTCTGCAAGCTGTTCCCCCCAGCTCCATTGCTGGCGCGCAACGGTGACAAATATGCCTCCCGATAGCTGAACTGAGAGCAGTGGCAACAGGACTCTCAACCTTCTCACCAGAAGAGAGACTCTCAGCCCAGGAGCCAGGGCCTTGTCTTTGCCAACGGCACATACGGATATCGTAACAACGAGCCTCCTATTCACTCTGCCCCGTTTATGCTATTAGAACATAAATACTTATTCTTCGCATTTAACAAATATATTTCAATAAAAGCCTTGACAGATGTGGTTGTGGCACTTGGTATTCCTGCCAAATAGCTAGGCGGTGTTGTTTGCATGAAGTCCTGATCTCAAGTTCTAGAGCCTAACGGGGATACAGCCAAAGGGCTATATGCTTGCAGGGGATAGTCAGTCTATCCAACTTGCTAGCGGCATATGACACTGGAAGCCAGAAAGACAGAACATGTGATACATGCAGATAAGCATTTGAGAGTCATTTTTAAATACGCTTCATGATTATGTGCTTGGAAACTGGTACAACTGGTAATTTGATAAAGTTGCAATCTGATTATTTGTGGAGTTCCTTTGCATTTGTATTTTTGTTCCAGCTTCAAGAGAAACACGACTGAATTCTAAACACAAAGCATCCCTCCAGTTTAATGAGGATAATCTCTCCTATACTGCTCTTTAAATTAAAAAAAAAAAAAAAATCAGGAATACAAATCTTCCAAATATTTATCTGCTAATATAAGTACTGCAGAAAGGATCACACTTGTCTTCTGCTAAATCCCTGCCTGTTAACGATTTGTCCAATGAAAATAAACTTAATAATAAAAGCAAATCCTTTATCATACAGCAACAGTTCTTGCAACTTTGAAGTGAATTCTTTCTCTCACATGCAATGTCTTCCGTTTTTCAGTGGGCACTTGTATAACACATTTCCTAACTGCCAACCCTGTGTGTGTCTAGTGGGATCTGAATATCAAACTGGGCCTATTTCAATCATCACCAGCAACAAAAATAAAGAAACCAATCTTTGCTCTGTGCAATTTCACCCGTTTTGAATGGATAGCTGGGATTAAAAGCAGAAGTTGGTCTTGCAAATGTAATTTAGTTAACAGTTCAGCTGGAGATCCAAGATACGGAATATTTTCCAAATAATTTTCTCCATAATGCCTTTGGAGAATTACAAATAAATGCTATTTAAAACTTACTTTAGTTATGACATGAAACAGATGGGACCCTGAGTTTCTTCCTCTGAACTATAACAAGCAGATTCGCTCTTTTTAGAGTGCTTCAGGAACTCTGTTTCTCCTTGACCTCTGGACTCAGTTAGGCTCCTCACACACCTTACTTTCCGTAGTAGCACTTCTGCACCGCCCTTAAGTTCCTACCTCAAGCCTAATTTTTGAAGTATTTCACTCCACAGATATAAAGGCTGCACCTTGCCTAGCGGTAACGCTTTGTGGCTGGGAGGTCGCTGTTCTATCAGATGGCTTAATGTCCCTACATACACATCTTTTTAGAGTTAAAACAGTGTCATACAAAATCACTGGGGAAACTGTCTCAAATTTTCAGTGAGAAAGATCATTATGTTTTGAAACTGATCTGCTTTCAAGTTAGTTTCTAACACGTATCTATTTATGCAGCACACTAACCTCTACGCTTGATGGTACAGGCACAAGCGCACACTCTTCAGTAGGTGCACGTGCAGCAGTGTTATTTGGAGGTCACTGCATTTCCTAGTGCCATTGAATGCTTTCAAAACAAAGTGCGCCTATTTTAACCAACAGAAGCATCTCATCATCCATTTCTTGTTTCCTTTTTTATGACTGAGTAGGTCAGCATGGATCACAATTATTCACAAGTATCTCAACACTCCCTATACCTGTCTACCCAGTTTTTGGTGCCTTTCAGCCAGGCGTAAGCGTCAACTATAGCTCTCACAGGCCAGTCCTTTTTCTATCCATCACAACTGAAATTATTCCCTTCCCGTTGTCACAAAAACAAGCAGATTTACTGATGCCCAGTGGCAGTATGGGATGCCAAGGCAGGGAGTTTGCTCTACAGGAACACCTTTTGGTTTTTTTTTTAGATTGGTCCTCCCACTGGAGAGAGATCCCAGACAATTTGCCCACATACTCATCTGTTCCCACACTACCGTTTTTTGTCACCTGTTCCCTAAAAATACACCCTCTGACTCCAAGCCTGCCTCATAAACACTGAGGGAGTGGATCACTGAGCGGGGGGGGGCCAAGCAACATGTCTAAGAGCTGAAAGAAACCACACAGTTTTATCTACAAGGCTTTTCCTAAAACCAGAGAAACAGATAGCATTACTACCCTCCTCATTCGATTATAAAATGCTGTCCTACTGAGACTGTTTATAAAGCCAGGCAGGAATTTCTAATATTTTTATGTTCTGAGTCTATGAACTTAAGCAATTAGAAAACGGTAATTAGTTAATTATATAGAGAAGTCTAACATTTACTGCCTGCAAGTAGCTGTCAACACCGATTAGTGAAGAACAATTATTCTGAAGAGAAAGTCATCGACCTCAATTTCCATGGGTATGTGACAACAAACATGGTCGTAACAGCATTAGTCCAAGATTAATTAAAGTCTCCAGCAAGGTTCGATGCCTTTAGAAAACACCGCATAAAACACCGAGGTAGCAATCCACTAAAACATTTTAGTAACCGACAATTACTTTTCCCCGATAATTAGAGGCTTGGGAAGAGGCACGCTGCTTTCGCCATTTCAGGAATGTTTGATTCGTATCCAACCGTAGCACCAAGTTACCTAACTCTGCTCATTAGTGGCTACATCGGTCCTGAACGCCGTTGCACACAGGAGGCAAGACGAGTCTTTAGAAACAAACAATTAGAAGGAAATAAGTTACAGACAGTACTGGAGGGAGATACAGACCTGCCCCCAAATCATGGGGTTTTTGTGACGTTTGAAAATTATTTCAAAGACATTAATGTAGTCATCCAACAATGCAACAACACAACAAAAAACAAAACACCACCCAAACAAAACCTAGAAGCTCTTTCAGAGAAGAGGCAGCTGCTGGAGAAACACGACTATCCTTTTGCAAAAGCATTGCCTGTTTGGTACCCCGGTTGACTGACTTTCAAGTGCCAGGAACACACACAGCTGCTCCACGCCAGGGCGAGCTGCGGAGATGGGCGCTACTGAGCTGCAAGCTCTGAAGGGGCCACCTCAAAATGAGGCACCCCTAAAAAGCCGGCACTGCATAAAAGGCAGCTTGAAGCACCTCTCCCAAGCGATACAGATCCCTGGTTCTTTTCTCTGATAACACACTAGTGAAGGAGGGATTGTTATTACTTGATTCAAATGGCTGCCAAAAAATTCTGTGACAGCCAAAAGGCTGGAAACACATGAGGCAGAGAGACAGTAGGAGCAGGCCCCACAGCACCCTTCTGAGATGCCCCCCTCTCCTCAGCTAGCTTTCTAAGTCTTATTTCTGTTGGACCGCCTTTCCTCTGCTTCGGTGCCTTTGCAGAGTGGGAATCGCTGTCAGTTCCTGATCCGAGGGGACATTTCTGAAACAAACAGGATAGAAGCAAACGGGCATTTTTGGAAATAATTTTGATTCTGCAGGTTTCCAAGTTTTTCAAGCCTGCATCAAAATATCATGTGAACAAAAAAAAAAATCTTTGAGCATTTCATTTTTCTAACTGAACAGAGTGATTCACAGGAACTTTCTGGGGTGGGAGGTGAAGGGGCAAAGCAAATCTGAGATTTTTAGTTGTGGATGTCAGCAAACAAACAGGTAGAAACTGGAGGAAGAGCAAGAAAAAGTTAGGGCCCCTGCTGCCCCAGCCATAAATTCTACTAAAAGTAAATCAGCTGCCAGGAAAACATTTTAAGTTGTCAACCAGAGCGAGGGCAGAGGAAATCACCCCGGCACCACCCCCACCCCCCAAAAAAAGAATGTATCACAGTGCAAAACAATGCTTGTTCCACGACAGCTCTCAGTGGAGAGGGGAGGTAAAAAAATTAAGAGCTCTGAAAGAGTGTAATTTCCAGTGGGGGCCCAGCAACTTTTCAAAGACTTGTCACTCATTTTATTAAACTCCTAAAGCTTGCAGCACAGTGGGTCAGGGGAGAACTGGGTTCCTCTTCTGCCGGTGCAATTTTCCATATAGAAAATTAATTCCAGATGCAGAACCGAGTACCTGTCCATCTTTATAATACAAACCTGTAGTTTGACTGACATTTGCTTGCTGAAATTCCCACCTGCAATTTCAACCGTGGGCTAAAACTTCAGGGAGCCCTCTCCTGAAAATCTATGCCCATCCATCTCAATCTGTCCCACTGCCACATGTACAGCGATATGCTGGGATGTGAAGCAATAAACCTACACCTTGACCTGCAGAGTAGTTGAGGCCTACCTTGCAGAGTAGTTGAGGCATAGAATTAATGCATGCCAATTATATGGGCTAGATGAAAACATTTTTTTCAATTATAAATTAAAGGGAAGAAAAACATCTGCAAAAGCCTTCTATGTATTTGCAAATATGGTGTTTTGAAAAAGTATGAAGTCTTTGGGTTGTCAAACTGTTAAATTCTTGATATATCCTGTTTCCAATTAATTTCCCTTCCCACCCACCCCCCCAGAATGCAAAGCATTGGAATCTGAGGAAAGCTGAAGATAAAAGACTTCAGTAGAAGTAATCAAATGTCACAGCTGGCTCTGAGTTGGTGTAACAACCTACAGAGATTCTCTGCCTGGGATCATTTCAATTAGTTTACATTGTTATTAAACATACAATACTTTCTGAATCGACACCTGGCACGGGGAGGGGGATCCCAGTGCAGTGACACACCAAGCATGCCATCTTGGGCATATACATCACCTGAGGCTGGATTTTTCAAGAAGCCACAAGTGCCCTGTACCCAGCAGTCACAGCCCTGGGGCAGGTTCCCGGGAAAGCTCCACGCTCAGCCGCGGGAGCCTGGGTAAACATTTTCTCTAAGAGGCTAAACTTTACATTTAATTTTTCATAAGACAAAGCTGAAAGAGAACATAGTGAGGAAACTGGTTACTTGCACTTGTAACTGCAACAGAATAAATACAAATGATCTTTTGGTTTATGTACAGAACACTACCAAAACCACAGGTAAACCGCTATCTGAAAATGAATGGCACTTGGCAGCAATAACCACTCCCTGCACTTGATTAAGCCTCACTGGCCATATTCTCTGGTGCTTCAGCCCAGTTGTTCTGGGAGCCGTGGACATCTGCTCAGCAAAGAAGGAACGCTACGGTGTCAGTCACCAAATCTCCACTTCACATTTGCTACGTAAACATGCCAAGAACCATAGCAAGGCAAAAGAAAGCTAAAGCATCTCCAGCTCTACTACAGTGCTCAGGCTGTGCTCTGCTACAGGTTCCCAGCTTACATAGACTCACTGCTGGTGGTCAGGAACACATCCAAACCCCAAATGAACCTAGCCCTGCCTTGCAAGGGCTATCTGAAGCAACCAAGAAGGCAGCGGCCGATACAGGAAAAAAGGGTTTCTAATGTTGGAGGGAGGACTCACAATTGCAGACTCTCGACACAAGCACAAGGAAGCACGATTTCCCCTTGTGAAGATGGACGGCTCTGACTGGCAACCCAGAGCAGTTTGGAGAAGAGACTGAGAAGAGAATCTATCTCTTAGACTGAAAAATCTGGAAAAGATTAAAAGGGCTAGCAAGATAGAATAAGACTTAGGCTAGGAAAATGATAGATGTAGTAAAAAGAAACAGTTCATGAGTTACGCACGATGGTGCTTCTCCTGGAGGCAAGCTGTTTGTTCTGAGCATGATAAGGAGTAAGGAAGACAGACAACCATTTCCATCCTTATCTCCCTTTCCCATCTGCTTAGATGCACTTCTATCACAGCACATCTCAGTCCAGCTCTGTGTGACTACGTTCCAGCTGCAGAACAGTCCATCTTTAAGGAAACAGATTGCGGTCATACACAAAGAGGGGAAGAGATTTTCTCCCCCACGACAGCAGGTATCAGGCACACTAACTTACGGCCCTGCTTAAACACTCTGATTAGAGCAGTATCCTACAGACAAGTAGGCCCTTGACTGTGACTGTATATCATGGACTTGTAAAAGCTGCAGCCCAGGCTCGGTGCATGGGGAACACCGCAGGACTTAACACGTACGCCCCACCAAAACACAGCCTAGCCAAAAAGAAGGCGGGAGAGAGGCAGCATATACTGGAATTACAGAGGCTTTCGAGCCCACCAACACCGCTACAAATAAGAGGTTTCTGCTAACAATTATTCACTCCATTAACCAGATTGTTTTTTGTGGACACAAGAAAGCCATATCAGCAAATCTCCTGTTTCCTGGCTTAACTCTGTGCTGATCAAACAGGCCCACAAGTAATAGCATACCACTTGGCATTTTATGACCGGCAGCAAGGTTCCTTCTCCTGAAGCTGACAGAAGACACAGCTCACACAGCTTCAAGAGCTAAGTACCTCGTCTTATTCCTCTAAACAGATTAGAAATCCCCCAGTGCGGTGACAGAGAGTACATTCAAATGACAGCTTCAGGGCTGGCAGCGGCAGCGATGTGATGCTGTGGGGAACGGGGAGAAAAGGAGGAGGACGTAGCTGCACTCCTCATTAGATATTCTCCCATGTGAACAAGCCGATTACTACTGAGCGATGCTAATGGGGAGCTCCAGGGGTTCTCCCTCCCACCATGCTCCCAGCGAAGCTGCTCAGGGATCCAGGGCTTTCAGATGTACAGCCTAAATAGAAGAGTTCGCTTCCAAAATTACCAATTTCTACAGACATTGTGGTTATTAGGCAAGAATACCTGAACTATCCTGGGAACCATTCTGCAATAGTTTTTGGCAAGTGGCAACTTTTTAAAAACCAAACCATTCTGAATAGGTGGTACTGAAAGCAGCATCTATGTTATTTGAGGCATATTGTGTGTGGGGATGCAAAAATACATCCCAAGAGATGTTTTTTCCCCCAAGGAACTTACTAACTACATCAATAAGACAGACGAAGGGTAGAGGGGGAGCAGAAGCACAAACCTGTGAAGCGACATTCCCCCCTCCCCCCAAAAAAAAAATTTAAAAAAAATCACCAAGCAGCTCAGCAAACAAGTCCGTAACAAAACCTTGGTCTCCTGATTCCCAGCCAAATATCCTATCTGCTAGGCCATACTGCTTCCACTTGTATGGAAACACTATCTGCACCCATGCACCAACGAGCTTATTTACCATTAGAAATGTGCAGAAGGTATGACAGGCTGTGTAATTTTTGTTTAATGAAAAGTGGCTTTTTTTTTTTTTTTTTTTTGAGGATAGACTCCGGAGCTTCTTTTCCACTGACCAGTACTCCTGTCCAATTACAGTGTTATCTAACAGGCAGCAGACTGTTTATATTCTCATCTTTTTCATCGACTTCAGGCTGTGCAATCAGTTGAGCTTTCTGTGCATCGCTGTGCCCAAGGGTGATAAAAGGAAAATAATATTTGTGTGGTAATTTTAAGTAGCCTTGGATTTACAGGCATACTGCTATTTTTAAGTCCTTTGAAGTTCTTAGCTGTTGAAATTCTTCTTGAGCCCAAGAACGACGACCAAAAAACTGAGAAAAGGACCAGGGGGAAATCACTTGGCCACCAGGTGCCCCTCTGGATCAGACACAAACACACAGTGGTAAGACGGGCTGACCTGTGGCAGAGTCAAACAGCCCAAGAGCGCTTCCAGGGCAGCTGCCTTGCTGAAGCTGGGACACATTGGCTGCCCACTAAATCTCTTGGTTTCTGCAGGGAAATATCCATCTCCAGCTGCACGGGGAATCAAGCCGGCAGAGGCTGCAGCATCTGACCTGCCAGGCTGCCCTGGGATTGAGCTCCAGGACAGTCTCTCCCCTGTTGAGTCACGTCCTCACCAGCGAAACCGCCACACGCTCGCTCATCCACCAGCTCCCAGCGGCACTGAGTTTCCTGGCTGCAGGCTCTGCGAAGATCTCGTCCTGCACCTGGCAGACCCAGGAGGGCTGGCAACACCTGCTACGTGCATGCAGGAATGCGCTGGGAAGTACATTCCCGTTCCCTATGCCGCCACCACCTCCTGCACCATCTCACCGAGTCTGACCGTGTCCAGCCTGACTGACAGAGCAGAGGGGCGGACACTGGGAATCCTACTGTTCTGTGCCCAGACAGTGCAGCTCAGGGCCCCGGGCTGAGCACAGCATGCCTGCTCTCCCACCCATGCCTCCCCGTTACAAACTGTGGAGATGGGCTGGGGAGCGCTGGGGCCACACCCCGAAGCAGAGGCTACATGTACCTGGGAACTGACCTAGACAGGGACTTCAGATGCAACCCCAGGTCCTCCATTTTTAATGCAGCCATCAAGGTGCCTAGTTCAAAAGATCAGTGCCTCGTAACACCCGCAGTGTAACGCCCAAGGACACCAGGGGAGACCGAGGGTATTTCCAACGCGTTCAGAGCACATGCTGGTCGCACGGAGACTTGTAAACACCAGGTAGCGTTTCCTCTATAGTGATCAACGTCTGCCACCATCAACAGAGAAGGCACGATCATAACGCAATGCACATTTATACACAGGAGACTGATGCTGAGATCTCCCTGACCCAAACACTAGGGTCTGTAACGGCTGGGGCTAAAGGAAAAGCTCTGCTTCTCCAAAGCGCAGCAACATTCTTTCCAAAGCACATCCAGCCAACTAAAAGCAATTTCCAAAAATTTCCTAGCCCTATTTCTGGTTAAAAGAAAAAAAGATCAACATAGAAACCCGATCTTCAATTGGCATTAATAGGATCAAGATGGATCGCTGAATTATTGCGATCAGTGACAGCAGAGCTGAAGCTCACATATACACAAGAAATAAATATGCAACTCTCATCAACTTCAGCAGGTTCTTCTTAAAATAGACAGCAGATTTGCAAGCTTTTAAGGATGCAAACTCAGAATAACAAGCCCTTGTCTTTAGATAAGGAGAGACAAAGCAGCATTACATCAAAGTCAACGTTTGAAAGTTGGGTGATTATTTTTAACAGTCTGTAACTCTAAAATAACACAAGCATTTTAAGACATATAATTTGCTTTAAGTGTAGCAATTTTCAAGCCAAATCAATTCTTCAGGCTGAAGTTCTAGAAATGTTGATCAGGGGCACCTTCAGTCTCAAGAAACTACTGTTTTTCTTACTATGCACATCTGATTTCAGTGACAGCAGTCACTTTTTGCTCTTGGTCTTTGGTTCCAGAAGCGAACCTGACACAGCTGTCCTTGTTTTCTGTTCAGCTGCCCTTGCTGCTTTTGGGAAGTGCACATTTTCTGGCAAGTTTTCCCTAGACATGCTTTTAAATCAACACTGGCAGATGCCTCTAACAAAACATCTCCCATACAGTGCATTTCAACACGATACTCTCTTCACTCGGTAATGCTGATGCTAAAAACCAATCTTCAAAGCACATCATGTCATTGATTGTCAGACCTGGCCTCTCATTCCCTCTCTGCCCTGGCTCACCGCAGGACACCTGCTTGAGGGTCAGGGTTTTGCAGCCTTTTTGCAGTCTACAGGCAGATCAGGGGTAAAAATACAGCTACACCAGAACTCACTCAAAATAAAAACTTTTTTTTGGTGAAGACGGTTTAGCAGTATCAAGTGCTTTCACATTAATTCAAATAAAAACAAGGCGTCTCAGGAGGAGAAAAGAGCATCTGCTGTGCCAGGGAAGCTGCTCACCAGTAGGGCAAGTAACATTAGTGCCTTTTATTCTAAGTGAGTTTTAGATTCATGATGATGCAAAACAGAAATTCACACAGCTATCAGCTGGGAATGGCAATACCAGGCATGCTCTGACGACATCTCAAGGGGAAGTTCAACACGGCCTGTGGGATCATAGAAAACCTTTCTGCAAAAGGCACGAGCAACACAGGAACCGCAGCTCTCTGGGAAAGCTCCTGTGTACTTTAAACCACGTGGTCTGTGGGCTGCAATATTTACATTGCTCCTTCTAGACAAAGACTGGGCATTACTGCTGGCTTGAGGGATGGGTTGCTTTTCTGTCCTAGATCAAGAGCCAACGCTGAAGCTTACGAACACGTGGATAAGGTATACGGTTAAATTAGTACTGAAGCCACTGACCGTCAGTCAAAGAAATGCAGACTAGTCCTGTGTGAGTACAGGGAACAGTCAGGTGGAAACATAGCATGTTTGTGTCCATTTGGCCCCCTTTCGGGCCAACGTCTTAAGTTTTTATACATCTGTTATTAGATATATCAGAGAGCGAAAATTCGCCTCCCATTAGGTCTTTGTATTGTAACAGTGTCTATGGAGAGGTCCTAACCAACAGAAGTCATTGCACTTCGTAAGGAACCAAGAGATGTCAGAAAGGTGGCACCTATCAGAAACTTGGTAAAGTTTATTTGACATGACTGGAGGTGTGATGATCCTGAAAGTCAAAAAAAGTCTCACCAGTGTCCATCACCAGAGGAAGGCGGGATATAAGGGCAGATGCAAGCCGACAGGCTCTTGCACAGATCTGTCACTGAACGTCGGTGCGGGGGAAAGGATGCTGGAGGACGGACGCACGATACATGAATTAGAGGGAGAATTTTACCTGTATGAACACACAGGGAAAGCCACAGCTCAAGTATGTCAAGTGAAAAGAATCTGCAGAGCACACTGATGCAAAGACTTTGAAACAGGGCCAAAGTCCAAGACAAAGCACAGGCCACTGAATAAACGTGCTCCATTGTAACCAAGGGGAAAGAAAAGTTCTCTCAGCAAACCTTCAGGGGGGTTTTATGTACAGGACAGACACATACATGCACACAGGAACAAGTAATAAATCACATATCTACTAATAGTTCTAAATATTGGTTCCCTCTCAAGAACATGCGCTCAATACCCACGTTTCTATACATATGGAATCATAGAATCATTAGGTTGGGAAAGACCTTTAAGATCATTAAGTCCGACCTCTAACCTAGCACTGCCAAGTCCACCGCTAACCCATGTCCCTGTAAGCACCCTGTCTACATGTCTTTCAAGAGCCTCCAGGGACAGTGACTCAACCACTTCCCCAGGCAGCCTGCTCCAGTGCTTGACAACCCTTTCAGTAAAGAAGTTTTTCCTAACATCAATCTAAATGTCCCCTGGTGCCACCTGAGGCACCATTGATGGAATGCATCTGAAAAACTACAAATTGTTCCCTGACTTGCTATGGCTCTTGTGAATCCGGAGCACTTGCCCTGGGCACAGGGACACAGCTGACATTGAGCCTGCAGCCAGCTCCATCACAGGTTCCCCAGCACGTGCTGCCAACACATGTAGAACCTGAGTTCTCGTGCTGTCTCGATCAAAAGGTGAATTTACGTTTACTCCCACAAAGATCACCTCCTTCAGTAAGGATGGAAGACTGCTGAGTTTCACAGCTCCATATCACAGACTTCAGCAGCCGAGTGCTTGGACATGCTCTGCAAGTACCTGTGGCCCATCTCGGCCACGGCATCTCCCTCCTGCTTACAGAGCCCTGACAGGGTGTTCCTCCTTTGGAGGCTCCCTCCTTTGCACCCCTTCCTGGGAACCCCACCAACGAGGACTGTTTCTCCTTGTTATTTCATTCACGTTGCTGAACCTGTTCGCCTGCTGGGAGACTAAGCACTGACACAGTTCAAAACAAAGAACTCTACACCGAACTCTGACCAAAAAAATTGTAGTAGAAACCAAACTAACATGAAAACAGAAAATCCCCAGAACACAGCCACCTTTGTGAGCCAAGAGCCCAGTGTCAGGGTACCCACAGACCCTCATCACCCTGAACGGAGATGCCTGGCTCCCCCCCACGCACCCTCTGCCCAAGAGACCCACAAGTTCAGGCCATGCCCTGGCCCAGGCTATGTTGGATTTGCACGGTGCTTGGCCACGCACCCTACTGACCTTCTGACTTGAACCTCTAACCTGCCTCGTCCCTGCAAGCTGCTCTGGTGACCACAGGGTTGTGGCTGACCCTGGTTATTGTCACCAGACCTGCTCTGCTGTTTTTGCTTAGGCATTGTGGGAGTGCCCAGCCGGTGAGGTCTATCCCCTGCCTGCTGCGCTGCCACCCTCAGCTCCAGGCTCCCTGCCTTGGCAGAGATGCTCTTAACTCCTGCTGCTCCCTGACACCTATGGCAAATCATAAAGAGGAATCTACTAAGCTTTAAGTGATTCACCCAAGATAATAGGTGATATCTGTGGCCGAACAGGAAAAGCAAATCTGAGCTTTTACATCTCAAGCTCTAAACACATCCTGTCTGCCCTCCCAGCCTCACATTCCCACCCTCCAACTCTCTGCTCTTCCTGCTGTCACCCTGAAGCCTACAGAGCTGCCAGATGTTCAAAACCACAGCAGGCTTCACGGCTGCAAACTCACTAGGGATAATTACTCGATTACAAAAAGTTACATTTGATTTGAGATTGTGGATTGGAACATGATCTGTGTATTTTGTGCTTTTTGTCTTTCCTTTTTTTGGTATGGAGTTATCTATGCATGATGTATAAACACAGTTTAGTTTGCAATTTCTTGTAGCAATTGTTTGAATCGTGTGTTTCGCACAGTAAGTATCATTCGATCTGATACCACTTAATTCTTGCAGCAGCAGTTTATATACTACTTTGACAGAAAGGATTGCAACAGGAAACTTGTCAGTAATTGAAGGTAAATGGTAAGCTTCCATCTGCACACCTATGAATCCTGCCACTTAAACCTCTCGAAAACTAAATAAAGCTGAAAAACCGGCAGCCAGCAGAAGCACGCTACATATTCAGATGGGCACGCCAGAACCAACAAGTCTAGTTCACAACCTGCACCCAAATTCACACCCGGGGGAAGTTTCCTCCAAGTATACAGACATGTTAGCCACTATACAGCAAGTTTTCTCCCCTCCCCTTTGGGCTGTAATGAGAAAAATCCACAAGAACTGTTCAGAGGTGACGCTAAGTGTGGCGCATCATTCCTTTCAGTAAGCTTCATATTATCTGACCTTCGGCCACTCACTATAACACCCTGATTGCTCTCGCTGAGGCGAGCCAACAGTACCGTGCATGTGGGTCTGTGCGCTGCCAAAAGCAGGTGGACAAAGGAAAGGGGAGCTCAGCGAACCACCACATAACACTCGGGGCTCTGCGCAACACGCTCCTTCTGCTTCCAGGGGAACTAAGTGTTGCTAATGCTAGATGAGCCTTTCTTCCTTTCCCTTCACGCCAGACCATGACACGAAGCGGTAACCTGCTGGATGAGAAATCCCAAGGGCTACAAGACAGGGATACACGTTGGACAGTGGAGTGAATGACCTCACGGAGCTCACAGCATGGTGCCCCCTCAGCGAGGCTACCCTGCAGATAGAGAGCATTTCAGACCCTCTGGAAGAACTCACTGCCTCTCTGGGTTCCTAAGCAAGTGACAAGACCAAACAGTCCAAGCCCTTCTTTAATTTACAGCTGATGGCAGCCATCCTGCTAAAAATTAATCTCCCTTCTCGCTCCCCCTCAGCTAGGAATTCCGGCATAAGCACCTTTTAAACCTGTAGTTTTTACTTTTTTATTTTAAGGAATTTAGCATTTGATGAAATACTATGCTATGTAAACAAAAGAATTATCCCTAGCTATTAAAGGTAAAGTCCCCCTTGTTTTGTTAAAGAAATACCAAAGCCAAGTACAAAGTCCCTAGATACGCCTGCAGGATATTCAAAGCAATTAACCCCTTTGCCAGACTTCCCTGACCTCCAAGATGGATCAGCCACATTTTCTCCAAGCATTTCTTCAGATGTTCTGGCAATATTGACAGGCTATTCTCACCTGCAGGAGTGGAGCTCTGCGTCTGTTCTGAGACACGTGCAGGTTAGAAGCCAGGATAATAAATTGCGCTTTAGCCTTAGAGAAGTCACATCACTTATCTCAGTGCTACCCACCTGCTGGAGACAGCAATGCTGACCACATCTATTTTACAGGCGTCTGTTTAAGACCGCTTAGAAGCCAACCCTGGCTGCAGCTCCCAGTACAGTCATTCTGAAATGCTGCATATAAAAGGGATTATTCAGGAAACCTGAAAGAGCCCTCAGAAACTGAGCATAAAGTCCCCAAATACTCCCCCAAATACAAACACTGCAGAGCATGCAAGAGAGAAATAATGGATTCTCCCTCGAGAGAAAGAATTGCTGAAAACTGTTTAAACTGCACCACTAATCGAGGTAACTCGCATGTTCATACTGCTCCAAAGCGTAAACCAGCAATGTCTTCAGGCTAAAAAAAATGTAATCTGAAGCTCAGATCTTGGCAGATAACAGGATAAGGGGACCATACCCTCAGAGAATATAAAGCTGCATAGCTTCTGGGCAACAGCTTCCAGTTTTATGTGTATCTGCAGATTTTAACCTGATTTCCTGATATGTGGCTGAGAGGAATGTGCATACAACCTGAACTCCAAAACAATGTGTGCAGTTTTCCTGGCTGGAAATCATTCTCAGAAGCTGTCGGTAACATCCAGCTGCCCAGCAGCACTGCCCAACAGCTACGTCCACCCCCAATAGTGAATGCACAGATCAGACAGGCAGCTACGCCTGTGCTAGTGGGTTTAACCTGTGCTAATAGTGAGGTAACATGTAACTTTTATCTAGACTGTGAGGCAGCTTGAAAGAGCTGCTGATCAAAAGAGACTGGGAAAAGTCTGCTGTCCTTGAAGATCAATTCTACTTCTAGCGTGGGGCTAAAGGAGCTAACCTAAAGCATCCCAGAAAGAAACAGGCTTCAAAGACAACTCTCACAAAGAAACGCAGGACCAAAATGATTTCTCCCCTCCAGCAAAAGCAGCAGTAACTTCAGTGAGAGCTCACCCTGGGCTCACAAATTCAACATCTGTCCCACAGTATGGGAACAGTCTCCTGTACCTTGCAGTGTAACAGCTTCATCTGGTACTATAAAAGGTCTTCATTGTGTATAAGCAGTCACGATTGCTAGTCCAGATTTGTAGGCTACATGGCTCTCCGTAAGAGGTTCCACATTAGTGAGATCATCACTGAAAACAACGGGGCTGCACGTACCAAGTCTTGCCGTTGACGATCAATGCAGGAAGATAAATCATTCTGCTGCTGGGCTGCAGCAATCTGTTTGCCAGAATTCTGAGCTCTGCTGAACAAATTTTTCCATGTTAACAAGCTCTCTGCTCTTTACTTGGTGAACATGAAACCCTCTGGGACTTTGCTTATGCCTATTAAGCTTGTGATACTCAACAAGTCTTAAACAAACAAATAAATAAAACCAACTTATGATGTTCATCAATTCTTAAACAAACCCAAACGCTGCATCACAAGAGTGAGGCAGAACCAGGAAGACATGCAGGCGGTAAGGAAAAGTCCTAACACGTATGCCCTGTGATCACCCTGTGAGAAGCGGTCAGAGTTTAAGTTTAGGTTCTCTGGGACCGGACTTTGTGCAGTCATTTAAGAAGAAGCCCAGACGAACTGATATTGCCACTTAGCTACAGGCTTGTTAAGGCGCAGGAGGCCATTTCCAGCCCTTGGCACTGTGCAGCAGGTGCCCAAGGAAAACCATACTGTTCCTTTGAAGGAGCATTATGCAGGATGTTTTTATCCCACAGACATGCCTCAAGAAATCGGTTTGTCTCAGAGGAACCGGACAGACCTGAGGTGAGGGACGATGCCTCCCCTTCTGCTTGTAGCTACCATAGATTCCTCTGCTAGACTGAACCTACAGACAGTAACGTACAGGTCTGAGAACACGTTTACAGTAACCTCTTACTGCCTACGTGCAAGCATTTGACCTGGCTGAAGGCAGAAATTTTCAGTCTTCTTCCGTAATACCAGTGTGCAGGAGGAACAATTTCATATTTTGGCAATATATCCTGCCTAGTACAAATGTCTGGTCTCCATGAGAACAATGTAGAAAAGAACAGTTTGGCTCTTAAATCAGACTTCAGCTCAGCAGTAGTCAAATCATGTAAGCCCCAAAAGGCTCTGCAGCCAAGACCATGGAAATCTGGCTTTCGTATCTGCTCAGACTTCTAAATTAAAGAACATATTTGCAGAGCAGCCATGGTGGAACTGCACAAGGAGAGTTTTTCACCCAAATATTAGCAGTTACTGAAGAATGGGGGGGGGGGAAATCTTTTAAAAAATAGACCTGTAGGCAAAACATTAGGAATGATATGGAAAGTATATTTCTGAAACAACATATTTCTTATCATTCCAGGCATCTGAGAATAACTTCCAAGGAAGGCATTTTCATATATGTAGCGGCCACACGGAAATGACAGCAACCGCACTATAACTGTTAGGAGGCGAAGCTTGTGCGCTTGCTATTAGCCATTTCTATCTTTAAATATCAATTAAATACCATTCTTGTTTTGCGAAGAACACTTCACTCTCCCAGCCAGCAAGCAGGAACTGGCAACTACGCTGTACACCTGTTATTATGCATTACAATGAAATGAAAATATTTAGAGAATTTGGCACATCTACGCTGCTAAAACTACGCTGTAGTTGTAACTGAACTGCGTAGCTGAACGCTGTTCCTGCTCGCTAGAAAAATATTGCTGCATAAAAATACTCCTGGTGGCCAGCAGCTGGCCTTTCAGGATAAGTATCAAGAACATGCACTTTGTGACATTTGGTCAGATGGCACGGGTGCCAAGGCTCCTGTTATTCCACAAGAGCAGCAGGGAAAGAGCCGAAGAATGCCCCCCTTGCAAGCCACGTGCACTGACCTCAATGAGTGAAGTGCAGAGCAGTATTTATTCAGGTGCAATAATACAAATCTTTGTGGGTTGTTCTGAAAGGATAAAACAAAGAAGATTCCAAAGAATGCGCTCCATGTGTGACTTCCCCAGCTCCACTGTAAGCTCACTGTATTTTCAATATCAAGTGACAGCCAGAAGCAAAATTATTGTCGCTTGGGGCCGCCCAGCGCAGACCTTGAGCAGCTATTCGAAATGGAAAAGTTTTATGGTGCTGCAGAGTCTAACTGGGATGTGGGGAATAATACATGGACCCAAAGGAGAAAGGCTTTTTCTCCCCCAGGTACTTATTTCAGCAGTCCTAACTTTTTCACGTGAAAATAAACACGACAAGCTAGTAATAAAAGGCAATTTATGTGTACTACTTTTGTCTATGTGATCCAGCTGCACTATTAGAGCATAGGGGGACCGGGTGCATCCAAGCAGAGTCAGTGACTGTAGCTTGTGTCATTGATTACTATTCTTGTTTAAGATCTGAGAATTTATGCCCAATATGAAACACCACTAGAACACGTGGGAGTTAGAATTCTAGTAATTTATGGAAATATATTTCTCATCACGAACAACAGAAACCAGGGCAGACACCTCAGCCTCAATAATACCCTACATCTGAAAATTAGTCTAAACATAAGATTAACGCACAGAGGCCTCACCACACACACACCCCTGATGCTACCTCTAAGTAACTGATCATTCTTCCATTCCTGACATGGCCAAATGACTGCAGTTTACAGTGCTATGAGGTTATTTAAACCTCATCCACGTGTTGAATAACATTCTTGTCCCAGCGTTTTGAAAAGAAAATACCTAAAGGACCTGTGGTTCCCAAACACCACAGTGGTTGTTTCATAAAGAATACGTAAACTGAATCATCACTGATAATTTTCAGAGAAAAATTATATTCAGTAATCTTAGGCAGTTTTTCCGTCAATAGATCAGAGACATACGCCGGATGCAGCTAAGCTGTTGTACTACACGTGGCATATTCCAAGAGCACGGAGAGAGATGAGGTGAATGCAAGACAAGTCTGGGTATTGCCACCCATGCCCACCTGGGGGTGGGAGACAGTGACTCTCCGGGTGCTTCCACTTTGGTTCCCGGTCTCGGAAACTGGCCATCACTGGTTTCCACAAGTGTGGCACTTCTGCTCTTTCCGCCTATGTCATGACCTTCACGTACCCCTCGCACCAGACCCGTTGTGGCATTGAAAAGGCAGTAACAGATTGTTCAGAGAAACCGCCCGAGCCAGGTACCAACCAGAACCTGTGTAACTCACAGAAAAAGGAGATATGAACTGGGTAAACAGTGTACGTTAAAGGTAGACAGTAAAGGGCTCCCACCTTCTGCAGCCCTGCAGTGAGCGAATCGGAACCTACTCAGAGCACGCCAACTGTTCTGCAATGCCAGGATTCTTCTACTTTCACAGCTATGCATCTAAAACTAGCCAAGACTGATACTGACAGTAAATATTGTCACTGCCATTTCCTGACCCTGAGAGTTTTGGATGCCATCTGGCAGATTAGCACTTTTCTTAAGGATTCAGTTAACCATAACTCTGATAGGCTGCTGGTGACACCCGACTCCTTCGGGTCACAGCTTTTCCCACAGGAGCCAGGTGCTTCTCTACACATTCTTCTCTCCTTCTGACTCTCTTCTCCGCAGGACAGTTGTCCCCCTCCTGTCACAGCATCCCCCACCAGCACCAGTGTACACCTCTGCCTCAGCAGGTATCTTCGACTTCCTGGTCAATATTTGTCACCTGCTTTCAAGATCTCTACTCACAAGACCCTACATAACATGCTCGGCCGCAGTGAACATCTTTAAGATGAGCAGAAAAGACTCTTTGTCAACCTAAGACATTCATTACTTGGAGACATTCACTACTTACAGAGTGAAAAAGGGGAGTTGCATATTTTGTGCTCCGTTTCTCTTCTGGAGGCACACACATGTCCTAACTGAGAGGTCACTTCAATCGCTTCTTCAGTCCAACCACACAAAGCAAAGAAATATCTACATCTCAGCTATTCACAATCCTGCTAAGGATAGGATGGCGAGACAGCCTCAGGTGAAGAAAAGATCAGAGAGCATTTCTTCCAAGTGAAAAAGGAAAGTTGAACTGGGAGCCTTTTCTGGTTCATTTAAAGGGTTAGAAGCAAATGCCTGTGATCCTCAGAAGTTTGAGGATCAAAGGAGAAAAAAAAAACCCGATAAAATTATTTTCTGCCATCAACTTCTCTTTCAGCAGAGGGAGAAATTCAGGCCAAAGGCATCCCAAGCTAGCTTTTAGTCAGAACAGACTCCTCAAAGACTACAACTGAATAAGTATTTACCCATTTTCAACTGTAATGAATACTAGTTAACTATCCACCCTCCTTCTGCCCTCCAAGAACAGAGAACAGTCTCATCCTTTATACCACATCTTTTCCAGCTGTGTGCCTGAAGTACAGTGCATAAAGATCCAGCTGAGAGAGGCGTCTCCTTTTTCTTCTCTTCATGAAAAGAGGTCGTTCCAACTCTGGCTTTACTTCCTACAACAGAAGGCAAACAGGAAGCAAAAGAAGAGCCGATCCTGCGATTCCCTGCGCATCCTCCCCAACTAAGCGCAGCACCAAACTCGGCTCCTGAATGAGTAAGCACACTTCCCTCAGAAAGCAACGTGATGGCAGGGAAGGATGCTATCCCTACTTGGACGATGCATCAGTATTTTGGAAGTGAACAAGTAGTCCTGGGGAAAGGAGAAAAAAACAACCAACCAGCCAAAGACATTTTCTTAAACTCTCTTAGTTATTGCTTTGTAGGGTTTGTGTTTTGTAACATGCAGGAGATCTGCAAAACAGAAAACTGCTTCTCAAGACTGTGGAATGATTCGGCCCATTTGAGTTTAACAGTAAGGCTGACAAGGCAGCTGAAAGCACAGATCCACCAACCAGCTCTGGGGGAACGCAGAAGCAACGCATCAACACCCTGAGCCGAGATCTTTTGGACGAAGTGCTACTTGGCCAACATCTGTTTTTCTAGAAACGCTCGAGTGAGGTAGTAAGTTGTGCATATCTTCGTTCTGCTATGTATTTACCCCAGACATTTCAGCTCACTTCTGCAGACCTCCGGGGTTTATGGTGTGGGTTTTTTTGTTGGGGTTTGGTTTTTTGGTTCGTTTTTTTTTTTTTTTTTTCCTTTAAATGGAGGCCCATCTCTAGTTTTTCCTTTCCAAACTCTGGTTGTGTTGTCTCCACAGAAAGTACAACAGGAAGCTGTTTTCCTTACAGTTTTTTTTCCCCAAGTTTGAGCTTGGAGACGTGAATAGACACAATCCCTTAACGTTTGCTTTTTCATCAGTTCTTTGCCATAAACTTCAACAAAAATAAAATTAATATGCCTTTAAGTATGGTGAGGCACTGGGGGCTTTTTGGTTGTTGTTTTGGGGAGGGTCCCCTCAAAAATTGCTGAGGACATGACAGAGACAGCAACTAATGTAAACTCTCAGAGTCTAACGCTTTGTCTTGAGTAACTTGTTAACTAGGGATCAGATCGAGATCACTACACTTAATTCAGAGAACACTACAGCAACAGACATATCTGTTTATTAAAACTGTCATTCTTCTGAGTAGCCATGTGAAAAGAGAACTATAAGCCCACCATATACACATGCTTGCAAATTTGAATGGCCTTTGATGACAGTACCTGGGAGGAAAGGATCAGTGCGATTTGTTTGTAAAGACAATATGGAGGCAAGCTACATGGTTCCAGTTTCACCCCCTGCTGATGTACCACCTAATGAAGCCATCCCAGTGGCTCGGCTGGAAAAGGACTGGGTTCCTTCATATCTCTCTGTGGAGTGCCATAGAAGGTTTTTGCATAGATGGGACTGTCCCACCCTTTAGATTTAAAAACAAATGCCATATACAAAGTATCTGCCATGTTTTCATAACATGCACTGGTATTTTGGCAACAGTTTGGAGTTGTCTTATAAACACAGTTTGCACACAGTAAGGCATCTTGGTAAACTGTACATTTGAGGATAGCTGCTGTTAGAGAAGAGCAAGTGTTGGTCCCTGGCTCTCCCAGCCTTCTGCTGCTAGGGAGAAGGGTTTGCAGTCAGAGGCTCCCCAAAGGTCAGCAAGGGACTCCGGGAGCTTGCTTAGAACCAGGGCAAAGCCTAAAAAGTTTCAAGGTAAAGTTAGAATACATGAAATAAAAGCAAAGCAGCATAATTTTGAACACAGCTGTTTCTTGAACAGGGTCCTAAACGTATGGTCCTGGACTACATTAAAATCAAGTCAAGTGGCATCCTGAAGAAAAAAGTTAAAGAAACACTGGCATAAAATCTATGTAAAAGTAGTCATAAAAGGCATTTTCCTGTTTGTCTATGTGATCCTGCCTTTCACCTCTCAGCAACAGATCTGTTGCATTTCTGACTAACAGTGGAGTTGAGGCACATCCATCTATCCTAATGTGAAGGAAAATTGCAGCAGGATCAGACAGAGCAGGACACTGTGATCCTGTTTTTGAGACGGAGCTTCTAGAAAAGCTATCAGATAAACTGTGTGTTCCTTTGTCAAAGCTGAGAGGCCTCAGTACTAGGAACACATGTTCCCAGCTGGAAGTTTTTAAGAAAACTTAAGCTTTCTCCTGCCTCATCTTGATGGCTGTTAGAATTAAGGGCATTTGAAGAAAAGCCCTTATACTGCTCAAATGCACTATAAGGAATTTGTCAAGGAATCAATATTTCTCTTCCATCAGGAAGTTTTCTAATTTTACTTCACTATCAGTTTAGATCATGAACTCTAACATGGGAGAGTAACATCAGCACGGGGCTTGCGAGGTAGCATTCTGTGACAAACATTCCTGAGGTGTTCCTCAGACACAACAAAGGTTCGGAAAATTACACCTATGGTGTTCCTGCTGGAACCTGAATTAAGCCATCAAATACAGTACGTCCTTGCCTAAAAGATTAAAACAAAAAATCAGAGGTAACAGGGAACCGATACAGCAAGTTTCAGAATACACTTGCATTTTGACCAATTTGAATTAATTCCTTCTAATAAAATAAAACCTCTCTTGAGAACACAAAGCACTCGATTCAATTGCTTTTTTTCATTGGGTAAGAAGAAAGAGAGGCCCAAACTCCAATTCTGTAGTGGTCAAAAAACCCAACAGAAACGAGACTGAAACATAACCCTCTCTCTTTCTCATTTAAGACTGAATGGTCAACTGTATGTGAAATACATTCATTATCAAATCATTGTTCAGACCCCAAATGCGTATATGCACCTGAGAGCATTCTTCAAGATAAACTCCACTAAAAAAGCCCACAATAAAGTAGATTTTGAAAGAGAAGAAACTGTAAATCAAACTGACACTGGGAAAAATGAGTAGAGTTGTTTGATACGAATGCAAGATACAGACATTTTAATAACGCTGTTTGGTAAAAGTTTCCCTTACCGACTACATAGGTTTAGACTTTGTTTCTTTTGACTCTAGTGTGTTTAGGAGGAAAAATATACGGATGAAGAAAGCAATAGATCTGGCAGAATTTGAAGACTTGACATTATAGCTTCATAGCACTATTGGCCCATGTGGAAGGTGCTTTCTCTACATCTGGATATATGAGGAGAGGTAAATCACAAAACTAAAATACCTTCCCATTGATGGTTTGAATCAGAGCAACTAACGTTGAGTCGAACACATATTCTGTCTTCATTAAGTTCATTGACCTATGTATAAGTTAACAATTAGAGTAAATTAAAAGCACTTGCATTGCCAGCTCTCACCTCATCATTCAGCTTTTAGTTCTTTCAGTAATCACACTGAGCTTCTTTGACAGAAAACTAGAGATCCCACCCTATTAAAAATACTTCCTTTTGCCTACGGAAATGACAGCTTCTATAAAGTGTATCATCTTCACCAAAAGAAAACAAGAAGGGCAAACTACTCTTAGCAGAATAACCTTCACTACTTTCCTTAGCCTTCTCGTAATTTTAGGTGACTTGGCAGAAAGTCTGATTCCAAAAAATCACAGGAGAACACAACTTGCATTTCAAGCTCATGGTCTTATATCTACCTGCTGGTGACTGGCACATCTCTGGAAAATGATTAAAAACCACCTCTTGGGTAATACATTAACTGGGATTTCAATGCTTCTTTCGCCTATTCTTATGCAAAAAAAGTATACTCAGCATCAGTTCTGCAGGAATGACAGTTTCTGGTCCTGACAGAAGACCCAACTGTGCCTCTGCAGAGGGATGAGGGGACAACCCGAGATGGCAATCCTGTAGTTATTACGGGAGAGCTGGTAGAAGCGTAGCACGCAAGGCAAACAAAGGACTAACAGGCAGGAAAGCAGAATGGATTCTCACTTGATAGCTACAATATCACCAGAACCACAGCAGCTGCCTCTGCCTTTAATGGGGCGGGGGGGGGAAATATGTTGGAGGAGGAAGAGTCAGAGACAGAAAGAGAGGAAAGAGAGCGAGAAGAAATCATGGAACATGACCCATCCAGGCACAGCCTGAGCAAGACAACCCGGAAATTAAAGGCTTGAACACAGGTGTGCTGTTAGATCAGCTACAAATTATGGTCTGCGATCCCAAACTCAGAAAGGAAGCGAGACACTGCACAGCGAGTGACTCAGAGCTCAGACAGACAATAAAACAACCTCTAGAAGGTAAAAATGAGCTTGGAGCAGAGACAGGTAAAGTGCATTCACACAGGTGAAAATTGTACTTATGCTGAAAACTGGCATACGAATATGGTAGAAACTTAATCAACTTTTAAAAAATAAAAGCAGAAGAGCTTTCCCATCCACGTAATCACCGATATAGTAATTCATACTGTGGTATTCATTTTGTATTAGAAGTAACTATTTATTTCAGACAAAATACCCGTGTGGTACTTCTCCCCCGGCCTTTTTTTTTTTTCCTTTCAACTACTAGGTTCATTAATTTTTTATATAATACACTGCCTTCAGATCCGCTCACATACACTTTAGGTTGAATTCGCCCAGTGCATATTTTGAAGGATACATTTCACTCTGGCTACGCATTTCTGCAAGCCTATTTTGCATGGCAACGGTTTAGCTCCAAGTTGCTTATTTTTATATTATTACAGTAAGGCTACTGCTATCTCCTAGTGAAACTGATTTTCATACCATACAGTAAAACCACAACTATTTTAAACAAGCCCTTTACATACATCTATGATTTTGCTAAACACACTAACAGCAGCTCAGTTCCAAACTGTATTAACTGCTGTAACTCTGCTGATTTGGTCAATTCAGGCCCATTTTGGAAAGCAACCTTGCTATTTTTATTGATTCCAAGCCCCATAAGAGACTCACAAATGAGCACTCAGAAGAGATCTACAAAGTTTTGTGCAACCATTAGTGTTGTTCTTGCTATTATGCTATGCAGCAACAGCAGAAAAAAGTTCCTAGAATGCATGAATATTATGAAGTAGAAGAAAAAGAAAAGATGAGCACAAACCCAGGACAAGCCAAGCACTCTATTGATTTTGATAGATTAACATTTGTTAAAGAGTACAAAAACCTCTTACTGGGGTTTTAACTCATGAATATGAAAAACCTCTTAACCTGTCATTAAGTCAAACAATAACACTGTCCACTGAGACTCCATGTGTGAAAACATTGTTCAGAACAGTCATGTTGAAGTCTGGCTCCAGAATTTCTGCCAATAATCAAACTGCAGGCTGAACACTTCAATCCTCCCATTGCACCAGGGAAGGATGGAATTGGCCAAACACAATAAAACATAAACCTGACTCAAAACAAAAATCCCAAGCTGCGTAAGGCCTCCCTCACAGGCCACCGAGAAGCATTTTAATTGTGACGCCTGCAACCTCATCTGCTCCTCTGGCACAATTGTTATCACGACGCCAGGCCTCACACCTTTGAAGCTCTGATGTCCATGTTGCCCAGGTTCACCAGAGGTAATGGATCATTCGATGCCATTTTATGTTACAGCACTGGTAAGAAATACAACCCTGAGCGTGGCGTAACTTCAATGTGTGGAAGTTGGTCTCAGCGAACCTGGAATGCACTCCCTGGACTGACCACCCTTATGGACCAAAAGCTATGTGCAGCTTTCTGATGCAGCCTTCTATTGCATGCATTCACCTGAAATACAGCAAGTCACACAAATAGTCAAGGTTTATTTCCTGCTGTCTGAAGAGGAGGAAAAGGGAGGCAAGAGAAAACTCTTTATATATATATATATATAAATCCCCTAATCAGGTACTATGATAGTGCTGTTCATAAAGGAGCTACATTTCAGATCAGGTAGCTCTCTCCATGTAAAATTAAATTCAAAGTACACAAAAGGTATATCCGTAATGTAGCACCACCTGCTTTGCACTAACTCCCCAGCTCATGCCTGCACCGCACCACAGCTCAGCAACTCCTCTGTCACTGAAGGGACTAAGAGCAGCAGTCAGGACCATCTCAGTCCACACACGGGCACCCTGTGTGAGAGCCTCTCTACATTGTATCCCTCACCTCAAGGATGAGACACGCAAGGCAAATGCCATAGACTCAAGGGGGAGCAGGATCTGGTTCAGCCAAACAACCTGCTGTTACTTCAGTACCAATTCTACCTCTCCCAGAAATGTTTTCTCAAGTGAAATAGTATCAAAAGGGCTTCTGACTGATGAAGGAAATAGAGCAAAACTGAGATAAATAATTCAAGCAATATAACACATGGCTGCCTAAATACGTCAGTAAATAAAAATTAATCTAAAACTAGCTTCCTTCCAGCCCCACAGAAATGCTAGGCCATCATTTCTCTGTGGTGTAACAAACTTTGGCTTTGGCCTCATGTACATATGGTTCAAATTAGCACCTGCATACCTCAGTTATTAAATAAAAAACAGCTCGCTATCTATGACCTGTAGAGTTCTTGTATACAAGAACTTATCCAACAGCATTATGTCTTCCCTTATCAGATGTGTGTGGTATGACATAATGAATGCAGCGCAACTGGCACTAGTTCAATTCCCAAGCATTGGGTCACATTTCCCATTGCGTTTTTTTAAAGCGGACGCTATGGGCTCAGTGGCTAATGGATGGAGCTCTGGAATTTTACCTCAGATCCTTCATATTTAACCTAAGTTTGATGAACTAAATTTAATCTCTAGGGAAAAGTGCATATGTCAAGACCACCGCTTGCAGCATATGGCTGAATCGAGAGTTATGAACCAGCAATTTCTATCTTGATTTGTTGCACATAAGTTGTCTGCTGTGTGAGCAGGATTTCAAATAAAAAGTTTCTGTTCTAGATATCTCTCTGAAGACAGAGCTTGGTGATTTGGATAGTGGAAAACAAATCGTTTTACTGTTGAAGCATGTATCTTGGTGTACAGGAGACAGTTTCTATTTCTGACTCTCCCCAGCGTACCACGTGAGCCAACACAATTACTATTCTACTGTCTCTAGATTTCATCCCTAACCTTGCATACTGGTGCTCATGAAAACAGTGGACTTTCACCAGCTGAGGTTAAAACTGTTGATTTCATAACTGCTCTTGTATACAAACAATACTTGGCTTGATAACGTTCAGCCATATTCACTCACAACTGTCAGCAGATCCAAGAACTTGGAAGCTTCTTCAGGTGATTCACCCGTCACCAGCACCCTGACACTCCCATTACTGCCTCTGGGTACCGCACAGCTCAAGCCTTCTGCAGTCCTTTAAATATCACTCAAAAACTAGTTGGTCCATAAGAAAATGACCTTCACTGAAAACACGCTTTACTAAAGGCTATTTTTCATTCAGTATAGCACAAAACATTGGGGTAATAATGTACAGGATTGCATCATAGTATATTTTTATACATTTAGTTGACCATTAAAGCAATCTTAGTCCTGTCAATAGTTCATTTTCATACATTTCTCCTATCTTTCAATAAGCTGCTGTAGGCTACTACCGGACACATTTCCCTAAAGACCAACTCTGTTTCTCAAAAAGAGAGCTGTGAAAGTACATTTCAAGCACAGAGACACCTCCTTGCCTTTCTGAAGACCTTGCAGTGACCGCTCCAAGCGGAACGTAATTGAGCAGATTAAAAAGAACTGTGTCGTAACAACTTTCAGGAACCTGAATGTCTCCAGCTGACACAAGCTAGACTTGTGCACCCACGCTGAGTTGTGAACTCACATCCACTCACATCTGAGCTTCCTTCATGCCTTGATGCAGGCTTGAGTTACCAAAATTCACCTAACTTAAAAACTTTGAATCTAGGTCTGGTCTAAACCACTGTTTAACTACAAGTTGAAGCAGCTCAGCACTTAATTCACAGGAGTGAGTTTCCTCAGATACTGCTCAGATTGATACTTAAATGCCATTCTGAATAACGATTTTTTTTCCTACTTACTGTAGTCTACGGCAAACAGCTCTTTAAAACATGCCTTAAGAGTTCCCTAGCAATAATCCTTCTCAAAAGGTCAGTCAGTGTCAAACCATAACATTAATTTGTTCTGCACTGGCTCAAAGACTGCCTGAAAGAAAACTTTCAAGTGCAAACACCACGACATCCAAGAAGATTAGATTAAGTGTCTCCCTTTTCATCTCAGCTGAACACTGGCCAGTAAATACTCTAAATGGTGTTGGACAACTTTGTGCAGCTGTTTGTTAGAACAGACAAGAGGAAATCATTAAAGATAGGAACTTCCAGCCACTCGACTTCCACACCAAAATAGAAGAGGCAAGTGAACACGTCCATGACCCAATTTGCACGCTCACGAGCAAATTGACAAGCATGGCCTTACCTTATAATGCAAACAAGTATTTTTCTCCAATGTAATTGAGAGCTTTCCAGTTCTGTTCTCCTGGGCTCCCATGCTTAGAAATCCAGTAGCTGGAATTTACATAATTGCAATTTCACTTTGCCAATATTGCTGGACTCTTTTTATGCCTGATTTTCCTAACAGCTGCTTCTTGGACTTGAAGTCTTCACTAATTATTTCAAACATTTAATGGAAAAATGCAAACCATAATTGATACAATTATTACACAAAAAAGAGGCAAAATTCTCATGGTTTGGAAGATGAGGGAACTAAAGGTTTTTGTGTCTGATTTTTTCCCCCCTTCCCTTCTCCTTTGCTCTTTAACAACAGCACATGCAAAACATTTGTGAAGCCAACGCAGCTGCAGGGCCCGCTCACCAGACCCGTACTGTCTACTCAGTATCCTTTCTAGCTTTTTATAGATACAACTTAAAAACACCATGAAATTTATTTCCTGTAATAACGATCCCCAAATATTTTCTTTAAAAGTCAGTGTTTCAGCAAAACTCTCCCAAGAATGTGGAGTTATGCATTTACATTGTGTTAACTTCGTCCCCTCCCAGCTTCCTTCATTGTTCCCGCTTCAGCTGCTCTTCGGTGCTGTATTTTACCTGCCTCAGTCTTCATGGTCTACGAGCCCAGGCCGGCACAGGCATCTCCATACATAGCTCACTGAGAACTAGCACACCCCACACTGGAGAAAGCGCACGATCCAATATATAGAACACACATAGGGGCTCAGAGGGTCTTTTCCTAAATTTCTCTCCTTCCTACAGTAAATTCCTGGGCAGATAACTTTATAGCTCATTTTCCTCTTTATTTGCTCCAGGCTGCTCCTGCTCTCCACCTCTGCAGCCTCAGGAAGGAGCTCTAGAAGTTGTTATAAAGTAAATATTATTGTTTTAAGCTAATAAGTATAAGATCTCCCGGCCTGCATACACAATCCATTCCAACCCACTGATATCATTTCCTCACACAGCGCTTGTTCTTTTAACAATTATATAGACTTCCTTCCATAACAGCCACCCTCTCTGCAGGGGAACAGATACAGGCAATACAAGCAGACTCTCTAGACTCGGCCGTTCACGAGGCCCTCTGACATTATTCGCAGCCACTGGAAAGCTGGCACGGAGGAGAGCCTAGGACATTGCTCAGAGCGTGTCAGTGTCTGGTCCCAGAAGCCAGAGGAAGCCTGGGAGCACCGCGGCGCAGTGCTCAGACAGCGTCAAACACCACGGCCTGCTCCTTTACCACCCTCACTTGGTCGTACCAGCAAAGCCGCTCTGGAATTTGTTACAGGGCAAACTGGATAACGAATATCCCGTGAAACAGCAGAAGGAAAGAGAACAGTTTGTGTTCCTGAAAGCTTCTTGCTTATGCTAAATACATCGTTCAGTCTAATAAAGGACAGTGCATCTCGCTGCGCCTACATCTTTACACCATTGTGGTTAAAACAGCATGAGAAAACTACATGAAAATACACCCTCCCATGCAAAGCCCAGTTAATAATGGCTGCTCCTGAACTCTACAACCTCCAAGTTACACAGTGAAAGCATACGCATGAACCCAACAAGGATGGAGAGGAGCTCCAATTCCCAAGACTGGAGCACACGTTCATGTAAAGATGCAAGGAAGAAAGAGACCACGGATCGTACGTAACAAGGAGTTTAAGATGGACAGAAACTGATGTTAATTCTGGCATTTCTTCCTCCTCGGACAGCTTTGCTTCACAGTATTAGAAGTACCCTTCTAAAATAAAGTTTCCCTATTGCTTTCACACATAGTGATGCTACGGTTGAATAGCTGTTGCAAAATATAGAAAAAGCACCCAGGTCCTTGGGGATGCATCCTACAAGAACATACACAAGCAACTGGCACCTCAGGTCTAAGATACCTAGCACAGATTTTGAGCTCTTCAGAGGGTTTTGTTTTTGCATCAGAGGCAGATCAGTACTTGTATTTTGCTGATACTTAAACGCTACCGTATGAACAGAAAGAAAAAACACAAAACCACAGAGCATTCACAGCATATCCTTAACAACACAGAACACACGGACACCCGACCACCTCAAATAAATAGCTAGGCATTAGTCAGACAACTGATGCAGGTTCAGTTGCGAGACAAACTTTCTCCTGCATTCGGTGCCCAAAAAATAATTCACAGACAGTCGAGACTGGTCTAGACCGTTTGTTTTCATTTTATATAGTCACAGCGCTACTGTAAAGTCTTTCCCTTACAAAAGCCACTTTGCGGCTTTACGGCATCACTAATATATCTTTGCGACCCCAGGTAAGCCTAGGCTAGGGTTTGGGGTTTATTTATTAAGAAAAAAAAAGAAAGAGCATTAAAGGTTTCATGTTACCTCCTCTTCACATTTGACCAAAACATTTGGATTTGTTTTCCTAAAAAAAGCACGCGGTCATCACTTGCCTACATTCTCGCCACCCAGGTTTGAGGCTATACACCCTTGCAGGGAGCAATGCAGAACAGCATCTGCCTTCTCAAATTACTTCTTGATTGCAGCCATTTGGGATGTTTGCGGTGAAGGAGGAGCTCATAATCTTCTAACTGTGATTTACTTAACCTGCTGATATTTAGGATCTGTAGTGAAAGGCAATTTGTCATTTCACTGGCTGTTCTTCTATTCTTACCCGATTTGGTCCCCATCTTAGACAACAGTTGCTATAAATATACTCTGTGAATTTTGGTGTGACAGTAATGTCTATGCCTGTGATGTGTTTAAAAAAAAAAAAAAGAAAAAAATTAAAGCAAAACCTGGCAACTTGTACAAATTATTTCAGAACTGGAATTTGAAACTGCTCCTCTAAGTATGTCAGCTTATTCTCCCTTCTGTTGGCAGCTTCCAAGGTTTTTCCTGGGAAAAGGCAGCCACCAAGCCTGATACGTCAGAAATATTTGCTAAATGCAACAAGCAAGTCTTAGCACCCAAGGGTGCATTTTGAACCCTAATGCTAATGCTCCTGACCTGTGTTTTGATCCATGCGGCATCCAGCTCTGACTTGCTTTTCCATGCAATGGAACGGGCTGATCTGCCTGGAACATCACGTTGGGTTTATAGTTTCTGTTACCTGAGGTATTGAGATTAAGTCTTCAACGTTTTGCAACACATGACCTGAACTAGGTGGCGATTGCCACGGGCAACACTCCTGAAGTGTGGTTGCCCAACACTAGCGCTAAATACTTGACCAAGCAGCGTCTCTGCCAAGTATTTGACTTCAGTCTGCGCTGGGTGCTAGGTTTATACACACTGGATAGAGAAGAAGGGAACAGGGCATACAGGGTCAAGGAACAAGTGTAACGTAATTCAAGGGACACTGCTTAATAGTCTTTCCTTAAAACCCAAGTCAATACCGTTTAACTTTGGCAACAGCTACTATTCATATTTATAGCTGCTAGGTTTCGGCTACGTACAGAGCCAAAAGAAGGGCAATCGGCCATTAAGATGAAACATGAGCAACCCAAGAAATCTTATGAACAGATCCATCTCATTTCCTGTGTCAAAAGATAAAATTAACTTTTACCCAACCTTATTTTGATAACTCTAGTTGTCAACACTAGTTCAGAGTTGTATGATAACCAATGTTTTTATATTGACTGCCTGCAAGTTCCAGTTGAACAACAACAACATATATCCTACAACTGCCACAATTCTGCATGGAAAGCAGAAGTTGCTTGTTTGCAATCGCATCATTTCACTACTGCTGATCACTGAAAGCAAGAGTCCGTTCCCGACATGTTTACCATGTTTAGCAGTCCCTGTTGTTAAAGAGAAGAGGACCAGTTGCCAGGAAGCACAGAATATGTTATGGAAATCTCCTTTGAGCAAACTCAAGGGGAAAGCCCTCAGGGGGAGGCACCTGAAGGCAAGCACTGATCACGAATGTCAGTCCTGTGACTGGACTAAGTGCAGGGCTTTTCAAAGGCAAGGATAAGGGGCTGCACAATTACTGCTCTCTGTGGTTCCTAGTATCTTCTCCCTCCAGCTTGTTCTCCACAGTAGACCTAGAGTAATTAACTGATGTGACAGTAGAATAAGTCACAACTAGTTATCAATTTAAATTGAACACAGGTGGTCAGGAATAGTTACTGAGTACTGAAACTACGGTGGAAGCATTTCCAAGCTGACTAAATATCCCATCTGTATGAAGCATATCCAATCCTCTCTTTTTTCTTTCACAAATATTGCTTGGGATGAAGGAATGTCAGGGCTAAACTCTCCAGTACAGATGTAGAACACATGTATTTGCATCAGTTTAAAGCAAGACTACAGACACTAAGAAAGCAGTTGTGGTTTGGCACTAGAAATCTTCCATTTCAATTAACTTACGTTCCATATGATTTCTAGAAAGTCTTCCTCACTTTGCAGGAGAGGATTACTTTTATCAGGACAGGTTTACCAAACAAATTTTCATGGGGTAAAACTATGAAAAATAGTTACTTGAACCCAACAAATGCAGTGTAAGACAACGAATCAACTCACACATAAGCAAGTTCAGCAAGTTCCACAGGTTATGCCAGGAATGATCTCAAAGCTATGTGTGTGACTGAAGCCCACAGTAAGTTACCCACCACACACAGGCCACCATCAGGTGTGCTTCGAAGGAATCTTTCCATACCTTTCAGGTTTCCTGATTCGTCTCCTATCTTGTGGCTTTCTTCCTAGCTGAGCTCAAGAGGAATAGAGTCAAGGAGGGATCAACTCAGTTAATGAGCAATTGTTCCATTACCTCTCTCATCAGGATCATCATCAGTCAATAGTAAAGGATTTTACTCCAATACCTGGCTCTTGGACAGGGCTACTTGGGCAGGAAAAGAAGCTGCCAACTAACTCAATTTTTAAGGGTCTTGGGATTGAATCCTTAAAGACGCTGAACGATTCATCCTTAAGATCAAATCCGTGACCATGCTGCTGGAAATAAGACCACACAAAGTCCGGCTTGCTTTGTCTGACTAACAGCAGCAGACTGTTGTCTGCATTGAAGTTGATAACCAGGTTACTCTATTGCTGAAACTTGTATTGATTAAGCTTTCAATATTAAGAACGTAGAATTATTTCCATTTCATAAATACTGTATTTTTAGTAAATCCCTATTCCAAAGAATTTTTTCTGCCTATGAATGCTCCTACACCACAACGGTTAAAGACATGGTTAACAAGCTGAGTTTCTAGATAGGTGATATTTTGCTCAATTCTGGATTAGAAGACAAAAAAGAAAGAATAATTCAAGTAAGAAATAGAGAGCTACCCAATACATGAAAGCTTGTGTATTGTATTTAAAACACTGATAATTTACTGCTAAAATGCAATTTGATTGCTGGATTTTTAAATCTGTCATTTCAAGTTTGGGGTTTGTTGCAGTTTTTTTGATTGTTTGGTGGTTTGGTTTTTGTTTTTGTTTTTTCCTAAATACCAAACCTAAGAATGGAAAGATGTAGGAATAGTTCAACACAGCCTACAAACTCACCATGAAGTGCTCCTCAGGAATAACCCAGACATGGGCAGAAAGTCCACCCAGCTCGGGCGAGTATAGCTCTCAAACATATGTAAACAGTACAGGAATAGGAAAAAATGGAGGAGTTTTGGGTGCGTTTTAATTGCACATAAACAATCGCTATTAAGTAATCCTAAAAACTTCAGTGGGAATACTGCACTTCCAATACCTATTAGGTCACACTCGATACAGTGAAACATACATAATCATAGATAAAACATACATAAAATGCAAGCTGAAATAAATACTGTGGCCTGTTATTTTGCTACTGGGACATTTTCCATTCCATTAATTGCACTCAGTTATGCAAACTTCATATGAATAAAGTCTTAAAGCCTGGTAAAATCTGTACTCTAAGTTAATAGAAAAAACCATAATCTTAACCTGAACACATTTAATGATGCATGACAGTGGGCTACAATATGGTGTCATCGTTTTTTAAATTCTACATTCCCCCACCCCCCCCTTTTTTTTTTTTAATAAGTAGACTAAGCTACAAGATCACTCTGACAGGATTAAGTGAATAATCAAAATAAACCATACAATGCAGTCCAAGGATGCCAGACAACCTTTTAAAGCAAGTTTAATTTTTCCTTAAATATCAGCTGCTGCAAATGCTAGCAGCTCTTCCACAATCCACAAAAGAGCAGAGAATACACTAAAAACATACAGTTCCGAACTTCTGAAAAACTCAGTTTATCTCCAGTCTCCAGCCACAGAAAGATGCATTTGCAGGAGACAGGGATACTTAGGGTTGTCACAAGCCTGATGGAAAGAACATAGTGCATTTAAATCATGTCTGCTATACAAATATCCCAAGTTAATGTCAGCACAAGTCCTGCAACGCTGTTTTTCACACACTGCATCGTCTCCCCTTCTCTCTGGCTGATGGTTTTTCCACTTCCCTGCATTAAGCAAACCTCAACCTTGAACGCTGTGGAGCATTCCTGCCCCCTCTTGTCACAGCTCCATTACTACCACACCACATTTCTACTTCCAAAGGTAATTTTATCTCTAACTGATAGCCTGCCTGGCTTTACCCTAGAAACTGTAACTGCTTGGCCCTCTCATCTTTCTTACAGATCCTCTTCTTCCTAGACATCGTATTTTTAATGCGGACATCCATTTTTAGTTTTCAGCTCATAATATTTCATGCAGTCTGTCTGCTGTTCCCATGCGCTTCAGATCAACGCACAGTTCTGAAGAAAGAGAAGATGAGACTTTTATAACTGTTGTTTATGCTCTTGGTAATTCAGGTGCCTCTTCTCTCTCTAACAGCAGGTACTCCTCGAACCTGCGCGACGCTGTCAGGAAATCTGTACCCTTCAGTGCAAAGCCATTCAAACGCTCCCCAGTTAGCACGACCTTCAAACCAGGCTTCTCTCCCCAGCAGGGCATCGGCACCACGACATGCTCTGGTCTCAGCACCAGCCCTCGCAGCTCTGCCTGATGCAGCGGCATGCTGAGCCGCTCCAGGCATGCCACCTTGCTCAGAGACAGCCTGGTGTGCTACGTGGCACTGCCCAGAGCCGACTGTGGGGAAAGAGACAACATGGCAGAAGGGATTCAGCTCGGACAACATACTAGCAAACATGTCTAAACCTACGCAGGCTCTGATGGAACTAAGAGCACAAACTTGCCAGGGAAAAAAAGGCCTGCACAGGGGAAGGTGGCTGCAGCCGTTCAAGCTAAAGCAGAATAAAAAGCAAGAAGCAGGCAAGACTTCTGTTTCTCAGTGACAAGTATGGACTGCACACATCCCCTTTCAGTTAGTAATTTATTAGAATCGATATTGTCATGCCTCAGAAGAAAGACCTGAAAGACCTGGATGCAGTAATTTATTTCTACCTGCCACACATACTTTTCCACTGCATTGTACCCGTTACACTTTGTGTATGAAAGCTTAGCAATTTTCAGTATGTTTCCCTTTGCAGTGGGAAATACCCTACCTCTGCCTTATCAACAGGGAAACAGGCAGACTGAGGATGTGATTTTCCAAAAGCATCTGATTGCAACTCCACTTGCCGAAAGATGTAAAACAAGGCTGTGGCAGAGGGACTCAGACCACGTATGACCACAAGACAGTAACGCCTTTCAATGCCCTTCCTGTCCTGTGCCTCTCTTGCACAATCTCTGGATCTCTTCAAAGGCCCTTTGTGTACAACCCTGCTGAAAGGCTTCTTGGCCTCCTTTTCTGTTCTCATATGCAAGGCTACTATTAACTTTCAAGTACAACCTAATCAACTGAAGCTCCAACAATCCTGGCAGCTTCCTGTACCCTTCAGGATAATGAAATACACGGACATCTTCCCAAACTCTCTTTCCTGCTGGTGCTAGTTTTTTCCTTTATTGTTTAGTTTTTTCCTGTTTTTTGTTTGGGTTTTTTAAATTATTTTTCTGCCTTTTTTTGACAGTTTCTTTACTTTCTAGTTCAAAAAGCTTCTCTGTGCACATCTTTGGGGTTGGAAAAATTTCTTGTCACTACCCATGAAACAGTACCTTTCTTTAAATCTCAAGTCTGTTCCCTGCTCTGATGTCACTTTTTCAAGTAATGTTACTCATAAAAGTCCTTCTGAAAAAGTTGTCTGCTCTGGATATGGCTATTTCTGCACAAGAACTTTACTGACAGTGAAGCTCCTACTCAGAACAAGAACTAGAATGTGAAGTTCTGTCTTCTTCATCACCCTTCTGTCATTCATCAGAACAAGATATTAAGTCATGGCAATTCCCAGACACAAAGATGCTCGCTTCTCTCCTCCCAATACATTGGATGTGTTCTAAGGCCCCAGGGCACCTCCAGGGCAACTTAACTAGTTCCAGCTTCACCTCACCACCAGAACCCCAAGAGCTTGATTTCAACACCACGGCTGAAATACATGCTAAGGTTACATTAAAATAAGGAAAATATTCCAGTTGACTTAATTGACTTGAAAAGCACCTGAATCAAGGTATAAAATCTGCTACATCCCCTTCTTTCACCCAAGATGTTGTAACGAAAACCTCTATCCGGGCACTGAATCAAGAAATGCATTCCTGCTCCGTTCCAGCCAGCAGCAAAACCAGGAACGTTCCCGAGGCCCTGTGATGGACATGAGGAACTGCCAGGCAAGCGCCACTGCAGGCTCCCAGCACTTTGCAGCGTGGGAAGCCCCTGCCCTCCAGCCTGTGCCTGCCTGGTCAGTCATCTCTAGTGGGCAGCACAGCTCAGATGTGCTGGCTGTCGATGCAGACAAGGCTCCACTGTCCACTGCAAAGCAAACACTCAGCGTGATGAAGCTGTTTCCACGTGCGTTGCATTTAGGGTTAGTGCCGTGAAGCTTCCTTCGCAAAGGGACTTCTCCCACCTCAGTCAGTTACAAAACTCCCATCACCCAATGTAATACAGGTCAGACCTAAACTGAGGCTTTCCTTCATACCTTTAAGAATAGAAATGCAAATTTTGGTAAGGGATAAGGTGAAAAACATATCTCAAGAAAAAACAGCAGTGCCCAAGATGCTCTATTAAGCCTGTTTTCTAAAGACATCCTTGCAGCCTGTAGCAATTAGAACTGAAGATTAATTCAAGTTCACCACAGACGTCAGCTTTAGGATGAAACTTTGACAAAGAAAAGGCGGGGGGTAGGGGGGAGAATATGAAGGATCAGATCTTTAGTTATGTGACATTTAGTTTTAGGTCACCTGAAAGGCAAATACACACTCTCTTTGTTTTCAAAGGCAACTTACAAGATTTAAGTAAGTGCACATCAACCTCCCCTCCTGCCTTCAGTGCTCACATCAACAGCAAATGGCTGGGCAGTGTAAGTCTCATCATGAGGCTGAAACACAATAGTGCTGGGAATCCTTCTGAAATCCTACTTTAAACTTGATCTTTCAGCTGCATGGCAGACCAGATTATTACCTCTGCTGAGCAAGTTCTGCTCAGTGCTGAACATTCTGGATCTACAAGCCAGAGACAAACACATCCATTGTGCGGTGCGTCCAGGAAACGGAGAGGCACTGACAACCATTGCTTTCCAAGGCCGAGAAAAGAAAATGCTTATCTATCAATTCCGCTTGTTACTGTACATTACACTGTATCCATTACCAGCTGCTGACAATGACTTTTTAACATTTCCAGTTTGATTAGGTGAAATAAAAAGCAGGTAAGAGTTCATTCTTATTCTCCTGATGTCTACTATGGCATTTCTATCTTGGAGAGCATGAGATCGCTTTCATTCATCATTATTTATGCAAGACTATGGGGTTTTTTCACCCTTAAAATACATCTATTTTGACATGTCCCAGTGCTGTACAGAACCTGCGGCACCACAACCGTACCGATATCAAAACCCTCACTTTCAACTCAGAAAAGCGGCTTCATCACAGAAGCAAGCTAGAAGAGAAGCCAAACTCCCTTACCAAAAATGAAACGACCTGCAATTCTTCAGACATTGCACCTGTTTCCTGCATTTCTCACACAAACGTAACTTCATTCCTCTACATCTACCTGCCCTCTCCCTCAACTACAGAGCAACCTGATTTGTCTCAACCAACTTCTGCTAACATCCAGCTGTCCTGCAGAAACTACGTCCTCTTCATCCACACCACTGCCCAACCCAGTACGTCCTTTCTCCTCCAACTGCTGCTCCCCGTGCATGGGGCCATGCCACAAGTGCTGACACACTGGCTCAGGAAGCCCAGGCAAGAGTCCCCTTGTGGCCCTCTTCAAGACACAGGAGAGACAGCGTGAAGCCACGTCCTATGTTCTTATTCCATGTTACATCTAATCTGAATGGCCCACGAGAGGCATATTCCCCCCTTTACTCCTCTGGGCAAGTTCGTGAGCTAGGCCAAAACCTGAGCCTACACTTCTGTAACCAATGGATATACAGTTTCCTATTTACTAAGGAAAGTATTAATAACACCCAAAAGAACATCTTTGTTCCCTGTTACAATTAAGTCCCTCCTTAGTTTACCTAGCATTCAGATTTCGAGTCAGTGATTGTTCCAAGGAACATAAAGAATTATTCCACAAACAGAAACTTGCTCTTAATTACAGAGAAAGGAAATGTAGGAAGGAAACAATCGATATGCCTGATAATATCTCCCCATATACTAAACTCAAAAGCCTGTGATACTGTTCATTTGTTCTGTCCTCAGCATCAGTCTTCAGGAAGGGGAAATTAATCAGAGTATCAATGACATCTCCATTTCAAAAAAAATAAGGGGGGGGGGGGGGGGGGAAGAGAAGAGAGAGAGAGTGAGAGAGAGAGAGAGCGCGCTCATCTTTTAAAGAGAGAATAAGAAACAACTTATCACAGAACCCCAGGTTGGAGGGGACCTCAGGGATCATCTAGTTCAACCTCTCTAGGAAGAGCCCAGTCTAGACAAGACGGCCCAGCACCCTGTCCAGACGACTCCTGAAGGTGTCCAATGTGGCTGAGTCAACCCCTTCCCTGGGGAGATTATTCCAACGGTGACTGTCCTCACTGTGAAAAATTTCCCTCTCATGTCCAATCGGAATCTCCCCAAGAGCAACTTGTGTCCATCCCCCCTTGTCCTCTCCACGTGACTCCGTGTAAAAAGGGAGTCTCCATCTTCTTTGTAGCTGCCCTTAAGTACTGGTACATGGGGATGAGATCCCCTCTGAGCCTCCTTTCCTCAAGGCTGAACAAACCCAGTTCTCCCAGCCTGTCCTCGTATGCCAGCTTCCCAGTCCTTGGATCATCTCTTGGTGGCCCTTCTCTGGGCCCCTTCCAGCCTGTCCACATGGTTTTTGTATAGCGGGGACCAGTACTCCAGGTGTGGCCTGACAAGCGCCATACCTGACAAGCACAACTTATGACACAGAAAGATAAAATGTTTCAATTTTTTTCAAGACTATGCTGAAGACTACAGAAGAAAAGGGAGAATTTAAATGAAACTAAGTTGGATCAACTGAAGGGACCCGAGAACAGCAACCAACGCATCACAGAAATTAACCGTCCTACATAATCCTCGCTAATAAGAGCCATGCTCACTATAATTCCCAATGACAATCCCACCACATGGGCAGGAACCCGCTGCAGACTTGACTTTGTCCAACCAGAACAAATCCATTCTCTTTCTATTTAAGTACTAGAACACTTCTCATACTCCATTCCATTTCTCTTTTACGATGTTTCAGCCATCAGGAACTAGGAGGCAGTGAGTTATCATCGTACCACTTTCTGGGTCCTCTTTGACCAAGGGACAGCACAGGTGATCTTGGAGATAAGCACCACTGCCAGCCAGAGACCGGGACAGGATAAAACTTTGATATATATGCATCACCTACCTACAAATCAGCGTGATGGTCGTGCACATGCCTATCTTTAAGCACACATACAGAGCCAGATGCAAACCAAGATCTGCACGTGCTTAAGTTAAGCATCCTTCTAGGTGCTCTGCTGAACTTGTGCTTCAAGTTAAACATGCAAAAGCTTTGTTCAAATAAAACCAGAGACATTCAGCATGCTTTGATAAATGTTACTGTTCATAGAATTTCCAGTACTCTTTTTGTGTATTCAGGTTTCATCCTTTCTCCTTTGTGCATCAGTATCTTCCACAAAAAAACAAGCTTCATCGCTCTGAAATTAATGGATCACTTCTGAAGGAAAAATGTAAGAAAAAGCCAACATCCCTCAGAGTTAAATCAAAGGAAGGGGAACTTTTTCCTGTCATGTTCTGTGCGATAGAAGCCAGGCCATCATTCTGATAAAGATGGAAAGTTTCTTTTGCATCCACTAGCGATCCCAGTAATCCTACCCCTAGGTCTTTGAGTTATAAGGTTTATTTTATAAATGTTTATATCTTGTATTCTACTTTCTTCTGCTAATAGAAAACACTTACACAATAGGTACTGGTCAAAAAGCAACAAGACGACCATTTTATTTTGCTTAAATATGGTATGCAGTCTTAAAAACATAGCAGACCTTCCCATGCTGTTTATTATTATTAGCAAGTCATACTAAGTTTGCAAACTATTTCTCAAAGTGACCAATGTTCTTTAAGGGCAACCCTCATGAGAGAACAAGAAAGGATTGTAGCACATTTTCGTAACATAAACTTCACCTTCTTCATTCAGACACATTAGCTAACTCAGCAAATCAGTTACTTTAAATGCACCCCATGGATCAGCTTCTTGCATTTGAGATGAGAAATGCAACAGAAAACAAAAACAGAGAGTAAGAACTTGTGGCTGATGTAAAGCAGCTGAAAACGGTGCTGCTCTTTGCAGGAGAGACTGTAAGAAATGGGGTTTGCCCTACAGTAATCTGGAATCTTGCATGCTCTGCCTGAACCGTGTTTGCCCCTACCTGCCAACGTATTCCACACATAGTGCAGGAGATGTTTGAACAGCTCCTGACAAATCTCCCTCTACTACCAAAATTCTTAGGTACTTCAGAGTCATCACTTCATTAGCTCTTGCCGACAAGAGCTGTCTAATACTCGATCGATGATTTTAAACAGGAGTGGAGTCGCATAGACCAGGCAACAGAACGCCTGAGCATTTTCTTGAACTTACTTTCAGCAGACAGCCTGAAATTAGTGGATCTAATGGTTACGTAAATTCATAGGAGGCACTGCTGCTCATTTTCTTCTACTTACGGAACCCATTTTCGTGCAAACGGTGCATTTTAAGACAACTCTTAAAAGACACAACAATGCAGCCAAAAGCAAGCTGATGTAAAGCAGGTCAGGACTAGTATGTCCTTCTTCCTCCAAGTCACACTTCCCGAGCCTGGTGATACAGCGTTTAACTTCCTACCAAACAATTCAAGAGAACTAGTCCTTGTTTTTTAGCTCTGTAATTGTTGCATCTGCATCCGACGCCCTGCCAGGAGCTGAGCTGCCCTGCCAGAAACAGCACCATCGGTGAGCCTGCTTGGATTGGAGATGCCTTGGGGTGTGCTGACTCAGCACAAGCTCACTGGCAAAGCAACAGCAGACATGATGGAGGCTCTTGGCTTCAGCAATTGCCACAAAAAAAAAAAAAAAAAAAAGACTTAAATATTTACAAAAGAGACAAAGAAAATGGGAGAAAAAGCAGGCAAGAAAAAAAGGAGGGAGATAAGATTTCTAAACAACTGAAATCTTAAGAAAAAAATTTCATCTCAGCCAACCCTTTATTCAGCTCGATATTTCTACTAGCGCCAACACTGAGAAAGTGTCTTGGGGTTAAATCCAACAAATACCGGCCCCATAACAGGCTGCATATCCAAAGAAATCTCTTCAGTGACCAGAATTTCACTTGCTCCGGTAACAGCACCATGATGGTTCCCCATTCAGCTGTGGCAGAGAAGCGTGACAAAGACTGTTTTGATCTCAATTTCATTTTTCACCGTTTTTGTAATTAGTTTGAACAGTAATACACACTACTGCAATTTAGCAGAGACTAAATAGAGAAGCTACTTCAACAGAGAAGTTGTTCTAGCAAAATTCAAAATCCCCTCCGCTAAGCTATTTACAGGTAGGTCCAACAGCATTTTTCTCCACAAAATTAAGCAGAAGCTATGGTTTAAAATTCTAACTTCAATAAATGCCAAGTGTTATAACACTCTATTTGAGAACAGGTGTTATGCACCATACTTCTATGACTTCAAAAATTCTCTGAAGGAAAATAGACGAACTTTCAGAAAGAGAAGTAGCGTCTTGAAACATACTGAAATGCTACAGATATGATTGAGAGATAAATAAAGTGAAAAGCAAAAACCAAAGCAGTCACTAGCCTGGAAACCACAAGACCGGTGACTGTTGAGGCAAGTCAGAGCCTTCACGGGGAAGTGTAACACAGGAGGAAATGAGACCCATTAGATAATACGGCAAGATGCAAGACTGCTGAAAGTTGCCAAGACCATTGGTGAATTTAAAACTTGGCTCACTGTTTCTCCACCACTGCCCTTTTCTAAGGAATTGTGCTGACCATAGGAAAACGTAGCTAAATACAAAGTATTTTGATTTGTGGTGCATCCCCAGCCTTCCATGAGTAACTGTTTTGCGCATGTATGAGCAGAGCCAAGAGGCACTCCTCGTCTCAGACGACTTCCACACTCAGCAGGCAAGTAAAGAGAAGGTGAGATGGACACATGGAAGAAAGCATCCCGGAGGTGCTTTCTGATGACACAACAGTCTCTTCACCAGACATTTTTAACACAGCTTCATATCCACTCATGAGGAGACCAAGGCCTGAGCCCTATCCAGATACAATATGAAAGGGGGAGGGGGAAATCAAGGAGAGGGCTGGGGGCAGAAGGAAGAGGTTCTCCTGTTTAAGAAGAAAGGGCTTCTTAATCCGTACGTAATCTATTAACTGTTTTCTCCATTCTGTCACCCTCTTCCCTACAAAAATCAATGTACAGTTATTAAGTCACATGGATTACATATTTTCCCAACACAGACCTCACACACAGGGAAGCAAGAGTCCTCTGCAGTCCCTGTAATTACGAGCACTCTGCTAAAACTGGCAAGGAAAAAAAAAGGTTTCTAACCAACCCAGAAAACTATGATTGTACACACACCAAAAAACCTGTCAGCCAGTCCTTCAGGAGTACATGACTGCAGACCCAGCTGACACCAGCATAGCCTTGAGGTAAAGGCAATGTGCCTATTTATGTGTTCTCTGCTACGTCTGCACTGAAGCTTGCCTACAGATTTCAGGGGGAAATTAGTATTTTCACAAGGTACCTTTTCCTTTTTTACTAATTTATTTTGCTACTGAACTGAAAAGAGTATTGAAAACGCTCTGATGTTACTGTCTTTCGGTCAGCCACTTACAAAAGTGTTTATTAGCAGACACTGTTACAAGTAAGATAACGTAGGTCATCAGGCGTACTAATTTATGGAGAAAGGAACAAATGCATCCCTACAAGATAACTGAAGCAGTGATTATGACGTCAAGCTTTTGGTTTGCCTCAGAGCTACGGGGTATGTTTCCTTTTTAATTTAGGAGTGCCAGTGCTCGATCTCCCAGCTGATTTGCTTTCCACAATGCAACAATAACACAGCATTTACTTCCATTCTGGAGTATGGGTGCTACATATTCTTTCAGAAAACACCTTATAAATACACATTACCACAAACTTCCTGAAATGGAGATTAGAAAATCTACTTGCCAGGCCTGCAGATTTAGTTAAACTCTCCTCATGCACGCCTGGTTTGTAAACCAACTTAAAAGCCATGTAACGTGACTCTGCTAAACAGTGATACAGCAGGATATCTGATAGGTACGCCTATGGACACCTGTAAATTTACATCAGGTTTCCTGTGTTCTCCTTTCTACCTTGGCAGCTCGGTTTATTACAGCAAACATTTCAGAATAGGCCTAGTACTTTAAACGCATCAGTGCCAACTGAGACATTTTGCACCTTCCCAGCAACAGGGGCTTGACTTGATCAGTCCCTGTACTGCTGAGTGTTAGATTTCAGACTTAGAGTGGGGCTAAACAGGACTCGCTGAAGTGTCCGGGCACCTGTGCTCCCACAGGCTGGCAGGTGACAGAGAGGGGAGGCAAGCAGCCAGCCCAAAGCAGGTCCATCTGGCCACAGCCCAGCTCTCAGACTGCTGCCCTCCCACTGCTCCCCTCTGAACCTTGACCATCTTCCTCACTCCCAGCACAGGTGTGAACTGCACCTGGTAAAGCATTAACTTTGTTCTCTGTGTTAACAAAACAAGAGCCGCTCAGGTGCACCTGTTTGTGTGAGGTTACTGGTACCACAAGGCTATCCAAGTACACCTAAGGAAAAGACCAACCATGCCAAGGGGCAAATTCTCAGCTGGTATTGCAGTTGAGAGAAATAATAGAGATCCCAATTTTCTCATGTCAATTAGCCTTTTTTGTGGTGGATTTCGTCTTGCAACACCTGAGGTCTCTTGCTCAGTTCAATTTGCAGTCCCTGACGTAATGTGTTATCTATTAGACTTTTAAAATTTATTTTTCTAATGCTTTTGAAGCTTTTCTGGGTTTTGTCTTATGTCCTCTTATACACAAACCATGGCCCCATCTTCCGTGCATTCTTAAGTCCTCAGGAATCCATCTCAGTTTCAGTGACTACCTGAGAAGTCAGTGCAATACCTGCTGACTCCTTGTGGAAAGCTAGATTTTACTTTATGGCTACCTCTATATTCTTTATGAAGCAAAACCTGCCTAACATTTCAGCTCAACTTGAAACAAATCTGAACAAACACTGTAACACAGAGACTGCAGTCAAAAAAAGGTGACTGTTCCTCCTAGTGTTTTCGGTGGCCTCTCCATCGTGACCTGCGGGTGAGAGACAGACCCACCTAGCACATGGCTGAACAGCAGCAGATGCAACAGCCACATACTGCCAAGGACATAGTTCGGCTACATGACCACGCAGACAACGTACACGTCCAGTCCAGAAGCATGTTTGGTATCGCAAAGAGAGGCAATTCAACATTCTTGCAAACCAGATGTGAAGGGGAAATTAACAACTCCCACCTCAAGCGCTGGAATTCATCTATCTCGTTATCACGCACATGAAGAAAGAACAGTTCAGAAAGATTTTAAGAAATGTTATAGAAGATGTCCCTGCTCGTTGCAGGGAAGTTGGACTAGTTGCCCTTAAAATGTTAGGCCAGATCCTTCTCAGAAGTGCTCCTAGACAATCAGTGCAATGTATGGAAAAGGGGGGGAAAAAGGGGGAAGAAAAAAGAGGAGAAAATAAAAGGACTAAACATCTAAGTGTCTCTATTCCACACTCTTTAAAAGGACAACACTTAAGAGTTCTATAGAGGCAGAAAACAAGCAAAGGGCAGTCTGGGACTGACAGGAATGCTGTAACCTTGTTTGTGCCTAAACCCACATCTGACCGCACGTCAGATGCAAAATTTAGTCTTTATGTCTGAGCACTGGCAGAGGGATAAGATATTACTGTGCACCAAATCACACAGGTATGCATGCATCACTCCTGCCTGCTCTTCCAATATGGGTCACGTCTCTTATTTTTACCATGGATAACAAAAAGGAAGACATTGAACTTGACTGGAAAGTGAGAGTGTTGGCTGTTTGCATGGCAGGACATACCTCCAGGTAATTCCTTTTGTAAAAAGGACAGAATGATGGAGTACCAAGAGCATGCATTACCGACAGGTGTAATTTCACCCCTGCTTGAAAGGCCATTGCTTAAATAGGAGATGAAAGCCTCAAACTGATGAACGGGGATGAAAAAAAAATTGGACAGAAATAACATTTGTGTCTCAGGGGAGCTGACTCATGTGGTTCATGCGGTTTTCCATTTGGCTAGGGAGTCACACTGATTTACAATGTGCTCTGACACGACCTGATCAAAATTGTTTTCACCTGCCTCTGGATGGCTCCTAGAACACATTGGGGCATTTATAAACTCTAGCAGGGGCATGTCCTTCTAGAGAACTCCACAGCAACAGCGTGCCCCCTCACATCGGCAGCAGTAACTATTACTAAAAAACTCCTTTTAGTTTACCAGATTCTAACAAGCCTAACCCAGATCCCGCTGTGGTCAGCAGCAGTTTCACAACCAGCTCCTACAGCACCACAATTCAACTGTCCACAAACACAGCCTCTGAATGTCATTGACTATTGTTATTTAGCAGTGACAGCCAGCTCCTGCCAAGGCCCTGCCACAACAGGTGTTACACAGTTACACAGCAAAGTCAATGCCCAATTTGAAGGGGAGGGCAGAAATCAAACATAGGTGGGCGGGTTTCCACTCTGGAACGGAAGGCAGCCTGGGTTAGCGAAAGAGGGGAGAAAAGGACCAAGGGGAGAACCTGGAGGAAGGAAAAAAACAGTGTATCAGGTAATAGTAACATGCAAGGGCGGGAGAGGGGAAAGCAGAAAGGCTACCCAATACAAGCTGTGTCTTCTTCCTTCCCTACCAGACAAAGCCCAAGGGCTGGAGCATGTCATGACCATCATGACCATCAGTCAAAGCACCCAGGGACTGATTAGGAAAAATTTAAAAAAAAAAAAGGGGGGGGGGGGCAAGGGGGGGCAGGGCAGGGAAACAGCTTTCTAGAGGAAAGGTAGAAGTTTCATAACATCAGGCTGTCACTGCTTTGACATGGGATAAAAGCAAGAATGACTCCTTCGAGCTCCACTTCAACAGCAAAACCACTTTGACCTATGGAACTATTTTTTGTATTCCTGAATAACAGAACCATTATCTCCATTAGTTGAGATGGTGGTATTTGACTGCAGTTGTTTATTTGATCATCTACTGCTGTAATATTACATTGCAGATAGCACCTCACTGCTGTAGATTACCACAGCAAGAATCTTTGCTGGAGACATTTGTGCGACCCAGCTTCCAGGCCGGTTTTTCAGCCTTCTGGAGAAAGCCCATTCTCACGTTAGAGAACTTGAGTTAACAGCCAGTTGTCGCCTTGCATAGGTGATTACAGAACACAAATGAGCAGCTGATCCTTGATTTTAAGAATGTAAGTATTACGGGAAGCACTAAAATACAATTTCTGTTTACAAAATACAAAGATGTGATAGACTAAACCAAGGTCATCAACAGTAAAGTTTCTGGAACACCCCTTTCTGCAATGACTGGATCGAAGGCCCTGTAAGTGCTCAAATGTTTATGAGCCCACAAGCTGATATTCATTAAACACTAACATACATTTTCCAGAGAAGTAAATTCTCACAGTATTTTCACAGTGCGAAGTGTGACCCTTCAGTTTGCAGTGATGTGAAAAATAGTTAACTTAAACATCAAAGAATGTTCATATACCATGCAAGAAAAACAGCCAACTTAATGAAAAGGATCTGATATCTGGTTCTCTCCTTTGACTTATTTTCAAGCCAAGGAGGAGGGGTGATGACTGTTTAACCTTTGGTATTTTGGTGGATTTTAGGTTAACAATCTGTTTTCTCTCATATTGTTTTATTTGGCATTTGTGGGACACTTACATAGCTGTTAGGAGTACATACGCCAACAAATACGCTTAGAATAATTTCAGTACGGCAGACCTCACTCTCAAGTGTTTGTTTTTGTACGTTGCAGTTTATGGTCCAGGACGGCCAAACCGAAAAAGGTTATTAGAACAACAGTGCTGACTGAACATCATAAAAACAGAATATAATAAATTAATTAAGCATGAGAGGCCTACATCTATTTAAGAATTAGTCTACAAGTTTTATGGAAGCAAAGTAGAGGACAGTTTCTCATATGCTGTCAAAAGCCATTACTCGAGCACTGCAGAAACACAGTGATCCCACGATCAAAATGTCTGAAGACAAGTTCATTGCCAGCACTGCTGCAAAGGGCTTATGGCATGAACTTAGGTTACTCTGTCTCTTAAAGGGAAAAAAGCAACCCTTCTCCTTACTTACAGGATGCTGGTCAAGAGCCATTATGATCTCTTCTAACTGTGCAATACCTGCTAAAAAGACCTTCTGTTTGCATTCTGCAATGCTATTTTAAGTACAAATGGGCAGATATTTACAAGCATTATTTGATGAAATTTAGATTAGCTTCCTTTAGAACTTGAAGCACAAATGATTACTTTTCTAATACTTGTCTCCCAGACAGCTCATTACACTATGTGGTTCTAGGATTTTGCTGTTCACAGTAAAAATTGCTTCCCAGATAAAGACACCAGATTGGAGATGTGAAAACTATCCTACACACACACACACACACACACACTTTTTTCGCCCCCCGGGGGAGCTGTTCGGAACTTACATAGTAGTGAACAAGCAGGCTCTGCTGTCTAGCGAGAACTGCAGTATAATTAATTTTCAAATAGCTGCAATGAAACTTCTAACTTAACCACTTTTGACATACTTACATCTAACACACCAATCTAGCACTATTTATCTACAAGAAACTCAAAATTTGTTGCAAAACAAACATGAATTAATATAAACTTTTAAAATACCCCAACACACTAATCTCTTTCTCAGCCTTGCTTTTTTTGCTCTGACATATGTATTTGGTACTCTCCAAAATTATTGAAGAGAAAGCATTTAACTTTCACAGAGGAGCACCCTCCCTGCTGGAAAGAATTTTCTGAACTGCTTGCTTTAATATGAGCTTTCAGTTTCAGGAAAAACACACACAGAACGTAGATGTCACGAAACACCTATCTACGCTTCACCCCCGACACTCCACATCAAAAACCGCCCATGCCACGGCCCCACCATGACTGGCTTTTGTCCTAATGCACATTCCCTGACCTTGTGAGTCAACCCTCAGAGCAACCCCAGGGGCAAGAGCCTCCTTCAGAGAGAAGAGCGGCTGGAACCAAACAAGCACAGCGACAGTCCCAAGCTCTTCAAAGACAGCCAGCTAGCTAGAAAATGCTCCTTACAAGTTATTCAGGGGTTGCAAAACCTTCAGAGTTAGCATATCTGCTAGAAAAGTAGCTCTGCCACACTAGAACACCCTCTGCCAGGAACCCTCTCTGTACCGAGATTTCAGTAGAAAGTAGTAGAAAGGTCAGCTACCGTACAATGTAGCGCTCTCATATTCAAAGCGAGTTCTCGAATAAGTACAGCATATTATTTACAACATGTTCTATTTCAACTGCATCAATGCAACTTCCACATGAAAGGGAACATCTCCCATGTGTTGCGGTGTCACCACATTACAAGTTCCTGCGACATAAAACCAACGTATATTGTCTTTGTCACTCACGGAAGGTTTCAACTGATGCACGTGGTTGACGTTAGTTGTTTTCTAGGTCTACAAGAAGTGACCTGTAAGTGTACTTCATGCATGTACTAGCGTCATGTATTACTGTCCAAGTCATAACGTATATATCATAATGAAAGCATATGCTGTATCGATTAGTTCTGTAATGGTTTGAATTAGGAGGTCACTGGGTACTTGGCAAGAATCTGTATGACCATCTGATGACTTGTTGATTCTATGTCACAGTATCAGGTGGCTCTCTCAGTAAACATTCGTCACAGCAAATCACTTTGTCAAAAACCAACAGTTTTCCCTCGTAACAAACTCTGTTCTCAGTTACATCCAACAGCCCACAAGCACGTAGAAAGTACAGCTATGAAGTTGCTCATATTAACAGGCAAGGCGGCCTAGAACATCACTCAAACACTAAGAAGGGAAATATTTAGGAATATTGTGCGTAACACACAGAACCCCCTTAAAGTCCATTAGTTCTCATTCCAGCTGTCGTCTTATGCATCCTTCAGTAATGCTTTGAATGTCTCTTCTTACAGCTGGCTTTCACCGAGTCTTACTTATCAGACCATTAGTTAATTTGAGCCAATTAAATGATCTGTTGACAGAATAGCTGTTTATTTCATTCATTTGCACTAAAAGCTTTCATGCATCAGCTCTTTCCGCCTTTTTCTGTTGCTTCCTTTAGAGGCAATAATTTATAACGTGAAAGTCATTGTGTTTGGTAACATTAGGCAGCCAGATGGTTGGGTTTTGCTTTCTATAGCTAGAGAAAGAGAAATGCTCCTATTGTAAAGGTTCAAGAGCTGAAAATGCTGATAAATACCTGTAGGCGTAACGATTTTGAAAAACTCAGTGACCGAAAAGAAAAAATAAAATTGTTGGTTGGTTTTTTTTAAAATATTGCCATTTTGCTATCAGTACGATCATATTTCACTGAGCTTACCCAGATATCTTTTCACCCCAGTGCTTATTTTTTTAAGCTAACATAAAACATATAACATCTGAAATATGATGCCTATGAACAAACACTGAAAGGCTCTTAAAACATTTGCACACTATTTCACAAAACAGGTTTCCCGGTTACATCTCATTATTACTTATTTAATGAGAACTGACAACGTGTTTCACAAAGGCATTCATTAAGGTTCATTTCGTGCGTGCCCAGGAGCGATAGGAAAATATCTCCTGAGTTACATGTACCACCTTCCAGTTGGGATCTGTTGTGTGACCCATTTTAACTTCTGTAATGCCCACTTGGCTTACATCTACACCTGCAAAGAGCAACTGCTGAGAACATGAGCAAACTAAAGATGAAATTCAGATTCCAGTTCAATACAGGAGGAGCTCATTCACACTGAAGAATTTTTCCCCCCACCCCATAGTATAGTGCTGTCTCAAGGAGGACTGGAACTTAGCAGTACACATACAAGGAGGTAGGGGTCCTGGCTCCAGTCAGCTCAAGAACATCAAAATAGCCGCTGACTTCTGCAAGGGCGTGACCTCAACCTCCCTATCCAAGTAGGCAACGCACTGCAAGGCAGATGTGGTGAGAGCCAGCTAGTAGATGTTCTCTGCTTTCTACAAGGATCCCACAGAAAAATATCCCAGAAAACAAACACACATCCTTAAGGTAAACTTGCCCTTTTATGATCTGAGTTAAAGTTTCCAAACTGCTATTATCTAACTTGAAACACAGCAATTTTTTCAGAATACTTATGAAGCAAAGGGCTACACCAGAAAGCAAATTCAGTTTGCCCAGGGAGGCTGTGGAGGCCCTTTTCCCTGGAGACATTCACACCCTGCCTGGACGCAGCCCTGTGCCCCTGCTCTGGGTGTGCCTGCTCAAGCAGGGGGTTGGACAGGATGATCTCCAGAGGTCCCTTCCAACCCCTGCCATGCTGTGACTCTGTAGATCCTGGGACCACCATGGAGTGCTTATTGCACATTTGAATCACTAGACAGCCACTTGAGTGTTCAGAATCAGAGAATCACAGAATCCCAGGTTGGAGGGGACCTCAGGGATCATCTAGTTCAACCTCTCTAAGAAGAGCAGTCTAGACAAGATGGCCCAGCACCCTGTCCAGACGGCTCTTGAATGTGTCCAACGTGGCTGAGTCAACCACTTCCCTGGGGAGATTATTCCAATGGTGACTGTCCTCACTGTGAAAAATTTCCCTCTGGTGTCCAATCAGAATCTCCCCAAAAGCAAAATAAACTCCAGGGAATAAATAAAACACATCCAAGAAATGAGTCAGTCGGAGAAGAGAGACCCTACAAGGCATCCCTCAGGAAAGTGCTACCTCCAAGTTCTGCTGCTTTTCCTGGAAAGGATAAAATGGTGACTCAACTGCCTTTCCCGTGGGAAGAGGAAATTACAGACAGTCCCCATCTGGAGTCGGCCAACACAATACATCAGAGACTCCGGCTTTTTTTTCCATGCGCCTAGAGAACGTCTAACAACAAAATCCTACAACACTACCTGAACCCTCCAATTCTTGATGTCTTTGCTAGAGGGAAGGCCCTGTCCCAAAACTTATCAATAACCCTTTTCAATCACTTTGGAAAGTGTGAGTCCCACAGGAGTGTGCTTCAAGACTGAAAAACAGAGTTCTTCCATTAGCAGGAAAGACATTTAGCTCTTCCTTTCCCCCACCATGTATTTCAGCCAGTGATTTAACCCCAGTATGTGGTGTCTCAAAAAACATATATTTTCTAGCTAAAGCATTTATATAGTCACTTATATTTACATTCCTCTCGAATTGTGAATTTAAAAAAAGGAGGGATAAGAATGTGAACGAACACACGACAAACTCGTCCCCATCAACAACTTATGCACACAACTCTGACACGCTTGGAAAACAAAAGGAAGTCTTTTCAACTGTTTCTTATATGGGTGGTTAAATTATATTCAGCCTCGTACCCTGACATTGAGAATCAGACTTCTGAATTGGCCAACTACGGCTACTTTAGGAAAACATAATAGTACGTTTGGTTTAATTCATTTCTAGGCTGTGATCACCTGTTTGTCTGTTTTTTAGCGACGCTCTTTGATGATTCAGCGAAGCATTACCCACTTCAAGGAGTTCTCTTCCTGTTGAGAGTTTTATTTCTTCAAGCTGATAGGCCACAAAGGAAGTTTTCCATTAGCTAGCGTTTAACACGTCCTACTGTCACAAATACAATAAGCTCAGCTGCAACGTTCATTTGCTGTATGTATCTACAGTTGCATTTGCAATGCTACCCTACATCCCCACTCAGATCAGTGTTCTTTACCGGGCTGGCTGTGTGTAAGAGAGCTACTCTCCTCACCCCAACTCAAATGCTAATATAGACCCAGCCTCACATACATGTATGCAATCGCTCATCAGTCCCTCTTGAGCTGTCTTTTCGAAGAACCGAAAACTGCTGCTGAGACAAATAAAACCAACTACAAGGTCTTTAAAAGGGACCTTAATTGGTCTTGAATTAATAGAAGTTAATAAAATTACGTATTTTGATCGGAATCCTAAGTGAACTTTGAGGTCTTCTGATGACAACTAAAACCATTCAAATACTATGCCACGTGCCTTGCTGTCAGCTCATCTGAAACATGACCATGTGCACAAGTAATCTGCAGTTATTCATAGCTGTTACGTCACTAAAATAATCTAATTCACGTACTTTATAAAATATACTTAGCTTTCCTAACTTTTGCTTCACTTTTGGTAAATTACAGAAAAGGAGGAAGAAATGACAGATGCTCTATATTTCTTCTCTTTTCCATGTGCTTTTCTATGGGAGTATCAGTTTTGCAGCCCTCCAACAGAAAACACACACTACATCCAATCATGCAATTTTAAGGCATTTAAAATAATCTGCAATCCACGTATTACAATTAAACTAGAAACTTTTTCATGATGCTGCACCTACAACTTAGCGAGGCAGAATCTTGGGGGAAAAAATTTAACTGGTCCTTTTTAAGATATATTTCTCCAGAACAGATCTGATAAACACTAAGAAAAAATTCATACTGAACTTAAGAGCTCCCTTAGTGTGCTGTATAACATTTGAAGTAATGTTCTTTGCTCGCTTTCTCATGCCCTTTCTGTTGCCAACACTTCATGATCCTACAAGTGAAATAACAAACATAACTACACCATAAATGTACAGCCAGCTCCTGTTTTTTAAGGTTCACGGGACTCTGGATCCAACGGCCCCATTTCCAAGCTTTGCAAGTGCTTTTATACTCTGTTACACATGTTGCCAGACATGCATCATCATATAGTACACTAATAGTAGCAGACTATCACGCCTCCGATTTCTGGAGATAAAGTATAAGGAACAAAGGTTCCATTTGTCATACGCATAAGAAGTCCCAACAAGTAACACGATTTCCACACATCCCTAGCCCATTTTATCGGGGAAAAACGCAAACTGAGCCTTCAAGAGATGAAATAAATCCATCACATCTACATCCAGGAAACACAGCCTCATTTCTTTCATGCTACACTCTTTTCGATGACAGGAAATTTGATATATTTTCTATTTCAAGGACAAAAGTGATTTGTTTGAAATTAAGTTATGATCACCTGCATGACTCATACAATTGCCATAGCAATTTATTAAACAGGCAAACATAGGCTGAGTTAAAACGGAAATAAACATGTCTATAATACCCTCTTTTTCTTGAGCGGTAACCCTTCATAGATGTTGGGAAACAGTAAAGGGAAAAAAGATCATGTCAGCACAATATTTTTAGTCATATACAGTGCAATCTTACACTTCATCGAGTTTCTAACAGAGGAAACAGGTATATTAGAACGTGCCTAATGACCAAGTTTTTCTAAGTCAGCGACAGTGCTTGCTTTGTATGGCTCTAAAGGAACAAGCTGTAACCACTGCGTCTATACAGCTTCAATAATACACATTTCAAAGCCAGAGAGGCCCTGCCATCTAGCTCCGTTCACAGCCAATACTCAGTGCAGAAAAAGCTGAACAAGTTGCCTGTTACTAGGTATGAATTTCATCTGATCTCCTGGTTGCAGCTGTCACACAACTGAGAACAGGAACATTGGGTTGGGTTTTTCTGGGGGTTGGTTGCTTTGTTTTTTGTTTTGTTGGTTTTGTTGGTTTTTTGGTTTGGTTTGTTCGGTTTTGGTTTGTTGTTTTTTTTTTTTTTGGGGGGGGGGGGGGGGGGGGGGGTGCTGGTGTGTGTAGAAACCTTCTTTCTGCACCCCCCAGTCAGTGGAACGGGGGAGGAAGGATGAATCCTTAGCTTGCTAATGTCCTTAATGTCCATCAACAGATTCCACCTAAGTACTGGAAGTGCCTGAGCACTTTCGATGCTGGCACTGATGCCCGCAAGAACATAACTCTAACTTGGTTCCAACTGCCCTGAAATCCAAATCCAAGCTTGCAGGGTACCTATGCCTTCAGATACACCAGTGTAGCTGTAGTCTTCCTCTCTGCCCCATCATCCCAAACCTCTTCCAAATGATCAGCCCCAAGATATTCACACGGTACCCGAGACATTTGCTCTGGAACACAATAAGGAGCACCTGAGTATTGCAAAATCTCCTAAGGCTTTTGTAAATACAAACTATGATATCCATGGAGTCTTTTATCACCTTGAATAAACAAGTAATATTTAATGCATACCAGAGTATAGGTGAGGGCTAGACAGGGTAAACATACACCTGTGTAAAGAAGTCAAGACCTGTCTGCCTGCTGAGTTCATCTGATCCTAAGACCTGCATTGGATTTCAGGTGAATTCTTATTTATGAGAACATAGAGAATTCACCAGTACTGCCGAAATCCACCAGCAGCCCCTTGTTACTTTTCAGTGCAGCCCCCGCTCATTTTTTAAAACACTCTTCTGCCTCAGGCACCTTATTTCTCAGAACCTTTTCTGGGTCCAGTTTTTGCATGGAACTGGTTAATAAGCAAATAGTGCAACACTTTGGTAATGCAGGCTCATTTTAGAGGATTAACCTCCCAGATGAACTTGACATATGGATGACCTGCAAAAGCCAATATGAAACAGAGAGGAAATAGGAACCTCAGCTAGTCAAGGCACACAGTGTCACCCATCACAGCTGAGAGATTTTGTGTTTTTTTCCAGTAAAGTGCAGTTTTCGAGACTGGATTTTTTAAATCCTCTCCCTCCTGCTCTCTGTGAGAGAAAAAGGAGATATTTCACCCTATTTTTTTGTTGCTTTTGTTGGGTTAGGGTTTTTTGTTGTTTTTTTGTTTGGTTGGTGTTGTTCTGGTTTTGTGGGTTTTGGTGTTGAGTGGTGGCTTTTTATTTGGCCTTCTGGGGTTTTGTTGTTGGGGGTGGGGGTAGGCTTGTACAAATAGCATAGGCTGGCTGTATATCCAGAAAAGACAAACAGAGAAATCATCCTCTGGCAGAAGTAGTTTTCTAAGGCTCCAGACACACCAGCAGAGCTCCCACCAGCAACAACAGGTGAGAGCTCTGGCACTGTTCAGTACATCTCCTAGCACTGTGTCACACAGAAGTAGTTCTGCTCACCCTTAAATAACAGGCTGAGCCTTGCTGCAGATAATGCTACAGCAAAGCAAGTATTACAAAAAGCTTTGTCAAGATCACACTCACTCAGCTCCTGAGAAGTTTTTTAGATCCCTTGCTTTTTCATCTCCCATTTCTGCAGTAATCCTGAATCTCATCCCAAGAATGTTGTCATGTGTGCGCAGTCATTTTTGAGGTAGACGACAAAGCCTTACTCAGCCTTACCTGGACGGACTAAGAAAAGCTAGTCTTACATTGACCAGTGTTTTGTAAGGAATCCCAAGGATTTAATTAAATTGCCCGTTGGCTCAGAGAGACCCGACTTGCTTTTGTCACACGGTCCCATTCAAATGAGGATGGTAAGTCACATGACGACTCCCTGCTGCGTCTCCCATTGTTATTAGTCTAACTTGTACGACTTGGAAGCCAGTCCCACGGCTTGCACTGCCTTCACCTCAAAAGAATGAGCAGGTTCTAGATACCACATACTGGACAGAGAAGCACAGAAACCATGTAGGTATCTCACTTCCTGAGAACAGACAGGATCCTGCAATGTAAGCATTGCTTGGCAGGAGTTTTAGCTTTCCAAATAGGCAGTGGATTCTTTAGGTAGGCTGCTTTTCTCAACAGCCAGTGTACGTGGTCTTGGAGCCCAAGTGCAATCTCTAAAAAACCGTACAGGATTGTCTAGAGCCCTAGTAATAATACAGGCGGCACTATCAAGATAAAAACAAATGAACAAACACGGTTTCATAAGGGAATACCTTGTCTCTGCTGGTTCATCAGGTACACAATAGTGAAAAACCAAATGTGTCTTTTGTGTAGATCTATGATTGCCGCCAACAGGTTTATGTTCTGAATCACTGTTTGAAATGCATTCCCACACTGAAATGTATTACGGAAACATTATGGGGTCTCCTCTAAACTAGCTAACTGCAGGAGAGTCAGAGTTGATGCTGAAATTGCACACTTGATACACTTCATTTTATCTAGGTATCTACTGAATAGCTTGTAATAATACTCACGGTTCCAAAAACCTTTGATACATAACCAGAGGCTGTTTTGGGGGCCTAGAAATTATATCACTGCAGAAGGCCAGGGAACTAAGAACAGCTGTCTTTATTTTGATAGAAAGCTTACTACTTATTTTTTACTTTAATTTTAAAGGCTATCCCATAATTTATCTACCTTCATTTTTTAGAGCCCCGCATTTAACTTGCCAGGCAGAGTGCTAAAACCTTACAGTGCTTTCCAAATCCAAGCTCTGCTTAACACAGCTGTGGTGGCTCCCGCCTTCTCGTTTCAATATCCTCGGCCACAGCAGTATAAGGATGAACAGCGCAAGAACAAAGAGGGGAAATAAACCAGCTCCAACATATAAAGACATGCTTCAGAGCATCAGAAAAAAGGAAACAAAAAAAAAGCCCCTCATAACTCTTTTGGTTTAGTAAACCAAATGAGTAAAATATATTTTAAAAAAAAATAAATATTAGGCATATGAAGCTATTGTACCTCTTTCTGTCCGGGTTACTGAGGGTTGAGTTTCACCCAGGGAGGGGAATCTCTAGCAGAAGTTTCCCTGAGTTCCCAGACTGCACTGGATCCCAGTGAGTGCTACTGCACCCTGTCCAGAAGACTGAGAAGCCTATCACTGACCTCAGCTCTTTCCAGTGCCCTCCCTAGGCACTCTGTGGTAACAGAAAAGCATGTTTCACTTCCCACCCCTAGATCCACACAGTACCCTGTCAGCACAGCGAGGGGACCCAAATCAGTCTGTAGGGAGGTCTCAGCTAGTCCGAAGTGCTGGCCTAACCCCTGCTGCCTTTACATGAAGTCAGGAATACCTGTTAGTATGAAGTGACGGACCTTTCCTGCACTGAAAGGGTTCTGCCCCGCTCTGTAAAATGAAGACATTACATTTCCTTTTTAGGATGCTCTGAAGACCACAGCTAGAAGTAGTGAACTACAAGAGTAAGGTGCTACCATTAGCAATTGGGTTTTCTTCTTTTTAACATTATGGTAAATACATGGTAGAAGCCCCAGAGTGATTCCATTTTCAAGGCTAAACCACCACAACATCGTTCCACATATGTTGTGGAACCACACTTCAGGCAGCATTTTCTCTGCAAATTTTAGAGATTAATTAGCTAGCCATAAAAGAATGAATATCAACCCTAGAATTCCAGAAGGGAGGAATGTTATGCTTTTACTTCCATTAGGAGACTACAAAGAAAGCAAATATATCATTAGTACATGCCTGCTCAACTTCCTAAGCAAGCAGAAGCAGGAAATAAGATCATGATCACTTCTGACTTCCAGAACACCCAGCACTGCCTTTGCAGTCTCTTCTATTATTTTTCTTTGACATGAGAAGCGATCTAACAGACAGAAATCAGGCTCCCGCACCGTTCTCCCTAAACACGGCAATAAGACTAGGATGACAATTCTGGGCTCATTTTCCGTTGCGTTATGAAGTTTAAATGGAAGCAGATTGACTTAAATCAGGAAACTCAAAACCTCCTTCTCTGTACAGCATGTGGGTACAAACCCTTCATTGCGCAAAACTAAAGCTATTAAAAAGCCAAGAATATAGGACCCTCCACCCTCTAAATTGAAGGATATTGATCTAGCTACATTTACAAGTGGCAATCTGAACTTCAGCAACACTGTCCCCCGAGCATACCTACGCAAACATGGGGGAGTGACAGGCAAAGCAGGACATATTCCCAAGTGGCCTCTGCCATCATTATCCCGGTCAAGTAAAGCACCGGCAAGCACAGCACACAGACAGCTTTGCTAGTGTATGCGAGCTGGCTGAGTCAGGAGGTCCATGGCCATATTTGTAAGGCGGGCCTGTGTTAGGCCCAATATACCCAGCACCCCACCAAAACTCAGCAGGGGAACTCCAACAGCACCAGTGGTAATGAGTTTCAAAGTGATTCTCCCAACAATCAGGCTGCACGTTCCTCTATTTGAGGCACACACGGGAATGAAATTTGCACGGCAGGATTCTACAACTTCTTAGGAAATCAAACTACACTTCACTGGATTATTTTCTTCTTGTATCCTTCAGCTCATCACTTACCTTTTGTAGACTTTTGAGCAGTGTTTTCATACGCTTTGCTTATTTAAAAAAAAACAAAGGAAACCCACAACAACAAAAAAAACAACCCCAAGCAAACAAACCCACCATCAACAAACTTCAATGTTTCAAGAAATCTCTCCTAAATCAAATAATCTTTTTCAAACATTCCACCTCAATGATTCCTGAAACGTACCTTGGTTTCCTATTCAGATTCTTTTGAAAGCTGTTAAGGGAAATGTGATCTCACAAATACTCACAGAAATGTTTCCAGTGCGATTGGCTTCCTCTCTGTCTGCCAGGGCCTGCAAAAAGTTATCTTTTAGTTCTTTTCGTACACTTGCTAGTGACCTAGGAAGAAAAAAACAGGACTATTATTACTATTTATTATTGCCAAAGACTCTGGGTTCATCGTTGGGTTAAGTGTGCTGTAAATATACACAGACAGTCCTCACCCTGTTGTAGCTAATTTGTCTATTGTCTGTTCTGCTTTTACAAAGCCCTAAACCACTCTTCAAAAAACATGAATACCACACATGTATGATATAATAATAGCTAATCAGAAGGTGACTTGCACTAACACACATTTTTCAATTATATATCCAGAGTAATCTAAGCACTTACTTTATGTCTCCAGAATTACAGCCAAAGTCATGTTTGCATAAGAATAGCAAGTTTTCACAGTGTACCAATATAAACTTAAACGGACCTAATACTTTATTCTCAGCCAGCAACTTATCAAATGAACTAGTACATACCTGGACTGTTTGGTGCGGTAGGGTCAATAAAGTTTATGTATCCTTAAGTACAAACTATGAAAAGAAAAACCAATTTTGTTCCACAAAAACCGGCAAAAAAAAAAAGCTATCACAAGAAAGAATACCATATGCTAGAAGTTACTTGTTAGCCTTTGAACCTCGTGCCCTAGAATTCAGAGTCATTGACAATAGAAAACACGCATCAGATGAACAAAAACACTGAACAAATCCTTTGTGCTGGGTTTGTCTGGGATAGAGTAAATTTTCTCCATAGTAGCTAGCATGGGCCGGTGTTTTGGATTTGTGCTGAGAAGAGCATTGATAACGCAGGGATGTTTTCATTACTGCTGAGCAGGGTTTGCACAGAGCCACGGCCTTCGCTGCTCCTCAACCCCCCAGCGAGGGGGCTGGGGGTGCAAAAGGAGCCAGGAGGGAACAGGCCGGGACAGTGACCCCAGCTGACCCCAAGGATGTCACACACCGCGTGACATCACACTCACCATATAAAGCTGGGGGAAAAAGGGGGAACAGGGTGGGGGGATGGGGGATGGGGATGAACACACATTCACAGTGATGGCATTTGCCTTCCCAAGTCACCCTTACATATGATGTAGCCCTGCTTTCCTGGGGACGGCTGAACACCTGCCTGCCCCTGGGAAGAAGTGAGGGAATTCCCTGTTTTACTCTGCTTGTGCACAGAGATTTTGCTTTACATGTTAAACTGTCTTTATCTCAACCCAGGAGTTTCCTCACTTTCACTCTTCCGATTCTCTCCCCCACCCCACCGGGGCAGGGAGCGAGCAAGGGGCTGTATGGGGCTTAGTTGGCAGCTGTCGTTAAACCACAAAACCCTTCAACATAAATGAGATTCTTAAAAATGGTTTCTACAAGTCTCTTAACCTAACCTAAAGACCTTCTCCTTCTGCAGGGGTCATTGCACTGACTCCAGTGTACTTCACACACCTGAGAAGTAAGCCGAGACTTCTTAAGCCCCACGTTAAGTGGCTTCAGTGGGAACTTTTCTCCTTTTCAAGTCTAAAGAAGTGAACGCTGACCGAAAAGCGCTCTCTCAGGCAATCCAAGGCAAACTAGAGCCTTCGAGTTCACCACAGATCTACCTGAAAGGAGAGGGATTATTATGTCCCACAGCTATCTCAATGGGAATATTTCACTAAAAAGCAGTGGCATTTGTCAATCCAAGTAGACGCAATAGAGGATCAGAAAAAGGTATTTCTACCAAGTGCACGCATTATCAAGTTTCCAATAAAAGAGTACCACAAAACCTGAAAAATTCCCTTTTCTAAATTTTTAATACAGACGTGCATACTAATGTCCTTAAACTGAGTGAAAAGCCTGTATCTAAGCTTCAAAACTCTGATGCAGAGCTATCAGGTCAATCTCTGGCCACTTTACCAGCTGTTATCCAGAAGTACATTAGTTCGAAGCTGTTTCAGAAGTGCATCTGCTGCACCATAAAAATAAGAAAAATGAAGGAAAGACTAACATATGGATTAAAACACCTCAATTCATTTCTTATCCGTCTTCTACATCTAATTGAGTATAAAATTTTCCTTCTCCTGTCCTGTTACGAACTCTAGATTCTCAGAGTCTTCCTTCTTCTGGCAGAGGTTAATACTGAATCACTAACAAATCCATGTTTAACAACTGCGCTAGCCAACTTCACTTGAAGTTTGTGGCTGCTATTTTGAACCAGAAGAAGGGTGTTGGCACCTGAAAGACTACGCACCTTTATCCACTTAAATCTTGGGTTCCAATACGAGACTTCACCTTTCCTTAACAACCTTGTCTTCCTCGCCAATCACCAGCAAATAATCACTGCCCCACTTGCAGAACACAAAGATGTATAAAACTTTTTTTTGAGTAAATATCACTACTTCAGCATTAGAACCCACTGAGCCGTGCCCAAAAATCAAGCTGCACTGTCTCTGAAAAATACGAGTTATTACTGGGTGGCCCTGCCTAGGTTAAAAATCATGGAGTGTTAAAACACCAAACTAAAACATCGCCAATGCATCACAGGTGTAAGGCAGCAACTTCTCACAATCCTTGAGATAATTCCAAAAGGGCATTGTTGTGCCTGATGTACTGTGTTCACTACTTGGGGTCTAATTCAGCAAGTCTAACTTCTGAAAGATGCAAGATAAGGAAAGGCATGATCTGATACATATGTATTTTCTATACACTACTGTCAGTGTCAAATCCCCCCTTGCTCTGTAGAATATGCTTCAACATCTACGAAATGGGAAAAAACCAAAAGGTCTGGATCAGACTAAAATAAATTCATTCTCCCATGGCCCATGAGAAAAACCATCAACAATACCATGACTAAATAAAACATCAGGAATGCAACACATCATGGTTGAAGTGACAGAGAAGCAAGATCACTTGGAGCAGAGCTTAGCACTAACTGGCTGCTTTTTTGTAATGACGAGGGGGGTGGGAAAGATGACACCCAGGAAGGGGAGAAGGAAAAAAGCAATAAATCAAGAGAAATTATTCTTGAGTCATATCTGAGAAACGTATTAAACATTTGTTCACTTAGAGAAATGTTTTTAGAAATATATCAACATCATTCTACCCTCACAACAATGTCCCTAATAGCCTAAAAGTATTTAAAAAAAAAAAGCCATGGGACCAGTGAGTGCAGAAACAAAACATGAGACATGTCCTCTGTATCAGACTCTTAACCCCTTTGAAATCCCATTTCAAATACACACTATTATTATATATACGCTATTCCCGGATAAAGAACAACAGAAGGTATCACTGTTATATTTGAATCATGAAGAAAGCAGAAATAGGCTCAGGTCATTCTGAGGTAAAACTTTATAAAATTAGGAAACGAGTGTTAGAGAGAATGAAGAGCTTAACACTTAAAGCCTGAATTCTAAAACTCCAGGATCTGGAAGCATGGCCCAGTACCCAAACAAGCATTTTCCGAGGTAATGACAAAGAGCTATTTGGCAGACCTTCCCCACTTTTTTTAAGTGGTAAAGATTTATTCCTTCATTTTCTTCATGAAAGTGTAGATTATTTCTTCGAGTCTTGGTCTTTTTCACTTCTTTGCCTCTCAGGATGTGCATCCCCTATCTCACTAGAGCATCTCAGAGATCTGTCCTTCCCCTTGGGGCTTGCCCACGCAGGAAACGCGCACTCCTTTACCTCAAGGGAGATTTTCAACTAAGGTAGTTAAAACAGTACAAAAGGTCACATGAATATTCTTAAGACTGGTTTAAACCAGGCTCGTTTCAGTACCCAGCATGATCAGTTAGTGACTGGCCTGACTTGAACTGTCCACAAGGAATTACAAGCTTCTGCAGGCCTATAATGGCACTGAACTGGTTTAAAAATCAGCTTGACTTTAATAAACCGTACGTGAAGAATTGCAAGCTTCTGGAGACAAAAGAGTGCACCAAATTGGTTTCCTGCACTCTAGTTTACCATCACAACGAAGGCTGAGAAAGAGAAAAAAAAAAAATCAAGGCATTCCAATCTGCAGAAGTTCCCGCACACATAAACAGGCCAAAATTTTGGGGTGTGACTAGTTAGGAATTCATGAAGGCCACAAAAATGTTTGTTCCAGCTTCTGGCTAGGCAAGATGAGGGAATTCTGAGCACAATGAGTGGCGAGGAATTCTCTAGCACCCATTGAACACTACTACTCTCTAATGAGGGTTACTTGACTTGCCATGACCTAAAAACTGCTGTTTAAATGAATTTTATTTAAAAAAAAAAAGTTACTTCTTAAATCTGTATTAGGTTCTTCACAAAGCTAGAGGATTACAAATTACATACTAGTATAGAAAACATGCTTGCAGGTTACTAGAGTCCTTGAAGAGAAGAACAGAAAATATTTCATTATTAGCATAGACTTCGGCATCTCCAGCATCACGCATGTAACTAACGTTCACACGCTGCCCCTAACTACTCCTACCATTCATTTCACGCCTCAGCGTAGTTACTGAAGGATGCTTTAGAGTGAAAGCCCCATTTGTGAGGCAGCACTCTCTCTTTACAAGGCACTCTAATGTTAACTACAGTCACCTCCTCACTGCACATTTCGGACTGATGATATTTTCAGTTTCCGTCTGCACCACATGGGTGGAGGCTCACAGCGAGAGCAGGATCTTACTGTGGTAGGTGCTGTACAACCCTCCTGTCGTGGTGAGCTTTGAAACCAAACTCCCAGACACAGAACAGCCTGGTGGAAGAAGCAACATACAGGAGAAGGTTACTGTTCTTATTTTTCAAACAGGAAACAGACAGGCAAAGATCAAGCAACCTATCCAAAGATAACACAGAATGCCTTTTCACACACACTGTTATTGTCACCACCCTGGTGGCAAATCCTCAGTAACTACTTGGGTTAAATATTAATTCCTATATTAATTTCTCCCCTTCTGAAAACACTCTTTTCCTGCACATACAAAAGAGGAAGCATCAACAATGAGTAACACTCCTCGCTACAGCGTCCTTCAATGGAAACAATAATGAAAAGTAGTATTATAATTTAGCAAAATTAGAAGGGATACTTCTCTAGAGGAACTTGTTTGGGTACAGAAACTCCTAGTGACGTTAACACTAATTGCTGGCTGCCATTTTTAATTCGGTAAATACAATTCTTACTTTATAACACTCAAAGTTTCACTTATGAAACTGTACATTTCCACACTGTCCTCGCAAGCTGCTCTCCTCTTTCCAAGAGCTGCTAGCATCTTCCACCAGCCCACACACCCTTCTCACCTGCCCAGTTCAGGCACCTTTTGCTTGCAGCATACTTTTTTGGTCTTCACTGACAGGTGTTAGTGAAGCAGAAAGAAGGAAAGCTCTTTTTGAACTTGGGTTAGGACTCCTTGATTCTTATTTTGACAGGCTACACTGCTTCTCGGCGCCCCCCCCCCCATTTTGTTATGGTTCCCTAGGGCTTCATTTATTTTATTTTCCTACATCTTCTACCATGTGGGCTTTTCCTGAGAGCACTGGAGTCACAGTTGGAAACAGAACAACGTAGTTTAACTTTTAGAGAGCCCTGTTGACCTGAAGAATGCTTTTTATCAAACTGAGATAATGGGCAGAACATCTAACAGAGACACTGTTATTCTTTCAAAAGTACACTCCATGTTCCAGTTCAGCAGAAAGCCAGACTGGAATGCGCATTCTCGCCTAACTTCTGCAAAGCAGCTGTGTTTTGCAAACACCTGCCCCAGGATTAGCAGGGAGACAGGCTTAAGAACTCAGTCCCAAAGTTTCTCCCTCATCTCGAGACATGTAATTTTTATTTTAAAACATTTCAAGTTTCAACCTCCCAGTGCCATGCACTTAGAGCACTGTGTCCTGAGGCAGGACTATTACTTGAGCAATGTTCCAAGACATCAGATGTGTACTTGTTTTCTCTACGTGAGGTATGCATGCTTTAAAAAGGAGTGAGAGACTACAGTACAAAATTATACCTCAGAGACCAGGGCGTAAGGCTGGGACTGGAAAGATCCAAGTTCCTCACCTCGCTCTCTCACAAATACATGGTGCAAGCTTGGCACCTTGCTCCATTTTCTCGCGCCTTAGTTTCCAGTCGGAAAAGCGGGGCTGACTCTCCTTCTCCAGCTCAATACGGCCAGACACAGTACGGCTGCCTGGGGCTCCACTAAGGCACAACACTTTAAAAGGCCTTGGGAAGATCTCAGGCGCTGCAGTAATGGGGACAGATACTTATTCGTTCATGTTCAGTCACATGAATTGTAAGCTTGGTCAAACCACTTCTCATTAGCAAGCCGCCTCTGCAAGGATGACAAAGCGCACCGCCTCCACAGTAGAATATTACATTCAAACCTTGGTGTGGTTCTGCAGGCTGCCTTGTGGAAGTATCAGACCGGCTCTCGAGACCTGTTAATTCATGTTCTTAGGCCCTCCTTCCTTTCCAACAGACCTAACACTGCAAGCATACTTGCCCCCTTGCCCCTTTCAACTAACTCGCCTCAAACAGGATGCGAGGTTCAAAAAAAAAACCCCAAAACCCAAACTTATGCAAGGGTAGCCAACATCCATCAAAATCCTAGTAAAGATTAGCAAAGTAAGAAAGCAGTCTCTGGCTGACCTACCACACACAGCCAGGGCAATATAAAGGAAGAATGAAGGCAGTATATCAGCATTGCCAAGACCGATATGCAAGGAGATATGTATGGCTGATTTTTACTGCATCGTGCCATCTTCTTGTAATTTTATTGAAACAATACACAGAATGCCTTCAAACTGCAATGACACCGGATAGTAAGAACCATAATCCTTTAAATCATTATTACCTCAATCCACCTACAAGTTTCCATCTACAAGTTTGTCTCCATTTAAAAAAGAAGAAAAATCTAAAAAAAGGAAGGGAAGAAAAAAAACCTTCTACAAACAAAACAAGAAACCCCCCAGTGATGTACAATAAGCTTTCCAAGTCTAACCCTCAGAGTCCAGTCCTCTACTCTCCAGCAGTATTTCCACCGTATTTGAGTGGTAAGGCAAAAAAAAGGCACCTAAAACATCAGCTGAAACCACAAGCTGGATTTGGATTACTGCACACACAAATGTCTAACTAGAGATAAAAGGGAAAGCACTTCATTTATAAATAAACATGATGGGGGGCTGCTTAAACAGGAGGTCTAGATTTAAAAAGACACAAAACACCAACCCACACTTTTTTTTTTTGGTTCAGCGTTGTAAAATAAAGCCTGCTGATCCTACTACCCTATTTGGCCTATTGAGTTAAATGGAGCTTCTATAAGCAACACCAAAAGCTAAAACCATCACGTGATCTTTCTTATATTTTACAAAGACAATGATGCAAGGAAAGACAGTTATTTAAATTTCTTTGAACCTAAAATCACAGCATCAAAAGGCACTAGGCATCAGCATTTGTATGAAGAGCCTCTGTCCATCAGTTTGCGATTTTATTACATAAGATGTGTAGCATGACCAGAGCAGACCACCTATACGAGAAGGCATGGCTAAGACTAAAATACATACAAACTTAAAATCTGTGTGTCTCTGTTGATGACCTTGTGTATTGTAGAAGAGTCAATCTCTAAAATAGTGTCAAAACTTCTCAATTACAGCAAAAACCAAGCTCTGGCTGTAAGGGCACAGTAAGAGAGGAGCTTAATGCTGACCTCAAGAGAAGGGAGTGTATCCATGGGCAGAACTGGATCCAGTGTGACTGTGCCCCGTTTCACAAAGCCCTTCTCACAGTTTGAGAAGTCTCTGCATCCTAAATGTACTCCCATAAAAGCCCTCTGCAAAGCTCCCACTGAGCTTCCTAACCCCAAGGCCTTGATATGAGCAGCTCAGGGCATACTGACATTGACATGCACAGTATGGACTCTTCTGTTACTTGTGGAACTTCATTTTAGAAATGGTTTTATGGCACGAGTGCGTGTGTTAAAAAAGAACCGTTCCTGACATCAAGGAATCCTATTCGGAATTATACAGAAAGAGATTGAACTTTCAACTATTTGGACATTTTGGGGCATTTATAAAACCTGCTATAAAACTTCTGATTGCTGGTTACATAACTGAACTTACAGGGAACACCTGCCTAAGGACCTTAATACCATACCTTGCAGCATTTAGTAAAATGAACAAGGATCTGCAGCAACTACATTTACTACATGGTATTTGAAACTCCATGGAATAATTTAAAAAAGAAAAAAAACAACAACCCACATGTGAGTTGCTCATGCACTTCTCGAACACTGTCCAGTGCTATTGCAGATTTAGCTTATGTTGAGAAGCCCACACCTGACAAAACACTGGCACCAATGTTTCAGATGGTCTGAGCAACCAGTAACATGGTCCTGTCACTCATCCAGTATTCACAAACTTTAAGAAAAAAAATTTAAACGTTCCTTTATCAGCTCAGGGTAAGGCCCTAGAATACACACACCTGTTTAAAACAGCCTGTTTAAAACAACGAATGGAGGACATTCAGAGATTTTCCCTTGTGCTGCTGTCATAGTTCACCGTCTAGACAAGGTAACACTATGATTTAACTACCGAACTGTGAAAACTGTGCCCCAAAGTTGCAGTTCTTCAACTCAACTTTTACTTCCAACTCTGAAAAACATCCACTTCTTAACCCTTTCTACGCTGTACCCAGTCCAACCCTTCATTTCTGACTGGGGAAAGTGAGAAAGTGAGCTATGAAGAGCTACTGCCACTCTGCAGGAGCCACGCAGCACCCAAGCGACAGTCACCAAATTCCCTCACCTCCTGGCTCATGCACACCACTTACTTTCTTTGATGACGGTGCTTCCACAGGACAGGGAATCTCCTGGGATGCTTCCAGGTGTGGGAAAAACAGTTGCTTAAGTGCACAGATGGATCAGGGTCATAGCAGTCAAGATTTGCTAGCCATTTGCCCAGAAGAGATGGCTTTTAAAACTGATTTCATGAGAATATATCAACATTTTACTATCAGGTGCAACAGCACGGTTCAAAGTCAGAAAATCTCTATTTCCAGTACAACACAGAATTTGCTATAACCACCAAATCAAAAATCTGCTTTTGGATGAAGCAACAACAGAGGAATAATCTTTAAATAAACTGCTTTCACTCCACACCCAGCCCCAGTGTCTGTCCAACATGTGCTGCTGACTACCATCCCATTACCATTACCCAAACATCAGACACGACTCTCATCTGATTTATGCTCTTTCACTGGACCCATTCTCCATGCCTACTCTAGTAACCCAGAACTAAATTATCACTCCTAGCTTTTCCCATAGACTAAATAAGATATTCTGTATTTGCCACTTTTGAATAGATGTGAATAGCCTTGCAGGTTCAATCAGCTTCCCCCAGTCCCAGCCAGTGCTCTAATGTAACACAGGTTGAAGGCTCCTTGTCGCTCCCCTTCTCCCTTCGTTTTCTTACCAAAAAATAGCAGCTTTAGACAAAGAGATGTTACAGTAAGGAGGACATTGCAGGAGGGAGGAGGAGGAGTTGAGAAACATGAGCAATGGCCACAGGCTGCTCCCAGTTTCCTCAATATGACTGATAAAACCAGAGTCTACTGCTGGGAGTAAGGCTGGAGCAGTGGATGACAGACAAATACTTTGCAAACGCAGGTTCAAGTGAAACAGGGAGAGCCAGCATACACCTGCATGCTCCACCTCACAAATGCTCCATTTTAGATGTCCAATTTTTTCTGAGGGGAAAAAAAAAAGTCTTAAAGCAAAAAGATTTAAGGCAGCACACGTAAATGAGGTGCTCTTATCTTCTTCATGCCTGGCTGCCTGACCCTTCTCCACTTCAATTACTTTGCTGCTATTATGCAAATGAGAAGGAAGCCAGAAGTTATGCACCTGTGTTTGTCCCTGTATTTAATATTCCTATTAAGTCCTAAAGCCCTATTATGTGGTAAACAGGCATGTGGGATTGCTCAACTTGAGTTACAGTAGGGCAGGTGAAGGGCTTTTCCAGCTCAAACAATAGTTACAAAGAATTCATGACAACACAATGGTTAGACATGGTCTCACAGCTGAGAACAACAAAAACATTGGATATTACTGAAAACGTAGCATTTGTTACAGCTGCTACTGCGCACCCAGATACTTGACATGTGATAAAAGAAGCAAGGTCCAAACCCAGCAGGCCTACTGTCAAACAACAAACACATCCAACTCAGACGTTAAACTAAGCTATGTACGGTATGGTTTGCAGTATCAAGGCTTTACACATTTTCTAGTATGGTTCACAGCGTCAAGAGGAACTTTCTTCTTGCATTTTGGGAGATATGCTTGATTGTAAAAGTTGTGCTCCTTTTCCTAGTAGCTGACATTCCTTTAGATGTTTGTTTTCCTTTGAGCTTCATTAAATACACATTTTGTCTCTGGAGGAATTCTTACCTCTCAATTACTAATATGTTGCCTCAACTTTAACCTATGTGCAAGTCTCTGCCCACAAATCCCATGATTATCAGATTTCTTGAAGTCTAGCAATGGAGAAGGAGATGATAAGGTCTCTGTGGAGAGCAAGAAATAAATGGGCTTTAGCCCAAACTTCAGGAAACCTTCACTAACATCAGCAAGTGTCTCCAAAACAAGACCAGGCTGAGCATCAACCAAGTGTTGTGAGCATTCCACAGGACCTTATTTTCTTGCAGAATCAAACTTCCATTGCTCTGAACAATTTTACTTCCCAGGAGCTCACTGATGCTTTTGTCAAGATGACCAGCTTTGATAATCATTTCAGTGGAGAAGATTTAAGCTGTCAGCACTAATTAATATTATACATACCCTTCCACAGATTTACTGGTGAATTGATATTTTGTTATTGGTACTATTAAGAAAAAATAAACCACTAACACATGGGATAAAAAATAAACACAGTAGTGGAACACTGCTGTGTACGGGGGCGGGGGGAACCTACCAAAAAAAATTACCTTTTCAAGAAGCTTCCACCCTCCTCCTCAGTTCTTATTTGCCAAGAAAAGCAAACAGTTTCTAGACTCAGTCTAAGTCACTTGTTCAAGTCCAGCTAAGGTCCTTGATGCACAGAAACTCCCTCACCAGCAGCTAAGGGTTTGTCAATTTGATGTTAAATGAAGCAGCAAATTTGTTATGAATTTTGTCAGGAGAGCTGGAAGCCATCCCTTTCTTGTCTTCTGTCCTTCTTCATATAATAGAACACAGTTTTTCAATGTTTCTGCCAAAAAAAAATACTCCACGAAACTGCAATTACTATGTATTTTAGGTGTGGGACTTGGGAAGGGATAGTGTATCATCATGTTTATGGTAGGGAAAACCCAATGAAAAATGCAAATTGGTAATAACAACAGATCTTGATTCCCTCCTTTTCCTCCTCACTTCAGACAGGAATACTTTTAGAGGTATTTTAACCCTCAGCATGAGGAACTGACAGAGCTGGCTTAAACTAAATCCTTTGCAGACAGGTGCTACACAACATTTCCTAGCAACCTCTACTCTATGTTTTATAGGCAACACTTAAACACCTTCGCTGTTTCGCTCTTTGGCCTTTCTTATACAGACTATTGCCAATACTGGCCAAACAGAGAAAGCCGTTTCGGGTATTACTGTGCCAAGGGCTCCCAATCACAGCTTCCTTGCAATACTTCTCAAAAAGCATGCACATTAGCTGTAACAACCTGCACATCGTCCTTTCCTCTGGGGCATCAAGGCTCTGTCACCTCCACCGGAGGCTAGCTGGTGGCCGCTGGGGCTCCAGCGGGCAGCCATGGTGGTGGCTGACTAGGACGCTGCCCCACGGCAGCCTCCCACACGTGCCCAGAGTCTCCAGCCAGCCACCTGCCCTGGGCTTCCCACAGCCCACATGGAGGGGTGCCCAGCTGCTCCACAGCAGGCAGCGGGTCACAGCCAGCAAAGGCTGGGTGGCTCCAACAAATGAGAAGCTCTCTGCTGTCATCTAACCTTGGCACACAACCTATGCTGAAAACAGCGCATGCCACTGGCTGCCTGTGCTCTACGGGCCACACAACCAGCAGGAAATGATGGGAAATTACTCAAACCACCTTGGTTAGCCAAAATTAAGTTGCCAGACAATACCAAAGCCTCTCTTGTCCTAACACATATATAGGATCGCAGCGTAAGCATGAGGGTGAGAGTGTAATTAACGCCAAGTGACAGCAATGCACGCAACATACAGTGGTATTTAACCACAGATATTTAACACCCATAGAGGTTATCACTAGTGCAACACGCATTACCAACGGGGTGAAATGCAGCTGCCCAATTTCAGAGTCAAGCTCAGACCACGGCGATGCCAAGGCAAGAAAGTTGTTCCCTAAAGAATGGTGTGTTTGTTTGCAAGCATTCGTCTAGTTGTTCCCCTGAAAAACACCTAACCGACTGACTTGAAGCTGGGTGAAGAAAGGCACAGGTGTGTTTCTTTACAGATAAAGAAGTTTATTCTGTTCTACGCTACCATAATGAATTTTTAAAAGGACTTACTAGCTGATAAAAAAGACAGACCTTCCAGGTCATCAAAGGAGATTAAAAAACCCCAGGGGAACTGCTCAGGAGAGGAGACACCAGACAAGGTTGAAACCACTCTGACTCCTGACTTTGAGAGATGCAGTCACCTGCACCGCGAGTGTCATAGGTTTGAGGCCAGACAGAACGAGCAACATCTGCGCTGTGCCTCATGTTCCTCATCCTTCTGTGTAACGCAGGATTACCCACCGACTCCTGCATTTATCTTAGTGCCTCGCTCAACCTTAACCACATGCCATAGATGGAAACCCTTTTCCTTTACAAAGCATTCTCCATTTCTTATACAGATTTTAACGAATGAGCAAGGGCGATGCTGGAACCGGCCCACTGAAGGCTTTATTATTTACAACATGAATTTTTCCAGAGACACTCTTAGGAAAAAAATGCTTTTAAGATTGCATTATGCTTACATTTTTATCAGCACTCTTACGTCAGTAAGTGATAACACCAAGCACCTTCTGTGTATGTCTGTCCAACATGAAAGCAGTTTGGGGATCTCCTCTAGCTGTAACTCACCCCTCTGCGTGTCCCCGAGGGCCTGCCTCCACCCTGACCTACCGTACAAAGCTACCACCCTGTTCTTCCATGGCTTCTGCAAGATTTCAAACCGAGATGCCTGAAGCAATAACAAAGCTTGACAGAATTTGTTTTCAGCTCTCTGCAAACACTGATGGGGCTCTGTTAAAGCCACTGAAACCGTAAGCACTAAGAAAGGACAACCGAGATAGTATCAAGAAGCCTAAAAGATTATGTAAGGAAGTCACCTGTGCACCAAGCATACCTGGTGCTTCACCAGCTCTCTTGTTCTAGGGCACCCTTCTGCATTTCCACAGAGAGGCAGCAAAGTGTTCTGGGAGAAGACAGGTCAGTGGGCACCTTGTCTGCAGCAGCACAGCCCCCTCCCCACAACCACCAGCAGCACTTGCAAACCCTCCGGGGAAGGAAGACACTGCCCCTATGGTGAACCTCGCGTGCTTGGACCTCGCACAGGAATTTATAGTTTGAAATAATGTTCTGCAGTGCTTGTACATGCTCTTCCCCTCCCGAGCCACATCCCCACGATCACATCCCCAAGATAACAGACAGAAGTGGATACCATCATCTATCAAATAAATCCCCCCTACGTAATGAACTTACATCATGTTTTGCTCAGGATTTTCAAAGATTATGTGTCTATATGAATTGGCCTGTGCTTTTCTTGGGAGTAAAGTTATCTTGACAGAGATGGGGCACGGGGCGTCCATTTTGGAGTGGAGTCAGCAGCTGGGTTAGAATTTGCCTTTGAGTAAAAAGAACACAGTTTCATTTTGAAATGCTGATACTCATGTTAATTAAACGAAAACAAGTCCTATGAAAATATTCAGACTTATTACCTCACTATAGGTATCTCTCTCTAGCAAATGCAATTTACAGAAGTGAAAATAAACAATAACAGAAATAATACCTTTAAATGGACCTGCATAAAGGGAGGCAAGTAAAAGCAAGCAAACCCTGTATGTTCCAGGGACAGAAGGCACTACAGCATACTTTCCCTGGATTACACTGACACAGTCCATTATTTGTGAAGTCTTAACAAGTATACCATTAGAGAGAGACTGAAAAAAAGTCTGAAAGTAAGATATTCCATTCCAATTTTCTAAAACGATAACTGATACAATTATTATTTACTTGGGCTAAAGTTCCGTTTCTTTAAATCCAGTGGGATTTGCAATGAGACTACAGGCTCTTATCTAATTGATAGTACTTTTGCTATTTTTACTACCTCCCTTCGTAACCATTAAAATATGCCACTATTTTTTCCCCAGTATTATGCTGTACTATTATTTTTATTATGAAAGATCTATATAAACTTTTTATGCAAGCTTTAAACCGATTTTATTTCATTATCCTTTCAGAGACTTATTGCCTCCAAGAAAAATGACCACAGAAACTGTCACAGCCAATTAATAAGCTAATTTTGCACATTCTTTCCAAATGTCCAAGCTATTCCTCAAGCAAAGATTAAAAATGAACACTCTCAGAGGCTACAGGAACAAGGGGGCACTTTTCACACCCTTCATTTCTGACCTAACAATAGGAAGTAAGACAGAAGCGAGAGGAGAAATCTCACTAACACAGCAGCCATCAGCAGCCTACACGCCTAGAGCAAAATACATTATTTTGCTTTGGATAATCTAGCCTTTGTTTCAGCTCCCTGCAACTCAACTATGACTCAAAGACCCAATTGCAGGAAGTCCCCCTGGGCCAGCACAGAGATGTTTCTGATAACAGCAATTGAGAAAATGGAAATCCCTGTGCACAAGAAGATGTTTTCATGTACCAAGTCTGCTATGCAGCAGGCAGGTGAGCTGTGAACGAACATTACTCATTACATAAGCTGACTTTAAAAACCTAAATAACATTGCACTTCAAAACAACAAATCTAGTTATCTTTTGGCAACATGCTTGGATTTAAAGCTACAGCAGACAACATAGCAGCATGTATTTCTTGAAGCAACTACAGATAGTTAACTCGAGCTGTTGGAAATCAGGGTCACTTGAAAGGAAACAAGTGCTGAGCATCCACCTTATAAAAATCAAAACCCATGGCCCAAGCGATAGAAAAAAAAAATTGGTCATTCTTTTGAAGAGTTTAGGTTACCACGCCTGTTCACAAGACTGCATTCAACACATCCATCTCCACAGTTTCTCAAAGCCAAGTTCCACACAACCTAGCTAGCATAGCCAAAAGGTAACATACAGCTGCTAATATCTTCCAAGCAGGCCAATCCTCATTATTTCACAAAATGGGTATTTAGGATGGGGTTTGCACAGATTACTGGGTAATATCTGGACTCGAGCACTGAAATGCTGTGCTTCTGTGGTCTTATTTCTCTAATCCATCAACACTGCAAGAAATCTGTCTTACATACTGAAAATGGTCAGAAGGCACCAAATCTCCTTTGTACCACATCAAAATAATTTGCTATTTGGAAACTGGTTCTCCACCAAAGTGACAGAAAAAGAAAATCTTATCTTTTATTATTTGGGTCAGTAACCAACATATTTGCTAATAGCTTAGCAATAAAATACAGTCTCTAGGGACTATCTCTTCCACATACAAAGCAGAAGTGTTCACCGAGTCTGCTTCCGGACATCAGTAGCCTTGTCTATATAAGCAAACTAAGAGACTGCTGACAACATATGAAAGGGCTGGAGCCACTCCTAGCTTCTTTCTCTTCTTCCCCACGTCTGGATTTGGGGTTTTTTGTCCTCTTGGAAAAGACAAGGTTTCAGATTTTTAAAAAAGGCATCACATTTTCATTCCAAGTCCCTAAGGCAGATGGGAAGTGCAACGGCCTAGTCATCAAGAGGTTTAAATATAAAAGTTGTGACCCAGAACGACACACAGCTGAAATAGGCTCAAGCACTGTAACAAGCTGTGAAGAAGGCTGCTCAAATCAGCAAGCCAAAAACACAACATAAAGAGCCCGATAGCAGCATGTTGGGGCACCAGCAGAACAGGCCCCAGGACCTTGTCCAGAGTTCTCACCCAGAGGTGGGAGGGGAGACAAAAAAGGGAAAAAAAGACCAACAGGTGATACGCATAGTAGAAAACAAAATAGTTGCAATAGTCAACTGGTGGAGAAACACACACGAGCACTGAATCCACAGGGCTTTAATGAGTGGGTTGCTGCATCCAAGCTGCCTACCGGGACTTGTTCCAGGATCAGCCTAACTCCAGAACTGCAACTGACAGGTCTTTTGGCCCAAGGACCAAAGTACCAGTGTCAAGGACCAGCCCAACATTTTCACTACAGGATGACCATATTTCTGTGCCAGCGGGCGGGCTTTGGCACCGCTCGATTGCTTAGCACAGAGATAACCCAAGAGAGACTGGGCCAAACAGAATACAAAGAGAGGCACAACGATGCTAACACAAGTTTGGGTTGCGAAAATGCAGCTGAGCTAGATCAAAGCAGAAGGATCCATACCCCTTGCCAAGAGGTCCCATGTCCCCAAAACACACTCTAACCTCTCTAATGAGCTACAATGGCACCACCTCAAAATGCCAAAGCTGCTCGGGGAGTCCCAACGGGGTCTGAAAGCCTTGGCTCCCTATTTGGATACTTTCAAGGACAACAGTTTATTTGATGAATACTGGCCTACCCAAACTTCTTATAAGGCCAGTGGACACGCTGACATAGATAAGTTATGGTAGTCAGGTGGTGGCAAGCAAAGCATCTGGAGTTAGTCTAGAAATTTCTTGGGACCACTACGAAGGGTGGGGTATGTGCCTGAGACTTTTGAGAGAGAACATTACAGCTATTTGCCATCTGCCAAGTGGGAAAAGTGCAGTCGCCCTCAGCACATGGACTTAACACCTTACCAGCAAAATAGATTATTTCAGATAGTTGGCTGAATCCTGGCCCCGTATACAAATAATTCCATAATACATTCACATTTTAGGGCTCTGAGCAACAAGAGATTTTTTTAAGCAGTGTATCAGTTAACAGCTAAAGGGAAAAAAAAAAAAAAAAAACACACAAGAAAGGAAAGAAGAGAAAAGGAAAAAGCTCCCTGCTTTTCTGCTGGGGGAGTGGACTTTGAAGGAATTGAAAATTGCAAGCTATGACTTGATATAATTACCACCACTACTCGAGGCTCACAGCGGCTGCCCAAAATGTTCCAGAAATTTCCAAAAGCTTTGAGACTGCTGCCAAAGCAAATGCCATACACTGCAAGGCTCGAGAGTGGATTTCCAAGCAGGATACCTATCATTACAAGGGAATTCAGAGCAGCTTGAGGTTTTTTCTTAATCTTTTTTTTTTTTAGATCTGAATTCCAAGGTACAAAAAAAAAAGATTTTGGAACAAATCGACTGAAGAAAGTATTTCTGTGTGTGTATTTAAGAGAGTAAGTTTTTGCCCAATTATAGTTACTTAGCTATTGCAGAAAAGAGTTTCCTCTGATTGCCAGAGGATGCTTTGCTTACAGTGAAATAAGGCTTTGTATTTTCTCTTCTGACGAGCTACAAAATGACTTCTTTCCGTTAACTCCGCTACGTTCCCTAAAGATAATCTCATTACCTGAAAAGCATACTGAAGTTAGACCAAGTCACAATCATTGCACTAAAGCTTCATACAACCAACTGACCTGTCAAAGATAATGAATAAGCGGGTGTCTTATCCGTATGAGAGCCTATGGAAGGTAGCTTTCTTGATATACAAAAGCCATTGAATCCTGTGTTGAATTTAGGTTTTCAGAGTGAAGAAAGACTGGGGGGTTTTGCTCCATGGGAAAAAAATGGATTTAACGGTATGAAAATAAATATATTAGCTGAACTGATAAGGTAGGAAGACAAGGTAAACATTGCAATGGCCGTGTTTGAGGAAATACAGATGAAGACATTTTGAAAACGTGTCCGCACATACTGAGGGAAATTTTTAGTAGCTAACAGAGGAAGATGGAAAGCGTTACTATAATCTTTTAAATAAACTACCAGTGTTCTCTTAAATACGGTAATATATTTATCCTAGGATAATCAACTCCTCAACCTTTGGCACTTGAGTTTGTTTAACTCAAGATACAGTAACTATGTCGATAATAGAAAACACCCATGTTGCGATTTAAAATTATTAAAATGCTTTTAGTCCTAACCACACACAACGAGTGAACCACATTTCCCACTCAAACACACACATAGACATGTCACACATCTCAGTAAAGCTTCATTACCTTCAGTAGAGCTACACAGCTGACAACAGTTGTGGGTGTGGAGCAACATCCTAAACAATAAAAAAAGACTACATTAAACTCAACTTCTATTATTAGGAGTCTACATGCTGCTAATATGTGTGCTTGCGAGTATAAAATAGTAGTTTTATTATGTTTGATGAAAGGTAGCACAGTGCTCAGCTTCCATACATATCCCCAAACAAGCTCACTGGCAATTGGTTAATCCAAGAAACTGATTTTTTGCCAAGAAGTAAATCTTGCCTCATACCTCATCCATCTTACCATGACCATAGTTCGGAATTGCTAAATAGTAATGAGAAGGGCTCTGTAACTTAGAAAATCTGCAGCATGTTTAAGAAGGGGGGGAAAAAAGTTAGAAGTTAAGGGTTTGAAGCATATGGTTCCTGTTTACAGTTCTTCAGCCTTCCTGAATCCATTTACAAGAATCATAATGATGTTAAAATATTTAAGCAGAAAACAAACCGATAAGCATTGCCCAGACAGGCATTGTTCTGCTTTGTTTTACCCTTGGGTTACTCTTTCTTTCAAAACCTAACCTGACTCTGGGAGTTGCACAATTTTATGATGAAATCAGGGAAATTCATGCTCTGGGAGCCCATACCAATCCAAATGTAGCCACTGTCCATCCATGTAATTTCTATGAGCTTTTCAAAGGGCTGGTTGAAAAAGACAGACAGGTTTCCACTGCGACAGAACTAGAGGAGGAACCAAGGAGGCTCCCACAGCCTCGCCAATCCCTGCAAAGCATGACAGAGTGCTCCTAACACGATGCAACTCCTGCACTCATGGGAGTTCTGTAGCACGAGGTGTACACCGATGTCTCCTCACGGCATCTGGGCACTTTGGATGTGCATAGGCAGGGATTTTTAAACGGAGAGTTTAACTGTGTTAGCCAAAAAAAACAGTAGATGGAAGTTATATTTGGGGTTAGGAACTACAGGCTTAGCTGAATTACCTGTTCTTCAACTGGATTACCTGTTGAAAAGAGGGTGGAATCCTGCCCATTACTTTATCAAATACGTGCAAACTAACAGTCCGATACGCCATAACATCTGAAGCAGGAAATGTCATCTGCCCTGCAACTTCCAGAGATGAGAACAGCATTAGTTCATTTTTTATACCTGAGAAAAACAAAGTGAAAACATAGACATCAGCTTGTTATTTTACTGGTGGTTTGAGCTAGAAAGTTTCACGCTAGATCTCAACATATCTTAGAAACTCTCATTCCCTTTTAAGTTGAAGAACTGTCCACAAAAATCACCTAAATAAAAGATGGAATTTGAAGGCAAAGAAGTAATTTCTTACATCTTGCTGATAAAATTGTGTGCAGTTTGTACTTCCTAAACTGCTTTTGAAAACTGTATCGAAATCCATTCATTTTGCTTCCTTTCATTATGGCATTAATTATGAAGAAAAGATTAATGATTTTTGAAGCTTCCAAGTAATTCAGTTAAGATTTTCCTTTGAAGAGCTTTTGAAATAATCCTCTTATTTGCTCTTCATAAGTGCATAAGTGCTTTAGTCATGTGCTGCTTTTTCCTCCATGTATTTTAAAGTAAGTTTGAGTCTATAGTAAGAAGTAAATGAAAATCTGGAAAATATCAACAAAAGAGAGAAAAGATGTATTTAATGGTGAAATCATTCTTGTTTAAAAAAATTAATACCACAACTGATGTTGCAAGGTCATATCCATTAATTTATTTACTTATATGAGAGGTAAGGCCAAAGAGAATTGCAAGTATTTTATTTATAAAACATGCTACACAGCTAGAAGGGCATGACTACAGAGTCTGCATTGCAACTGGAGTTACTAACATAATTCTAGTTTTGAACCTTGACCCCTGAGTGTGAGTACTGGTTCAGAAAACATTTCATCACGTCATAAATAATTGGAGGGACATCTAATTCTGTGCGGAATAATATTAATTACATTCCTTAGAAAAGTACTGTTGCAGATGTTAATATCAGCAAAACAGCTGTAGAGCACTCAAAATATTTTGAAGAAAATTTTTAAAAAATCTGCCAGTTGTAGCATGTACAGTTTGGTTACTTTACAACAGAAGATGGCTTGAAATCCGAACTAGAATGAAACCCCCGTGAACTCCAGGACCTTCCAAAATTTTTAAAATTTGTCTAATAAATTATAAGCTAGGTGTAAGTTTGGATTTTAATATCGCCCTGAGGCCAAATGTGAACAAGTGAGAATATCTGAGTTCACGTTTCTGTAGCCCATCTCTAGCTTTCAGACTCAGTCTTCTAGGTGCTTACACCACAGAAAGGACTGGTTTTAAGTGTTATGTGTTTCAGTACAGGAGTTTCTGTGCATTTAATTCCCCCTCCCCGCCATTTTTCTTTTCTTTTCATCACGTGGGTTATACCTTGCACGATTAGAAGCAGCATTATAAGAGTAAGAACTCTTGAACTGTACAGCATCATTAGATACATAAATCAAACTTTACAAATACAAATAAACAGAAATGAATAATAATATTTCCCAAGGGCTCCTAATATTTTTATACATTCAGTGTTTTATTGTGTTGTATTGACTGCCTAGAGTATTTAGTTATGCCTAACCCTTTCTAACGTGTGCCTTCTTTTCAGCAGCAACGCAAACAACATTGGTAGCTGTATATGCTTTTTCCCCTCGATATTAACTTTTGGGCATGTCTGATTTGAAGGGATACAGCTGTTTTCATGAGAGCAGTTAGTGAGAAGGACAAAAGCTTTTCTGGGTTGGGCTCTTGCTTATTTAAAACAAAACAAAAGCTGACAGGGTTCCAAGGCAGGGGAAACGCTATCAAAATAATTGCTTTGTACAGTATTCGACACTCAGATAATTATTACTTTGAGGTGTATGGCACGAAAGATACTATGAGATGTCCTATCATAAGCTTCTGAAAGAGAATTCCAGGCCGAAGCCCTTTAAATCCCTGCAATTTAAGACCAACTGACAAATGCTCAAATATTAAAAAGCTGCACCAAAAAAGGGAGAGGCAGAGAGGTATCACTGCTGTGCAATGCATGTCCACACAGCCTTTACATATCTGTAGTTGAAGAAGAGTTTGAAACATGCCTAGATTATGCAGACCCATGTATTTGGTCAGGGAGAGGACTCCCCCCACTCCTACCCATTGCTATGGTTTTCAGCAGCTGTCTTACAATTTAATAGCAAAAGAAGAGGGGCTTGATAGTAATATAGCCACTGAATGCTAAACCCAACAAGTCGTCATCATTACCGAGAAACTGTTTGCTTCCTACAGACTGGCAAGTGATAAATTTTGGATTAGCATTTGCTCAGTGACTAAAGACACTAGACATATGCAGATGAGCAATATCAAGTCCGAATTAGCTTCTTTCTTCTCCTGCTGTTTGCCTTCCCCCATAGCACATGCACTGACTTGCAATATTTGGCTGCTTCTAATGATAATCTCAAACTTCATATCGGTGAAGGAGCCCTCCCCACTTCTCCCTGGTGAGGTAAACAGAGCCTGTTTAACACAGTGTTCCCTAGCTACATGAGAAGGGCCTTGCATTACACCCATTCCCTCCAGTTAACAATTGTTCAGGTTCCTCATGTAAAACTTAGGCCAGGAATAAGTCTGAAACGGACTGCAGGAACCAGAACCAATACAAGGAAATTTTCAACCCGAATTGCAATATGTGGCAACTCCAGCACAGACAGATGCAATGCAAAAGGGTCTACCAGTGGCCTCCACGCTAACTCGCAAACACCTCACTGCACCTCAAGGTGAAAAACACTTCATCCCGCGCAACAGCTCCGTTAACTGCCTTAGAGACTGCCAGTTGTATCAAACTGTGCCAAGACACGCACGATGGTTTTGGGACAACTTCTAGAGGTGGTGAAGACCGAGTTCTGGCTGAACTACATTTACAGTAAAAAAGCCAGAATTTTGCTCTGCCTCACATTCTGAAGTTTCATGTAATGAGATGTATAAAACAGAAAGCCTGAAAACCATTAAGAAACTACTATCAGAAACGCAGCTCAAAGTATTTGGATTAAAGTGCGTACTAAATTAACTGTTTCCCTAAAGTGAAACAGCGCCACTAGAAATGCCATAATGGACCACAGGGCAGCACACAGCTTTGGTGGGGAAGAGCATAATTCATTTTCTATTTTGCTCACTTGACCAAAAAGCAGTGTTTCTGGACCAGATTTACTCACCCTGGCTGAACAACCTTAATCCCCCTGCAAGTGCTCACTATTCACTGCTTTTTACACAATGCTTTCTGCATAAAACCATTTGCAACACTCTGCACACAACTGAAAACCTTTCCTAAAAAATAGGATAAAAAATAGAGTTCTCAGATTAATAAGCACTGAATTTAACATCTCTCATGTTTTCAGTACTCGAAACATTTTAAAATTCTGAGCAGGAGTAAAAAAAAAAAAACCAAAAGCACAACACAAGCCAGAAATCCTCTTCCCCCCAGTATCTTCATTCAGTATGTCAACAGAACTCAACAGCTCTGAGGGCGAAAATTCATGTATAGCTTCAGCTAGTAAATAGAAACAGTTTTTGTTCCCCACTTTTTGAAAAACACTATATAGATACTACATCAGACCAATCACCTTAATTTACACAGTTGCCGTTTTCTTTAAATAACTGACACACTCGTGAGGCAGCATTTCCCCACACAAACACCGTGCTTGCTGTTCCCCAGTACACCGCACTTCTCCATACCCTCTAATTCCATTCCTCATTACCATTTCAGCCATTTGCCTTGCAGAGTTGTCACAGCCTTACTAGTGAATAGTTTACTGACTGTCCCCTAAAATATGTTTTTAAAACCGTTGTCATATTTAAAACCTGGGAATGCTCAGGTACTAAGGGAGCTTAAGCAACAACATTCCTAGCAGTATAAGCAAGCTAACAGTTATGTTAAGGATTTTGTTGAAAAATTCTGGGAAAACATAATTTTCAACTGTTTATCACACAAAACCAAAATCAAACAAACCAGCTCCGGGAAATCCAACAACAGCTATCACTGAAACTACATTGGAAGTCTTATTTAGGCTGGGCCTAAGTAATTTGTGCCACCATGGATTAAAAAGAAAAATCAACAACAACAAAAAAAATCCCTATCTCTAATGATACAACAAGATGACAGACAAGACAGCATCAACTACAAATATTTCTGGTAACATATCCCTGAAATTGCCACATTCCAAACTAACGATACTGTAAGATTAAAACACAAGCCCACAAGCAGAACTTTTATCTAAAACTTACGGAAGAAATTACCACAGCAGCCTTGAACACAGCAGAAAGAAAAACAAGTGACTTCCTGCTCTGATCCCTGACCTCACCTGATCCTCTAACAGCAGGTGAGATTCATCTCTAAACCATGAGGCCTATTCAGGGGCAATCCTCTTCACCTGCACCCAACTGGTGACCAGAGATGTGGTACAGACTTCATGAACCCAATTATTACCTTCAGAGATTTCTGAACAAGACCTACCCTTTTCATAACAAATAGAACATCCTCCTCAGCATGGGTAATAAAAAATTACTACTAAATAAAATATGTTGGTTTACTGAAAGTTCATGTATCAGTGAGACACCCAGGCTTAATTTAAATTATGAGAGTTAACTGCGCATACAATATTAAGCCACTGAAAGGTCAATGATCCTTGTTAAAGACTTGTGCTTTATTTCCAGATTAAAATAGATTCCTTACATATCCTGGTCACTCAGATAAAATGCTCAGAAGCATATCAATAATGGTTACTTATAATATGCTTTACATAGCATACTGTCATCTACCACTTAGACTGAACTGAACTTTTATTAAACTTCCTTGATCTGTACCATACAGTAGCAAATTCACAGAGACCATCCTATTTCTCAGCAGCTGAAGAAGCACCAAACTCCAAAGGGCATTTCCCACTGTTTCCATTTACCCTCTTACTGCCATTTTCCCAGAGGTCTTACCATCACACACAGCTATGTCTTACGTGTAGTCATGGGGCTAAAAAGTCAAGGCTGACGAGTCCAATAAAGCTGTCAGAGAAGCTAAAAATAAAAGCAGACCCCAGGTATGAGAGGAAAGGCTCTGAAGCTTCTGTATTACATTAGCTACAGACACAATCATTGCTTCTATCAGCTGAGTTGCGTCCCTTCCTACCACAAACGGAACTAATTATGATCACTGCTGCAACATCTTTAGTCAGGCTCCGACTGCAGGGATCTGTGAATCCCAGGCATATGGAAAAAAGAGCGTCAGCTAGGGTCCAGTGCCTGTAAAAGTTACAGACGGGGGAAAAAAGGCAAACACAATAAAGCTTTGGCACTGGACACATTCTGAGGGTATCAATGAATGTATCTTTTCCACCAACATTTCTCTGAGCCGAAACTATGAAGAAAATTCCAGAGCAGGAACCTTATGAACTAAGAGCCATCTTACTCAATGAACTGGCTGAAGAGTCCAAAACAAGTTGGAGTTGCGGCGGCACACCAAGCAGCAGCCATTTGCATGCAGTCCCCTCCCTAGCACTCCTCCCTCAGGAAGCAGTTGCTCTCTGTGTAAGCAGCTGTTCTCACCTTTGAGCAGCACACGGGAGATGACAAAATCCTCTCTCCATTTCCCTACTGCTAAAAAGGATCAGGACTTAGATAATACCAACCATCAGCAACCCCCGACAGACAGCAGCGTGGGATCAGAAAACTCTGTTCTTGTAGAAGTCTATCATCACCAGTTCAAAAAGTGAGCAATTAAATAAAATCTGCAAAAAACAGGGGTGGTAGCTTCAAGGGTGTTGGCTACTGAAAGCTACAGTTAATCACCTTCACAGAGCAAACATAAGGAACCAGGGAGAAAAAACCGAACTGAATAAGGACTGGCAAAGGCCCTTCTTCAAGAAATGTTTCCTCCAAATTAAACAACCAAGTCACTGCCTCAAAGAAAGGAGAATAGGACTACATCGTCACCAAGAGGCTCAGTACCGTTGAGGAACGATGCTTACAAACCAAGCAAGGATAATGCGGCAGCCTCCCAAGCAATACTATGGTGAAATACAGTGCCCTTAAAATGGCTTTGGGACTCGGGGCTCAACACACTACCGAGTTGCCTTTTGTCTCCTCCCACCCCTTCAAACATAGGCCAAGAATCAGGTTCAACCACTACACGCCACTCACAAGCAGTCCGGGCTTGCTAATTGTTATGTGGCTCTAACCCAGGCCCAAAGCACGAGCTGGATGCGTGTGAATGGACACAGCTGGTACAACTGGAGGAATTGCATTAATCACCAAGAATTACAAGAGCGGAAGGAAATAATTTTAAGTCAGCATCCAAAAAAACATTAAGGGACTTAGCAAAGCAAACACCCTCCCAGAAAGTGAGAGACTTATTATACTGCACAAAACTTCTGTAAAGGCCCAGAGCAGCTAGGGATTAAAACGTTAAATAAGGACCTCAAGTCCTAACAATAACTCATAAAAACTTACCATTCTCTCTTGAAAATGGGGACTGAATAAGCGAACCTCATCTTACAGGTAATTCTCTGCCAGATGTGATGAAATTCTCCAACGTTAAGCTCCACAGAAGCTTTACTTCATTTAAAAAATGAAGTTATCATTTAAAGAATGATGTTATTGACAACAACAAGATCCTGGTTCACATTTTTCTCCACACATTGTGAAACCAATTTTGTCAGCTTGTTTTCCAAAAAAATGTAAGAAAACAGTGTAAATTTTTTACAAGTTCTCCACAGACAGCAATGAAGGAGCCAAGCGTATCGGCTTCCTCATATTTCAGCCCACTGCAGCCAAAGGAATTCCCAACAAACCTTTTAATTTGGGGAACTCTATTTTAATTTGCTGGAGGGGACCACCTAGTAGAAAGATGCTGATAGTCCGAAGACATATAAAACATGTAACCTGTGACTGCCTGAATGCCTTCAGATTATGCAAGTTTAAATTTGACGAAATAATTCACAGTTCCCAGAAGATGCCTCTACTTCCCCTTAACTCCCCTTAAGGACTTGATTCTGGCTTTCACAGAAATTTTATGCAACAAGTTCAATGGTAAATCAGCCACAAAGATAAACCTCAACATTCCGCCCCCGTCCTCCCCTCTATTTTTTCAAGTTAAAGGTTAACGAATAGCTTTGGCATAAAGCACAGGCCAGCTGCTTTGTGATATCATTCACCCGACTCTTTGGCACAATGAAATAGATGTTTCTGATCCAACTTACTCTGCAATTGCTGACAGCTAAAAATTTACTATCTCAATATTTGTATTAATAAAAAATTTATTAGTGCCTCTATCAGAGTATTTGTGCATATATACTTTAGCCCATATGGTTATAATGTGACATTCCTTTTGAGTGCATCGAATGATTACCGAGAGAGATCTAATTTTATCATAAATAAATAAAATTAATCATTCTAGATTCTGTCCAGCTGACAGTCAGTTTCATGTTTTGACTAGTAAAGCTCCATGGCTTTGCAAGCCTTGGTTCCTTTAGCAAGGAAGGACTCCAAAGCTGATCTTGGGTCATTTAACTATAGACTCCAAGATCATAATGCTGAATACCCACACGCACAAATTCAGTAACCCATTTTACTAAATAAAGGGTACAGCATGACAAATCAAAACCAAGGTTTAGGAATCATTTTACAATGAGAACTACGTCACAGAAAAAAAAACATGTTTTCAAAGTCTGTATTCGGGGTTTAACAGCACCTCCGTTCTTCCCTGGAAACACAAACTACTCATCTTTCACCTCGGTGTTTCTATATTACCCCGATACTCATGATGGCAACATGTGAATACCTCACACATGAGACTTCTCGTAACCACAAAAGCTCTGGCAGACTCCACAGTCTTGGCCTGCTTTGCTGCGCTAGACTTAACGTTTCACAGTTTGAAATTTGATGCTATCTAAACGCAGGCATACAATGCCATTTTAGACATCCTGGAGCATTTAAGAGACATGAGGCTGTGAGATATGACACAAACCTCCCAGAAATTTCAACCTGCCTAGAGCAGCAGCTCAAATCCAGGATCCAGGCAGGGACTAATCAATTAGCAGACATGGTGGTGGGAACTTGCTATATTACACAACTACTTATCACCCAGCATGAAAACATTGGCAAAATACTGCCTATTTGCTTCACAGAGCAATCCAAATACTTGTATGATAAGAAAAAATTCCATTTCTTCAAAGCGTGTGAATTATGCAAAACTGCTGGAGCCCTGGGAAGTTCTGAGCATCCCTTTGACAGCAAGGAGCTTGCAGGTGAAGTGGCACTTTCTTTGTCACAAACTGGGTGCAGGCCCGTTTTAGTTTGTACAAAACACGCTTTTTCCACCAGCCTCACGTTAGAAGCATTTCCTAGAATTATTATTATTATTACACAATATGAGTACACAATAACTAAGACAGCCACTGAAAACAACAGAAAACCACTGTGGAAGTTAATGCCTGTTATTTCCGTACCAGTAACAAACTTGAGTTCTGCCTTCTGCCTACCTGAACAACTTGATTAAAGAGGCCATTCCAGGCCCAACAAAGAAAGACACCGAATAAAAAAGGGGCTGATTTTATTTACTTAAGCTTCAATGATGATTGCTATATGGGGTGCTAAAATTTTTCTACAACTGCTATGAACCACTTACTCTATGCTTTTTTAACTCTTGGGAGCATTTACTTGAAACATGCGCCACAGATCCTTCATGTTCCAGAGGCAGTCAGATTTTCCTCAAGACTGAGGGGTTTGTACAAAGCAGGCAGTCCAAGGAGAGCAGAGGGCCCAGAAAACCTGAGAATAGGCGGGAGATGCAATCCTCCAGCGGAGAGCCACAGAGAGGCAGTTGGCATGTTCCCTGGCACGGAGATCAGCAGGAGTATGCCAGGAGATCTCGGAGGCCAGGTTCCTCTGAAGCCACTGATGCATGTTGAAGCTGCGTTACCCTGATGGGGCCAAATCTGCTAGCGCTCTACTTAAGTCCGCTGCTGTTCCAAGCCTTTTACTTCTGCCTTCCATATTTCTGTGGGCTAAGCATCTACATTTCTTCAGCAGACCATTTTCAATACTCCCATGTGTACTGTAAACAGAATTGGACAGCTGCAGTATCATTAGCAATTTTCCTGTTTTCTTTAAAGTCACCGTGATCCATTTTCATTTGGTTTTTCAGGAAAATTGAAGAAGGCTTTAAAATGGAGCTCAAAATCCTAATGCACCACAATGAGCATGCGGGCGGCTTGGCGGGGCAAAATAAAGGGGGGTAAGGAGGGGGCTCAATTGCTTCCTGTGGTTAAGATGTTAAAATCCATTCTAGAAGAGTCTGCCTTGATACTGTGGGTTTTGCTGGTATATTATTTATGAACATCGGAAATAAACTTGCATGTGTGCCCCAATTTCGGTAAAAAGCACGTGTTAAACAGATGGAACTCGGTTCTATTTCCATCAAATACAACTGAAGGCTCATATTGAAGATGCTGCCAGATACCACAAAAACTAAACAGTTTCCAGAAGAACAGAATTTGCCGTTGCAGTGACAGCACTTTCCAACAAAATTACAGGCTATGCTAACAAACTGAAGGCATTCCACTTATCCACAGAGATATTTCTCTTACTCAAGTCATTAATACCTTCTTTTTACAATCAGACATCCATTTATTCCAACTACTTTAGGGCAGATATAGCACTAATTGGGTAGACACTAAGCCAGAATTAAGGCTTCTTTAAACACTTCCACACATTCTTCCTTTAACGAACAGTTAAAAACAGAATATACTCAAGCTGGATGGTCTGACCTGCACACTGACTCTGCCCCGTATACCTGTTCAGTGGGCACACATCAGCCAGGATTACTGTCACGGTCAGGTATTCCACATCTGGCCTTATGATGCAATAAACACATTAATCTTGGCTTTTTTCATTTCTCATTCTTTATCAGACTTTGTCTCATGGCTTTTTACGTTGTTCGTATCCTTCCTCAGTCATACTACCCGACACCAATGAAAATGGTCAAATATAATGCAGTCTGCACTGAAAAGGAAGACTTTAGCTATTTCTTGTAAATACGAACAGAATAAAATCAACACCCACTGAGAGGACCTAGAGAAAACTAAGGTTATTCCTTAATTATAAATGCTTCATGTAATACAATGCAATGAGATATTAATGAGAGCTGTGGAAAAAAAGACAGTAAAACAAATGTTTTTTGTGGCACAAATATAAGTCCATAGCAGCCAAGCACATCACTGCAGAGAAAAAGAAAAGCCTACCACTTGTGAAAGGGAAAAAAGCACTCTCTTCCGTGTTCCTGTGCAACCATATGTAGGTATCTTGTCAGGTCACCACTGTCCTCACTGAGGTACTTAGGCAGGGAATAAGCCTGACTTAAGGAACCTGACTTACAGCGGGGGAGACTGTGCTGGCAGCATCTTCTGAGCAAAAGCATCCTTTCTGCTAGAACCCAACTTGCTAAACATACTGTAAATGCCGCTTCATTCAGATTTTAGACAGGGAGGAAGACTGATAGAGACCACAACTGGAGACAAGAATATAACACCATGATACGACAGAGAATCACTCACCATTACAACGGACAGATATTATTGTATATATCACCTTTCATTCCACATCTTGTGGAGAACATCTGAACTTAGGGGGGTAAGCAGACCTCTACAAGCACATGAAAGAGCACAGGAACTCGATGTTAATTACATGATGCTGGTGAGTACTGGAGGAGTGCTGAAGGACCCCAATACCCTCCGTGCTTCCTCCCTCGATATAAACCCACAAGTTAGTGATGGTCAAGAACATTTCACTGCACTGCCAAACGAGGAAGCATATGCCTCAAAGATGTACTTCAAAGCCTGGTAAATGGGTATGGTTGGAATCGCTTATCAGAAAGATGAAGAGGTGACAGCATTATAAATATCTTCATGTGGAGAAAATACCGGATATTACCAAGCTCATTAATTCAGCAGGGAACAACCTAGCCAAAACCAAAAGCTAGCAGCTGAAGCCAGACAAAGCCAACAGAGTTTCAACAGTACAGCACAACATCCCACCAAAGCCGCTCATGTCCCTTCAATTTATGAACTGAGACACAGAGACAGCTGTTTTAACGCAGTATATTTAGCTATGTTTTTTTACAAGGTAAACTGACATTTTCCCATAGAAAAAAACTCAGATTTCTTCTATGAAGGACAGGGTTCAAATGCAAGAAGACAGCAGACAGCTGACAGAGCATTTTTTACCAGCAGAGAAAAGAATTCCTGAACTTATCAAGTATAGAGAGATTCCGTTTCTCCAGCCTTGATGAAAATGTCATTCCGTTACCTAGACATCAGTGTTACATTCATACCGCATTTGGTACAACAATAACTGAAGCACCTTGTGAGAAAGACTATTACTACACAACTGCATTGCTATTAAATGACAAATTACTCAGGCTGATGAGTGAATAAGAATTATTATTTGTACTCAGGCAGGTGTGAATCCAAATTTATGTTTGTCAGCCTTGAAAATACTAGTACCCTCCAGGCTCTGAATGCAACTAAAAACTTTAAAAAGCAACTTGCTGAATCACTGAAAAGGCAAAATATATTCCTAACGCAAGAAAAGGGACATGTTGAAAACCCAGGGTCCAAACATCCCTCAGTCTTACGGCTTGTCTTTAGATCAGTTGTGCTTTATTCTGCTAGAGTGACCTGCAGACTTCTCTGTAGGACCAGGCAGAAAGAAATAATGTTTCAAGTCTAATTATCAAAACAACAAGTTTACGGACCGGAATTCTACATGAAAGTAAACCTGTTTATTTTGTCACTGTTTTGTTTAGAAACCAAGCTGAAACATTTCATGAAAAAAAGAAAGAAATCTTTCTTAATATACATTTTCAGTGGGACTCCTTCTTCCATGCAGAAAGACTGGCAAAAGGCCCATATTTCCCTCAATTTCTTTTCTCTCTTTGTTTTTTTAAAACCTAATTATTTCCCCCTAGTAAAAGAATGGGGAAAAGTTTAAAAGGCCAAGTAACACTGCATGGAGTGTTATTTTTTTCACTTTTTAAAAGTAACTTTTCAACTGTAAGTGCTAACTGAACACTTGAAAGCTAAATGAATACACCCTCCTCATGGCACTACATCACAACAAAGCAGACTGCTATTAAAAAAGTAAGATTCCTTTAGCAAAGGCATGAAGGAAAGGCAGTCACATGGAGCAATGTGAACAGTAGGTGGGGAAAAACCTCACAAATAGGGCACCAGTAGTCGAGCGAGGAGTTTTCCTAAGTGTGCAAGGGTAAAAATTGAAATCCAAACCACTGTCACTTGGAAACACTCAAAGGTTTCTTGCAAAACTTAAGATGATGTTTACTTAGATGGCTCAATTCAGAATCAGGGAGAGATGAAAGCAGATCCAGTCATCTGCTCACATCAGATTAAACCATTGGGCGGTAGGGTGGGGGGTAACACAAGACTAATGATAACATGGCTTGTTTGGCGCTTTGACCCTTCGTCTCACTGCATGTTATCTCTGCTTCCATCTTATTTGCGTCTCATGGATACGTCTCCCAGAACAGTAGATTCAGAAAGAGCACTCAGAGGAACCCCCAGGCCTGGCCCACGAAGAGGGAGTCTGCCGAGAGCGCTCGGTTTTGGTTTTTGCCTGCGTGCAAGGATGCCGACTGGCACTCTGGGCACCTACAGGTGCCTTGTTACGTGCTGGTGCCTTCATCAATGGACTAAACGTCATGTTCCACGTACGTGAGTGCTGCATGGATGGAATCTTATACCAGTTGCACCGGGAAAACAGTGTGAAAGCCGTAGAGCGCGTAGATAGTCCAACCCCCAAGATGCTGTCTATAATTAAAATAACCTCATCATCCTGTTAACTGTTCCTATGTTTAATGGTCCTTCTCACCCTGGAAGATCAAGTTATTCCCTAAGAACGCAAGTATAGCGCAATACGTACCTTTGAAGGTATCATTCTGCCATTAAAACTGAACTTGAAAAAAGCATGTGGAACATCTTAACTTAGCTTTATACAAAAATTGTCTTGTATGCTCAGCCTGCTTTGAAAAATCAGGCCAAACCCAATAACACTAATGCTTTAAACAAGGTATCAGGTGTTGTGGTCATGAAGTAAGACTTCTTGGTAGAGAGGAACTGTGGCTTTTTATCAGAGCTGACACCTATTAAAAGCAAATGTTACAATGTGAATAAAAATTTAGTATTTTTACGTTACCTTTAAGCATCTGTGACAGAAAGAGTCAAATCTCTGATTAACGGAAGCCATTTGGGGGTTACACTGCAACACTGAGCGGCTGTAGTTACACACAGTATACTGTATCTATCCCATTTTGGAGATTTGCCACCACAAGAATTCAAATCCAAGCCACCTGGCTATGAAGTACAAGTGCAAACCTCCTGACATTCAAATATTTAATCTTTGTCTCCTAATAAATACAATATAAATGCTTAAGGAATGCTCAACCATCACTTTGTTATTATTACTGTGAAATCTTCCGAAAAAATATTTTATATTCTCATCTTTTCAAGTAGCACGATCAGTAACTTGTCTCTTCCCACAGCCAGCTAGCTACATGCACCATGCAACTTAACTGAGAAATTAGGAAGGGACATTCTAGGGATAAGCTAAAAGAAGAAATTATTCAACAGTTCCCTAAGAAGGAAAAGGGAAGAAGACTGAACATTATGACTAAGAAAATTGCGTATCTGACATTACCAGGCAAGGCATTCAATTTCAACAGGAGGTGAGAGCCAACAGCAGACAGACAGACACTGACCCTTCGCAGACTAGTCAGTAACAGGAAGCAAAAGTGACCTCACTGAAGGAGAGTCCTTCACCTTCTTTGATGGTCAAATCTTGTGCTGGCCCTGTCATTTGCACAAGGACAAATGGAAGATACTTCTGATGCCTGTGGCCAACTCTGAGAGGAAAAAACACAACCGAAAACAACCAAAACATAAGAAAAACCGAAAACACACCACCCACCACCCCAAAAAACAAGCCCAAAAAAAACCAAACCCGCACAGTAGTCATAGGTTTGTATAAGCTATAGTAGTGCTCACAGACTCAGAATTTCACCAGTAAGTTTGCATCACACTGGTCTCTTACAGTTGACAAAGTGACATCATGCACAACCAGAATACTTTGTATTTGTATTTGTATCATCTCCTTTTTACTAACACAGATGACCGAGGGCAGGGATGTGAGAGCAGGATAGGACACCTGCTGGCAAATTTCTGCCTTCATAAGCTTAGGGCCTGGCATTCAAGTGATGTGCACACATCGGTACCTATTCACTCCTTCAAGAGTAAGCATCAAACACTCCAAGTGTAGCAAGGAATTCCCAAGTCAGTAGCCAGGAGAGTCACAAATGCATTTTATGATCAATTCTAACCCCAAATAAAACTCAAAATCCCCGTCCTCCCCCAGACACATCTCGCTAATGTCTGCCCTCTGCCTTGCAAAGAGCATCTTCCACATGTTTCCTTCAATCATTTTTGCCTAAGGAATACAAATGAAAAGGGATCAATGCCCCAGATCTCAAGACTGCACCTCACTACTTTTTTCTTTATGGCTCCATCTTATTAATTTGTACTTAATAAGGACTACACTATTTCTGTGATTCTTATTAACATTTTCAAAAGCTTTCTTATAAAGAAAATGCAGCTGCTAGAAGAAAACGATGAAATTAAATTAAATTATTAAATTATGAAATCTTTAAGTCAAGGGGTAGAACAGTGTTCAGGTAGTTTTGCTTGCATGTCATTCGCTCTTCTCACGCAGATCGTCCTAAATGTAATTGTAACCGGCAACATCTTCCAAGGGTTCCCGATGACGATACCATCAACTTGTACTGCATTACAATATCGTCCATATTCTTTTCTTTCAACAAGCATGCACATCATAAAGCAAGAGCTGCAGACCAATGACCCATCTGATCTTATGCCCTCCTCGCAGTTGCATTTCATGGTACACCCTGTGCTCTAAAACCCTGCCAAAGTTTGAGCACAATCCACTTATTGCACCTTGCACCCACTTACCAGTTTGCATCTTACACCAGTTTTTATGTACTTCTTGATTGTGGCTGAAAGGCTTTAAAGCTAACGACATCCAACTACATATTGGTCAATTTTTCAAAAGAGAAAAGATGTCATCTTCGAAGATGTAATTATAGGAATTTTTGTGGTTTGCTTAATGTTAATGTATGGATTTCTGCCACAGAAACCAAGGCAATCATAAAAGCAAACAATCCCAGGTAATACTGGGAATACAGAAGGGGAAAAAGTTATATACATACATATATGTGTGTGTGTGTATATCTTGATATAAAAAAACCCCAACCTACAGGAAATCTTGAAACACTCTCCAAAGCAGATGCAACTGCTTCCATTTCACAAATACAGTTAATTTGTTATATTACTTAACTCTTAGAGGTGCTGGAGATAAAAATCCTGGGCTCATGCCTCTTACCAGATATCCTTGCTTATAAAACCTCTATGTATTTTCCCATAAATATGCAAGACTCAAAACAATGCTTCTGATACTACCTGCCTGTTGCTCTATGATGAATCATAGTTTTCTGATTATTTAAAACAAACAGCTACAGTGCCACAGTTTTCACTTTTTGATTTACATTAATATGCATCAGGAAGTGTGTTGGTCTTTGTTTTCCAACTGATGGCCTACAACAAACTCCAGAACACAATCTGAAATATTCCTTTGGTGCCATCCATTATATTTTAAATGAAATTCAAGTTTAGGCTTTTGCAAGTCCCAAGCAAAATACCCAGCCCTGGGCCTTTTTGCATAAGCTTCTCAGGAAGCTGATGTTCCTGGGGTCTCTGTAGAGCTTTTGACTGCAAATGAAAATAATCATAAAAGCTCCCTTTGAACACCCACTCTGTCCTTCTCTTCACAACATGCAGTCTCAGAGGAAAACACCTCATGTCTGCATTTATAATTTCATCCTTCTTTGACTAGCTTGGCTTTCGCATTGCATCACTTCTCCACCACTGTTCCCGATAGTCACCTTAGCAGGATCTTTTAACTACGCTGGTAGGTTTTAATATATGTTGCCATTGAACTTGCACACATTTAGTATTATCCTGCATCAATAAAACAATTCTGGACTAGTCTTACTCCAAAGGAAATCTGCTCAGCGTGGCACAGGCATACAGATTTTGTGTCTCTCAACTGAAGTTGTGTTTCCAATTTCCAACGCAAGCCAGGAAAAAAAAAAAATCTACCGGCAGAGGATCTAAGTGAAATCTGTAGATCGCACCTCAGCTGAGGTACCTGGTGTAGTCAGCTTCAGCGCAGGTCTACCCATCTGCAAATCCAGCCACCCACGCCTAAGAGCCTAAAATGTTCTAAACTCAGTTGCACCGAAACCTCTGCATGACTGCCTGTGAACAGTGATGGCCATAGCTCCAGAAAGTAAAGAATAAAAAAGTAAAAGAGGGTTGTCAGGCTCAGACAAGGCGGAGGGGGAATAATCAAAAAACCCACACCAAAAAAATCCACAAGCCACACACCCAGCCACAGAACTTCGGACAGCCTTCACATCCCTCGCTTGGCCTCACCTGCTCAACTCTGAGCTCTTCAAAGCAGCTACCAACTTGTGCTAAATTTTAATACAGCATCTAGCCCAGCTTTGATACAAACATGATGTAAAAATTCACTTAGCAGGAACTTGGAGTTATCAGGCTTAACCAGTTTGCCATGATAAGCTGAGAACCATTTTTAGAGCGACCGCCATAACAAGGCATTGCAGATGGGCAGTCACTTCTTACTGCCCTAGGACAACAAAAGCTACAGAAACCACACTTGGCCCAAATTCACCAAATGTGTCTGATTAAAATTGCTATCAGAAGCAACCATGACAGGCCATCTCCGTCCAAGAAACAGAGGCAAGAACCAGCTCCAAGGCAGCTAAAACAGTGGGAAAAAACCAACAGTTCAGAAAAAGGGTTAACAAAGCGAACCAGGTATCTGAACAAACAGAAGCTACTAGATGTTTATATTTTCTTCAGTTGTTCGCTGTACAGTGTAAGTTACTTGAGCTTCAAACAGAACAATTAAAACAATCTGAGAAGCATTACAGAATTCTGGTGCCCCACACAATTATCTCCAGAGCAAAACTTGGGGCTAATGTGTTGCAATATGCTATTCAAACACCAAACACTTCCTTTCCTATGATAGAAGATAATCCAGGAATTTAATTTGTGAACTCCCAGGTGGCTGTCTTCCACATTACACATGCCTAAGGGCAATGAATCTTTTAGTACTTTTTGCACCCTTGGGTGAATGTTCCAGACATGTTCCAAGAGGAGCTCCCCTTTATGTAACCACATCATACAATAACAAACAAGAATTCTTCCTGAAGCCAAGCTAAGATTGTATTAAGAGTTACCTAAACACATTATTGTTTCCATGTTTTACGTGCATTTGGTACTCTCTCAATTTCATCTGAGTATGTTTGAAAAAACAAAATGGGTCAATTCTGCAATCTGCTCCTACAAAAAGGATGCTACTGCAAACGGCAAATAAGCACTTCAAAAATGCAACAGGAGCTAATACCTGGTGCTGGAGAGGAAATTGCTCAGTGGAACAAAACGTCTTGATCCATAGAAGGGATTTTATACCTGTCAGGTTACCATAATTTGCGGTACTGTAATAAGCCAGGTCTCATCTAACACCGTAAGTGCAAACGATGCTCTTACAGTTACCATCTAGCATTTAAGAAAAACATCAAGTCCAGTCTGGCCAAAAGGTTTTTATATTGGTAGAAAAAGAGGCAGACAATGAAACAGCAGCTTAAGCAATTTAGTACGCTGAAGTGCAGAGTAATGTTTTCGCTAGAGATCAAAAGGTTCCTTAAATCACTAATGCACACTCAAAGAATCATCAAATGTATGAGGCCTTGTGTTAAAAGTTGGTGTAAGTAAAATCACGACAATTTTTAAAATAATCCTTTATAATTGATTGATAGAAGTACAGCCGGGGTTTTTTTGTTCTTTTGGTTTGGGGTTGGTTTTTGGTTTGGTTTTTCTTTTTTTTTTAATATATTATTCAGAGTGCAGCACTTTTTTTTTTTGGCAATAACGCCAGTATATCTACGCTTCAGGTATTTTTTTAAAAACACACTCACATACACATTCATTCTCTAAAAATAGATACCAAAGAGAAAAGCTACAGAGATCTAACTTCAAATGCCCTGAGATGAACCTTTGACCTTGACTAAGCTAGAGGTTGATGAGATTTAAAAAGTCTTTTCATATTTGCAGCTCTCAAAGTATAAACAGCCAGTGAAGACTGGAAGAACCTTAAGGCTGTGGTAACACAACGTGCATTTAAAACCCTAACACCACCATTCATAGCAAAGTTTAGGAACTACCATTCATAGCAAAGTTTAATTCGCAGTTCATGCAACGTCAAGAGCCTCATTAGGTGCCAATCTCAGCTGCAGACAATACTGGATCCACTTCAGCCTGCCTTTAACTGAAGTGCTGTGGCAAGAACTTAATTTTTTTAAATTCTGAATTTTTTCTGTGATAATGTCACTGAAACAGCAAAAAATCCCCATAACAACATCATTTTCATTTTTCACATGATTTCATAAAAAGTGAATTGACAGAAAAGCTCTTATGCAATTGGCAGTAACTATCATTTTTCCCTTGTTTTTTCATTGTTGCCCTTACACATTAGATGTAAAGTAATGTGGGACCTGTTCTTCAGCCATACTATCTTATTTCACATGTACATCATTAGAAAATCATTTATACAGGCGAATTATATAAGGAGATTCAGAGCTCCACAGAATGTCCCATACACAAGAGAGTTGCCCAACTCAGGAGTAAGGAAACCTAGTCATTTCTTAGATTCAGGTATTTCTTACACTTCCGTGCACCTCGCTACCCTTCTTAACTATGGCCTAAGACACACAAACTGCATAAACAGACCTCTACACTGGGCTACTGTTCCATGCATTGCCAAGGGTGTTACCATTTTGTATCAGTGCCCTAGTTTACCCCAATAGCAGTGGGAACCAGCTTTCTTGTAGTCAGCTTCTCTCAAGATTACTGGAAGACCTTCTCTTCGGCACAGGACCCCACAACACCACTCCACCTCTGTCACTTCTGGGTTTGTTTGGCTTAGTGGGCTTTTCTTCAACAGTCGCCTAAAATGTCTCAACTCACAGCCTTGTGTATGGGGAGTAAACAAAACAGGATTCACCTGAGGTGAATGTGAAGTTCACATCATCATGTGAAATCCAACCCCAGTGAAAATCAAGGTCATCATTTCACTCCAGAAACTTCAAACTAGTTCCAGGATTCTTTCCTGAAAGCTGTGTCAAGGTCACATGAGGAAAAAGTTAGTGACAACAGCAATGAAAATATACAAGCAGACTTCAAGAGACAATGTGGACAGTTAAAAGTAACAAAAGTGTTCACTTACTGCAGAAAAAAGGACTGCTTACTGAACCGTCACATCTGCTATTATCAGGATCTTACTGTACAGAAAAAAAAAATCAAGTAATAGGAATTTGCAAACACTTCTTCAAAAAAGATGCAGGTAATTTTAAGCTTAAAAGTATCTGTATAGTGTTGACTTTACATGTGACAAAGGCTCATACCTCTACATCCTAGATATATAGCTACATACCTATACCACTCCTCTGCAACTGATACAGTGCAACTGTGCATATAGCCACAACACCACCATCTGTGCCCTCAGAAAGGATGTTTGCACTATTTTTGGAAACTACTCAAGCGCAAAGAACTGGATCTACAACAGCTCATTCTATGTAACCACAGGACAGCTGGGACAACGGTTTTGTATTCCTGTCCGGACTTTCTGTAGCCACAAGAGCTACGTTTGGTGGACACCACAGAATGTAATTATGCCTTTGGCTGACTGCGTTCACACATGGGCGTGCGCCTGGCATTGTTCAGCAATAACAAGTTAAGTAGCTCCCGCTTCAGTTTGGTGCAGGCTCACCACCTGCTTACCAGCTCAGCACACGTGTTTAGGGGGTGGGAATCATTCTCAGTATTACCAGTCCACTGGAGCTCTTTGTGACACCACAGCAGGACCCAGCTGTGGGTTGACCAAGGACACCCACATGCAAGTCCATCTAAAATCCAATTAAACTGCAGGTTGATAAAGAAATAGTTTGCTTCTCTCAAGAGTAAGAGAAATGTAGAAATCTAAGAGAGAACAGGGGGAAAATATAATGCACACCCATTCTCTGTGTGTTTGTTTTGCCTGCAAGCTTGTCCCTAAGGGACAATAGTTAGAAAAAACGCAGCTGCTTTCCATCTGCGGGTAGACCATAAATACAAATGGACTGGCACAGCTGGCTGGAGCTGCAATAGGAAAGAACCTGGAAATGACCACTGACAGATGGCTGGCAAGGACCCACAGCCCACATGGGCTTCTGCTTACAGGCTGCCCACCACTGCCTGTGGCCCTTCCCAGTTTGCTCAGTTCAGTGGTGTGCATCCTGCTGACCTTCAAAGGAGGCCAGTGGAGGGCCTAGTTCTACAAGAAGCACTGCTAGGTTCTGCAATGATGAGCTGCGCACTTCAATTCTGATCCGTTCTGCCAAAACATCTGTAGAGATCCAGGCTCCTGAACATCTGTCTGACTGTCTACTCACACAACACCCTGCAGCAACAGCAAACCAGTGCCATCTAAGCATACTGAAGCTCGTTCGTAGCACTGTATTTGTGACGGAAGAACGCAGATTGTTGAAGTCTTAAACCCCTACTCTGCTGGTGACCAAGTGAAATGAAAAAGCTATGCAGCTCACCGAATAGGTATACAAAGTAATTTTTGTATGGTTTGTCTTATCTATCAAGCTCAATGTGGCAGCAACGCAAAACCAGGGACTAAAAATATTAAAACATCACAGCCTGACAGCCAAGTCAAAAATCAAAGACATGTGCCATCTCCAAAGACTTTAGAATGCCAAAGGAAACGGACCCCAAAATAGTACAAATAGTAAAATAAAACCATAGGCTATAGAAGCCGGGGATAGATATGACCGCTACTTGTTTTACCTAAAGGTAGTTTCTTTCTTGATGTTCTCACTCTAAATCTGTCAGGTTGGAATGCCTCATCCATGTTGGAGAAACAGGGACTTTTGACCCATGCCTTCCAATTCCCCTTTCTGTGAAGTAAAGGAGCCTGCGGAGTGGCAACGGTAGCTACATTCTTCAGAGCAAGTCCACAAGCAAGGAAGTACAGCTTCCCTTCTCAGAGCCTTACAGCCTACCGGGTCTGAAAACCCCAAGCCATCCTACTCCTGTGATGAAACCAGTACCCCCCAAAACACACGAAAGCAAGGAGGGCAGCAACTCAGAGCAGCTTGTCCACTGCAGTCCCCAGTTTCAGTTATTTTTTCTTTATTCCACTTTTTTTTACTGATAAGGAAGAAGATTTGACCCATCTATATCTCTTTCAGTGCCTTATTGTAACAGAAAGTCCCATTTGAAAAGAAAAAAAAAATTAAACGCTTGTCCCAAGGCATAACCGATTCCAGGTCATGAATTCAAGAGACAGTTGTACCAAACATGCCCTATAAGTGAGTATTCAGAAAGTTAATTTACATTATTTTCCAAACCAAAAACCCCTAAATCGCTAGTTTAACTGTGCTTGCTAGTGAACATGTGGGAAAAGCATTCCTTGCAATGGCTGAAAGCAAACCAAGTAGCCTGTGTGAAGGACGGCTGCAAGGTCACGCTCTGCCAAGGGTTCCAGGTAAACACAGGAGTCACAGGAAGGAGCAGACCACGCTCTACTCCCTTGCAGCTAATTTAAGGTAGTCGACTGTGCTTCCTACATGCAGCTAGAAGCAGGGAGACTAAGGGAGCATGGGGAAACCCTGATAAAGAGCCCTGTTTTTAAATAGATTCAATACAAATCATTTAACGATCTTTTATTGTCGTAGCAGTTTGTTCATGTACTGTATTTAAGTTTTTGAGTGTTCATGAATAGGAGAGGAGGCAAAAGGTACAGTCAAGAGAGAAAAAAGGCCTACTTTAAATACATACAGACAGACCTTACACTTGTAACTTCCAAGAACCTGTGGGGCAGATTCTACACACCTTAACCAATTAGAACATCAATGAGCAGCTGTGAATTTTATTACTAGGTTGTGTGCACAGATTACGGTTTACGGTTCTTACTCCAACGTACTGCAGACCTTCAGCAGGTGTAAAATCTATGTTATTGGACTGAAGTTTTGGGGGTCATGGCAGCTTGCTATGTGCAGCTCTCCCCCTACACCAAGTGCTGGCTACAGCTTTGCAAGCCCTGATGAAGAACATGCTCTCCAAGCAGCAGGCCTGCCCACCTTGTTGGTAAAAGGGGTGAATACTTCTCTTGGATCTCCAAGGATAAGGATCGGACCTTAGGCCAATGTGGTGCTATTCAATAAGTAAATACAGCTGAAATAGGCTGTAGCTGACAGCTACTGCCAAGCCCTGTTTCTTTCTATTAGAAGATAAACCTATGTAGGCAAAAGCTTGCACCGCTATTAGCTTTAAAAAACAGGTCACAAATCCAGAAAAAAAAAAGTGATCCAAACATCAGAAATAAAACCTGGGAAAACCTGGGCTGTGGGGTTGCTTACTGTCTCCAAAGTGTCAACCTTGAGCCTCCCTTTCCTGTGACAGACATCCCTGCCTGGATTCAAATGAAGTCCTGAACCACAAAAACAACCTAAGTTCCACTGACCTCTTTCTGAATGGATTTAACTAAAAGGAAAGGAAGAAGGAAAAAGGTGGTCTGTTTACTACTCCTGCACTTTGAGCAGTTATTTTATTTCTCCCTTTGCATCCAGAGTTACAAGCAGTGGACTACTGTGGTTACCTTAGTATTTGAACAGAGCTTTCATTAGGTTACAAACCTATAAACCCTATTCCATTAATAGACAAAGATGTCAAAGGAACTCCAGGCTTTATTACACACAACTGATACTAAAAAAAAAAAAAATCATTGCGAGCAACACTATTAAGTAGAAAAGCACACAAAAAAGAACCCAATTCCAGCCAGATTACAGTCGATTTCAGCTGCTTTTATATTGCAAGCAAATTGAGTGACACGAACCTACTATATCTGTGCAAGAGGTGTGCGTGTTTATGCATATGATCGCTAAAGCCTGAAAATACATGCTAAGTTAGAGGTTTGAGAGAATTGCACGGCTAAGGTTTAAGTCCCCAGGAAAGCCCATCTACAAGGTTGAAGTGACACACCGTTAACTCCATTCCCACTGTCCCTTGCTCCTCTAGGGTCAGCCCTACAAGATGCAGCAGAGTGGCCACCTGCATAAATTTTGGACAGGGAGGGTGAATGTTTTGATTCATTAATTCTTTCATCTAGCAGCGATTAAAAAGTGTAATAGGTAGAAGAAACATCATAAGAGGTAATACCAAGAAGAGAGAGAAAAGCTGGACCTAACTTCAATATTGTTATATATTTAAGACAAAGACTAACAGACAATTTGAATCCATCTCCTCCTGTGTTGTATAAGCTTCTTAAGGGATAATGGACCTTATTCTTAATGCTACTACTTCAGGATGGAAGAACAACAACGCTGAAGTAGTTACCTAAATGGAGACTGATTCAATAGAGCAGTGCTGGGTCAACCCCTTAAAAACAGGTAACAATCAACCCGTTGAACTGACGGTAGGAAAGAAAAGGTGAAAAACCCAGAAAGTTACAACAATAGAAATAAGAACGAACATTAACAGCAGCAACTTCAACAACAAAGTGCCTCTACTATTTACCCTTTGCCTGCAAAACTGGGGGGGGGGGGGGGAAGAACAGACACACGACGACACAAAGGAAAAAGAGGAGACATAACCAAGTGTTGTACCAGCTGAAGCAGCATAACAGCTGAATCTGG